>NC_056735.1:135922434-136254309 GCF_019279795.1 Protopterus annectens
GGAACTGACAATTTAGTGCTCTGATAGCAACAGTAGCAGAGGTGTATACTTTTTTTAGCCCATCTGTCCAGTGCTCGGGAATCCCTGTCTGAGGGGGTGGGATTCTTAGCTGAGGTTGCTTTAATCCCTTTAAGCCCTTGAGTAATGACCTCAGGGTCAACTGTTGGAATTTTTAAAAATATATTTATGTGACTCAGGGACTCTGTAGTACCCGTCTGGTTTTCTGGGAGCAGGAGGGAGGGCGTCTGGAGTCAAGCTGGATTCAAGGAGGACATCATACACCACATCTAGGACTGGGGGGATGGCTAAGGGCCTGTGTTATGGAATGTCCAGGAACTCTCCAAGTCTCTTTTTAGAGTGTAGGTAGTCTTGACTCGCCCATTGGAAATTCTCACTTAAGGTATGCAGGGTTTCCCCAAAGGAACAATCCTCTAGAGGAGACGCTGAAGGAATGGTTTCCTTTGCATCAGAATCCTCATATGTGGAGAGGGGCTGCATGTCTTCATAGTCAGATGCATCGGATTCATCTGACTCTTGTTCAGACAAAACTACTGGAGGCAGATCTCTTTTCCTTTTTGAGGGAGTGGCTTGGCTTCCCCTAGTCAGCATGATAAGGTCTTCTGCCATTTTAAGTATTTGAGACTGAGGCAAGGCAGCAGGCGGCTGGGAATGGTTTCTTGGGTGTGGTTCAACCCCTGGGCCTAAGGAACTTGGTTTTCGAAAGAACGGTAGCCATGAAAGAACGCATGTTTATGTCGGGATTCGGTATTCTGAAGGACTTTTTCGGAAGCCTGTGCCTGCACAATGGCTCTGGACCCATCCAAGGTAGAGATGAGTGCAGGATCCTTAGACGAAGAAGAGTTCTGCAGCATACCGGACTCCGAAAGGGTTTCGGTAGTGGCCTGTGAATTAATTGAAGCAGGCATCAGGGGCTGAGAAAGCACCTCACTGAGTTCCAGAGGACTGACAACCAGCGTAATGGAAGCGTCGTCGGAAGGTTTGATCCTGTGCGGTCTGTCTCTGTCTTTATCTCTATGTTTTTTGGAAGATCTGCTGTCACATGGCTTAATGAAGCCATATCAGAATTTGAGGACTGTAAACTGAAATATCTGGCTACAATAAGGGCCCGATGAAGAATAGATCTGGCGTTAAAGCACAGAAGCAACAATGAGGGATGCTGTGGTCTGGGCCTAGACAAGTGACACAGTAAGAGTGGAAGTCCTGGTGTGGTATTTGCTTTCCACAGGCGAGACAATTATTAACTTTTTCTGACATCGGTTAGTGCATGAAAAAAGGACCCCCAACAGGGTACTTAGCTTTCGAAGACTTCAACTTCAATTTGGAAACGAAACTCAGGTAGTGGCCGACCGGTACTCGTGCGAACTGCTTCTGCTTTGGGCTCCACTGCAAGAAAGACTGATGTAATGGCATCGGATGCCTTCCTTTATACCGCTGATGATCTAACATCAGTCCTCAAGAGACAGCAACCAACGCAGATATACTAAGCCTCTGGTATTCAGGCCAAGGGCTACCCTGGCAGGAATAACCAAATGTGATCACTGCAACAGTGAAACACGAAAAACACCCTTATCACCCACAGTGTCAGTTGAAGCATGGACAAGTGGGGATGGATGAGAGACCCCTTGTCTTGTGTGAGGAGAACCATTCTGTGAGGTAACTTGTGATGATTGCCCTTGGCTAGATGCAAATGTAGAGGGAACCAGTGCTGTCACAGCCAAAAGTAAGCAAGCAACAAGATTTTGGGAGCATCCTGTTGAATCTTGAACAGGACTCTCGGAATGAATGGAAGGGGAGAGAATGCATAAGGAAACATCCCCTTCCAAGAAAATGAGAGGGTGTCCACCTTCCATACCAGAGGACCTGGGACTCTGGAACAAAACGGAGGAAGTTGTCTGTTCAGAGGGGAGGAAAAGAGATCTACTTGAGGAGAACCCCACTGGTGAACAATGTCCAGAAACACATCCCTGTGAAGCATCCATTCGTGCGATTGAGTGAAGGACCTGCACAGATTGTCTGCCACAACATTCTGATCTGAAGGTATGTTAAACTGCCTAAAGAGTCACTCGATATTGGATAGCCAGATCCCATACCAGAAGTGCCAGCCAGCAAAGACGGCAAGATCTTGTACCCCCCCTGTCTGTTGATATACCACATGACTGTGGTATTGTCTGTGAATACCCTGAGAGGCCCTGGAGAGAGAGCATGAAAAGCCCAAAGAGCCAGCATAAGAGCCCTCATCGCTTTGATGTTGATGTGCTCCTTCTGTTGACAAGGCAACCATACTCCCTGCACCCTTAGGGAGCCACATGTTGCTCACCATCCCACATCTGAAGCATCTGTGAAAAGATCCTGAGAGGGAAGAGGAGGAGGATGAAAAGGGAGCCCTGAATTCAGAGATTACATGGGAGAAGAGGAACAGGAAAGTCTGCAGGATGCGCATGCTGAAGCCACATTGAATTCAGAAACCACTGGAACTTCCTCGTGTGGACTTTGGCCAGAGGGAGCATTGCAATGGTGGAAGTCATGAACTCCATACCTCTCAGAAACTCCCTGGCTGTAATGGAAGCCAGGAGAAGAAGAGTTCAAAAAAAAAAAAAAAGAAATAAGTGTTAACGCCTTTGGAGGAAGTAGGGATGCCATCATTAGTACCATTTGAATCCTGCAATCCAGAAAGACATGAGGAGTCGTCAGGGAAGACTTTTTGAAGTTTATTGTGAACCCCAGGCTCCGAAGAAGAGAAATTGTAAAATGAAGGTTTTGCAAAAGGACCTCTGGATAAGATGCCTGAATCAGCAGGTTGTCCAAATAAGGAAAGATTTGGATCCATTGAAGCCTGCAAAAGGCAATCACAGGAGTGAGGCATTTAGTGAATACCCTTGGGTCAGTAGAAATGCCAAAGGGAAAGCACAGAACTAAAAATTCCAGGAAGCAAGAGAGAAATGCAAATATCTCCTGAAAAGAGGATGGATCAAAATATGAAGATACGCATCCTTGAGGTCCAGAGACACCAGAAAGGCCTGAGGGAACAAGAGAGGAAAAAAGGACTGAAGGGACAACATCTGAAAGGAAGGCACCTTCAGAAAAGTGTTTAGATGGAAGAGGTCTACAATAGGTCTCCAAGTACCTTCTGTTCTGGGCACTAGAAACATTCCTGAATACCCCCCCCCCCCTTGGGACACAGGCACTTCTTGAATAATACCCTGAAACAAGAGGCCTCGAAGAACCTCTGGAAAAAAAGGAATTGCTCCCGAGGAGGCTGAGGAATGCCCATAAAAGGAGGGTGGGAAATGCAGACCATGAAGTATCCTTGCCAAATGACTGACAGAACTCAAGAATCCTGGGTGATTTGGAGCCAAACAGGAAAAGAAAGAGAAAGGCAGAGAGAAAAAGGAATGTGGCTGGGAACAGGTGGATAGTCAGACAGCACCTGGTTTGTCAGGAAAGGGAGGCTTAAGAATCCCTGCAGTCTAGCAGGAGGAGTTCATTTACTACCCTTTTTACCTTTAGGAGGAGGGTGAGATTGCCTATGAACAAAGGATGGCTTAGGAGGGTAGTTTCACTGAAATTCAGGCACAGGAGAAACAGAGACATGCTTAACCTCCTGTAAAGCCTTCCCCTTCTCCTGAAGAGACTTAAATAAACCAGCAGCCGCTTCACCAAATAAAAGATTATTATCCAGAAAAGCATCCATCAACTCAGCCTTAATATCATCGAGCAAAGGTTGAAGCCTAAGCCACAAATATCTCCTCAGAACTGAATCAAAAGCAACAGCCCTAGAAGAGGCATCTGCTGCATCATAACTACATTTGATAGAATGATGAACTACCTGAGTGGAAGTTCCAAGCAAGGAAAGAGCAGAAGATTTACTCTCAGAGTCTGGAACATCAGAAAGAAGCTGACAAGCCTGAGAAAGAAGAGCCAAGACATACCCAGAAATATGGGTCTGATAATCAATTGCCCTAAAAGCTAGAGTAGCCGAAGTATAAACCTTCTTACCCAGCCTATCCATGGCTCCTACTGTCCTTATCAGAAGGCAGTAGCTTGGATGAAGGAAGCAATTGAGATGGCTTATCAGAGGCTACAGACAACATGGAGGGGTCTGCAGTAGGACATTTAAACAAAAAGGAACAATCCTCAGGCACCCTATAAAACCAATCAGACTTCTTGGGAGCAGGGGGGGGGCAGAGAATCTGGCACTTTAGAGGCATTGGAAAAAACATCCAATAAAGCAGGCAAGACAGGAGGAATGGCCGCAGGTTTAGGAGATTCCATTTGCAGTAACTCATAGTACCTCTTTTGGATATCTGAAACCTGGGCACAATCCCACTTAAAAAAAAAAAATTCCATCATCCTACAGATTGTGGACCCAAAGGAAATTTCCTCAGAAGGATTATCTAGAGTATGAAAATCTCCCTCCTCAGACCCACAGTCTAAAGGAGAAGGAATCTGAGTAGAATAAGCAAGGGAGACATCAGAATCCACCTCAGAAGAATTAAATTATCTGGGCCTTTTAGGAGAAGAAGAGGACCAAGGAGGGACAGGAACTGAAACCCCTTGAGGAGGCCTCAATGACAGTAAAGCATTAAATAACCCCTGAGTAAAGGCCTGCCACTCACTCTGTGGATCCCTAGGAGCAGAAGAAACACGAGTAGTTTTCTGCTTCTTTTTTAAGGGGACATCCGTCCTAGAAACCTGAGAAGGCCAAGACTCAGGATGGCATTCTACAACTGCAGTAGGAATCTCTTCCCTAAAAAGAAACTGCGGAACCCCTCTAGACTCCTTGGAAACTGTCAACCGTGGCTCCCTCTGAACACCCAAAACGGACGCCTACAAAGCCTCATCGGACTTGCTGCCAGCCATATCCTCACTGGCCTCCAACCCAGACATGGTAGAAGAATCTGACAAAACAACCGGGTGAGCCATTGGGTTCAAAATAACCTCAGGAGAAACTCCCGGCACAGGCTGGACAGCGGAACATTCCAGTCTTACCTTATGCACCTTCTTCTACCATGACAGCTAACCCTCAGGTCAAGAAGTTCCATCCATAGTATCTGCAGCAAGAAGTTTAAGACACTAGTTCTCACGATACAAGAAAAGGAAAGAAAGCCTGCTATGAAGAGTTTTGGGACAAATGCCTGACAAATTGAACAAGACATATGGTCATGAGCAGCACCTAGGCAAAAAAGACACTTATTGTGGCAGTATTTATGGAGAATCAGTCTCCCACATTGGCATTTACCCTTCCTGGATGACATTAACCCCAACCAGCACAAAACTAACACAAAAAGTAACCAAAAACCCAACTGGGCATTCTCCTGCAACTGTGAGGACTCCAGCAAACAAAAGTAAGCATAAGAATGCCAACAAAAAGAGAAATGATAAAAAAAAAAAAAAAAAAAAAAAAAAAAGGATGGAGGTAACAGACCGCCAGTTAAAACAGCTTTCGGACTGTCAACAAAGAAGTTCTGAGGATAGTACGTCTGAAGGTCACCTTTACCCCTACCCTATGCAAGGAATGTGCAGGTGACGTTCAGCATACCTTAAAGCAATGGTAGACTTTGGTAAACTGGTCAGATGGTGGGCTTCACAGCAGGGAATCCCATTTGTAAGGAATACTGCAGCAGTGAATGTAAGGACATCTATTGTTTGTAAGTGTCTATATCATAACATTGACAGCTTAGGTTGTCATATCCTAAAACATCGACACCTAAGTGTCAAAAGCTTACAATAGTGAATGGCCACATAATCAAATTCTTTCCTCGGGAAAGAATTTTTGCGGCCATCCGTAAACAAAATAAACAAACACACCCAAACATAGTGGGGTGCCTCACCCCGCACCCCCCCAACTAAATATACCAACTCCGAGATTGCTCTACATTGGGGAAAGGGCAAGTCCACGATAACTACCATGTTAATTCTTTCCCGAGGAAAGAATTCAATTAAGTGGCCATTTGCTATTGTACACTTTCGACACTTAGGTGTCGATGTTTAAGCATTCGACAAACTAAGCTGTCAATAATACAATAGGAACGCATTTGTAATACTATGTTTAATTCCCAAGGTGTACAAGGATCCTTATATGGTGGTTTTAACATAAATGAACCTTTTAAAAATGCCTTGCAAAGGCTATGAGAAATTAAAGAATATTCTCTATATCCATTATGAAAATTTGAGATAGCTGCTAGCTGAACCTTAATGGTAGAGGAAGAAGCTCCTTCTTCAAACAGTAAAGCTGAGAATTCCAAGACTTTATTGATGGGAGCAGAGAAGAGATCAATGTTATTTTCATGGGCCTAGAAGGAAAACTTTTTCCATTTACTATTGTAGAGTTTTCTGTTGGAAGGCTTGTAAGAAGCCAGAAGAATTCCATGAACTTGGGAAAACAGTTTATTATGCCTGGCAATCAATGGAATTGGAGAAGCAAAGGCATGAGCTAGAGATTTTGAAGGTTTGGGTAAACTAATCTGTCTGGATTAGATAGAAGATCCGGATCCAGAGTCCATGGTCACTGAATCACATAAGGCCAGAGGAAGGGGAACCATATCTGTCAAGGCCAGAAGGGAGCAATGAGGATTTCTGTGCTCTTCAACCTGACTGCTTTCTTCAGAAGTTGTGGAATTAATGGGAAGGGGGGAAATGCGCACAGGAGTCAGGAGGGCCAATCATACAGGAGAAAGTCTCTCAGGGACTCACCCCTGAGGGGGAAAGAACAGTTGTGTACACTTACCATAAATGTAGATGTTCGAGTGTATTCACTGTTGGAGTCATTACATTTGGGTAATCTGCTGGCAGGTTGCCCTCAGTCGGCCTGAATTCCAAAGTCTTGGGTCCTGCGTCGGTTGCTGTCTTCTCTTACATGACATCAGGTCGTCAGGGGTATAAAACATGCAGCTGACGCCATTTTCTTTAGTTTTTCTTGCCCCCGATGTCAGGTGCCCCAAAAAAGGTAGCAATATTATATATAAATCAAAATAAATTTTACCTTCATCTACAAGCAAATACACCACATAGGCTGTAGAAGATAGAGAAGAAAAGATAAACTTTAGAATGACAGGGGGATGGCGAGAGGGTAACCTGGACTGCAACAGTGAATACACTTGAACATCTAAATTTATGGTAAGTGTACACAACTGTACTATGTTCTTCGTGTTTCACTGTTGCAGTCATTACATTTGGATAGAATCCCAAAGTTATGGATGGGAGGTTGGAGCTAAACAGCATTAGGTGCGGCTATAAGGCCCTGCAGCACTGCAGTGGCAAAGCCTGCCCTGGACTTAAAGAGGCAAATGGTAATGCTTTGTAAAGGTGTGAACAGGACTCAAGTAGCAGCCTTTAGAATGTCTTTGGCTGGTACTCTCTCGAGAAAGGCTGCTGAAGTAGCTGCAGTTCTGGTGGAATGAGACCTAATGCCCTTGGGCACAGGTTTACCATAGTGTAAGTAGCAGAAACGGATGCAGTGTCTTATCCACTTTGAAAGTGTCTGCTTTGAAATAGCCTTTCCTTCTTATCCCGCAGCATATGACACTAGTAATTGCTCAGTTTTTCTTAGAGCTTTAGTCCTGCTCAAGTAGAATCTTAGCTGTCTGTGTACATCCAAGGAATGCAGAATTCTCTCCCCTTTGTTCTGCGGGTTTGGATAAAAAGTTGGCAGATGAATTGTTTAGTTAAGAGCCACACTGGAAACCACCTTAGGCATAAAAGTAGGATTTGTCCTCAGAGACACCCTGTCTGGGTAAAATATGATAAAAGGCTCTACAGCCATGATGGCCTGTAGCTCTGAAACTCCTCTTGTTGAAGTAATTGCTAGTAGCATAGCTGTCTTTCATGATAAGAATTTTATATCAGCGGTAGCAGCTGGTTCAAATGGAGGAAGGGTGAGCTTTTCAATACATAATTGAGGTCCCATGCAGGTAATGGTGATCTTCTAGGGGGCCTTAAATTTTTGGCTCATTTAAGATACTGCTTTAGTAAAGGATGAGAAAAGAGTGGTGGCTCTGTATTGTAATGAGGCAAAATGGCAGAGGCATGGATTTTGATTGATGAGAAAGATAGGCCTTTGTCAAGCATCTCAGTTATGTATTGTAATATCTGAGGAATATGAGGTTCTGCTGCATCAGTTCCTTGTGCTTGATTCCAAGCACAGAATCTCTTCCATTTGTCAGCATAGGATTTTCTAGTACTAGGCCTTTTGGCTTCCAAAATGACATCCATCATAGCTTTACTGAGAGATGTCGTTTGTATGATTACAGGATTAGCCATGCTGCCAGGTTCAGAGTCCGCAGTTGATTGTGCAGGATTGCTGGGACAGTAGCTGTTTTTGAGGCAAGGTCCAATCTGGGTATTGAGACAAGTTCCTTAGGATTGGGTACCAGTATTGGCGGGGCCAGTCCGGGGCAATTGATAACATCTCTGGCTTCTCTTGTCTCACTTTTAGGAGGACCTTGGGTAGAAGAGGCAGAGGAGGAAAGGCGTAAACTGACAGGTTTTTCCAACTGAAGGATAGGGCATCCACTTTCCATGCTTGTCTGTGATAAGTCCTTGTGCAGAATCTTTTCAGTTGATCATTTTGAGGAGAGACAAATAGATCTATATCTGGGCTCCCCCATTTCTCTGTTATCATGCTGAAGATTTGTGGATTTAGTTTCTACTCGTGAGGATCCATAAGGTTTCTGCTTAAATCATCTGGCAGAGTATTTTGTATTCCTGGCAGGAATTCAGCTTGAAGATGTATTTGGTAGGTCAAAGCTGTGTCCCACAGTGCCATGGCTAATCTGCAAAGGGGGCATGAGTGTGTGCCCCCTTGCTTGTTTATATACCACATGACTGTGGTATTGTCCGTCTTTATCAGTAGTTGTCCTGGATGAAGTAAGTCCTTGAAGGCTGTTAGGGCATTTTGAACAGCTAGCATCTCTTTCTGGTTGATATGTAGATGCATTAGTTTTGGTGCTCATATGCCCTGAATGTATCTTCCTGCCATGTGGGTCCCCCAGGCATAATCTGATGCATCTGTTGTTAAGGTTTGGCTGGCAGGGGGTAGAGTGAAGGGCCGTCCCATGTTTTGGTGACAGGCCTTTACCCACCATAGAAACTCCTGTTGCAGGCAGGGAATGAGAGGAATCATTGTTTCCAGATTGTGTGAATGTTGACTCCATAAACTCTTTAGGTACCATTGAAGTTTCCTCATATGCAGTCTTGCATATGGAATTAGTAGGATGCAGGATGCCATGAAGCCCAGAGCCTGCAGAATTTGTCTTGCAGAAGACTGGGTTTTTGTTGCCATCAGTTTGAAGTAAGTAGTTAGTTGCCTTTGTTTGTCCGGTGTGAGGTAAGCCATCAGGGCAATTGTATTCAAGCTTGCACCCAGGAATGTTATCTTTTGAGAGGGTACCAGTTGTGATTTCTTTTCGTTTATTGTGTACCCTAGGCATGTTAGAAGCCTTCTCACAAATGCCAGGTGTTGAAGAAGAATGTCCTTGTTATCTGCTTGAATGAGACAGTCGTCCAAGTAAGGATATATCTGAATACTTCTGTCTGCAAAATGCAATTACTGGTGCCAGGCACTTTATAAAGACCCTGGGTGCAGTAGATAAGCCAAAGGGCAGTGCAGAGATTTGGTAATGCATTAAGCCAGCCTTGAATCTGAGGTATCTTCTGCACGATTGTCTTATTGGGACATGCAGGTATGCCTCTTTTAGCTCTAATATCACCAGCCATGCATTCTTGCCCAGCATGGGCAGAAGCTGCTGCAAAGTCAGCATTTTGATATCCAGGTATGTGTTCAAAATCGATAAATCCAGTATTGGCAGCCAGGCCTTGTCCTTTCTGGGTACCAAGAACAGTCATGAGTAAAAACCTTGTCCTTTTTCCTGTTCTGGTACAGTCTGAATGGCCCCATATCCATGAGGGACGTAACCTGTTTCTGTGCCTCTTCCCATTGATGTTTTGGCAGATCTGGCCAACCATTTGTCATTGGCAGAGTGTGGAAATGGAATCTGCATCCCTGTGATACGATGTTTAGTACCCACTTGTCCTGGGCTAATTGCCAATTTTGAGCAAAAATTGCTAATTTTCCCCCTATGGGTGCTGCCAAAAGATAGGTGCTTGGTGTAGGCTGAGGGAAGTCATTGGGATTGCTTTCTGTAGGTTTGCACTTTATCTCCTCCAGATTTGGAGGTAGATGTGCCCCATTGCTTTGACCTGTATGAGTCTTGAGCCTGGTACCTGGAACCCTTAGGGCGTCTGGATTTGCCCTTTTGAGCTCTGTCTGACACAGGAAAGGACCAATTTTTCGTAGGCCAGTGTCTACTGAATCTTGGTGACTGCACTTGTAAGAAATCTTTAACAGTTTGCATAGACTTAGCTTTGTCTTCCATTTTCTTTAAAACCTCTTCTGCCTTAATACCAAACAGACAATCATGCTGTAAAGGTGCATATAGCAATTTAGCTTTAACATGATCAGGCAAATTTTGTTCCTTTAACCAGGCATGCCTCCTAATCACAGATCCAGTAACTGTGGCCCTGCAGGAGGCCTCTAAAGAATCAAAACCACATTGCAAAGTATGCTTTCCAACTTGTTCAGCTGCATGCAATAATTCCTGTAATTCTTTATTTTCTGCACATTCTGAAATCAACATCATTTTCTGTTTCCACAATCCCATAACATGTTGTTGGTACTTAAACCATATGAAATTGACAATTTAAGTACCTGATTGCCAAGGTTGCAGATGTATAAACCTTTTTTCCCCATCTGTCCAGGGCCCTAGAATCTCTGTCAGAGGGGGTAGGATTTTTTTTGCTGTTGAGGCCTTAACTCCCTTTGGACCCTGTGAAACAGTTTCAGGATCAGCAGCAGGGTTTCTAAATAAAAATTTATGTGAGTCGGGGACTCTGCAATATCTGTCAGGCTTACTGGGAGCCGGAGGTAAGGGGTCAGGGGTCAAGCTTGACTCCGAAAACACATCATCCACAATGTCTAAAACAGGGGGAATGGCTAAAGGCTTGTGCTGAGGGAGAAGAAGGAAATCCCTGAGCCTCTTTTTTGATTCTGAGAAGTCTTGACTCTCCCAGTGAAAATGCACCCTCAAAGTATGCAAGGTTTCTCCAAATGAATAATCCTCAGGAGGAGATGCAGATGGAATAGACTCCTCAGCATCAGAATCCTCATAGGAAGGAATAGATAATTCCTGATCAGAAGAGGAATCAGAAGAAATAGAAACCTGATCTGAAGATTCATAATCAGTGTCTTGCCTACACCTCTTATCTGGAGGGGGATGAGTACCCCTGATCAAGGTAATAAGGTCTTAAGCCATTTTGATCATCTGTTTTTTAGGCATAGAGGCCTGTGCATGTGGCTCATGCGTCGGTTTTTTAGGTTTAGAAGTTGCTTTTGTCTTTGGTTTTGCAGCTGTCATCGATATGATATACAAATGTTGAGGTCTGAAAACACCCTCAGATGCCGGTGCCTGCTCAGCGGCTCCAGACCCATCCGAGGGAGATACATCCGTCGGTCCAATACCTTGAGTATCTTGCAGCATGCCGGACTCCACATGGGTGTCAGTAGAGGCCTGCGACTCGAAGGTAGCGGGTATCAGGGGCTGCAAAAGCGCCTCACTGAGAACTGGCGACTGTCTTAGGAGAAGCTTCATCGTCGGTTTTGGATCTTGACTGCCTTTCTCTGTCCTTTTCTTTGCGTTTTTTATGTACTCCGGTAGTCGGATTGCTATCCGACGACATTACTGGGCAGTTAAATCTGTTTCCAAAATACTTTGATGCAAAAATATACCGACGCTTAATAGTGCGTTGGTTAAATCTAGCACAAAACTGACAGCCAGGCACGTTGTGATCAGGGTCTAGGCAAGGAATACAGTATAAATGGAAATCCTTATGAGGTATTTGCTTCCCACAAGTAATACAATTATTAACTTTTTCTGACATCGGTAAATAGCAAGAAAAAATTTTTCCCCAACGGGGTACTTAGCTTTAGTGAAGACTTCGGTTCTGAAACTCAAACTCGAATATTTCAGTAGTCGGCCGACCAGCACTTGCAAAATGCTTCTGCTTTGGGCACTGCGTGGCAAGAAAGACTAAAGAAAATGGCATCGGCTGCATGTTTTATACCCCTGACGTCATGGAAGAGAAGACAGCAACTGACGCAGGACCCAAGACTTTGGAATTCAGGCCGACTGAGGGCAACCTGCCAGCAGATTACCCAAATGTAATGACTGCAACAGTGAAACACGACCATCATCAAAGGCAAAGTAGCTGCTGCACTTAGTGTTCATGGGCGATGCAAAAAGATAACAGCAAGGCTGGCCCCAGCAACAAAAGATCTTTTTTGCCACATTGGGATTAAGAGATCGCTTGTGCAGCAGAAGAATGCATCTGTTCAATTTGTCTACTATCACATTGGGTCTCCCCAGGATATGCGTTGCCATCAGAAAGTGTTTTGAAGAGAATGACCACTGCCAGACTCTAAGTGCTTCTTGACAAAGGGGGGCAGAACTTGGTTCCTCCCAGTCTCCTGATGTACCAAACCACTGATATGTTGTCTGTATGAATTGCAATCACTCTTGGGGGAGAGCGGTTTGAAAGGCCTGCAATGCTAAAAGCACTGCTCTCAGTTCTAGAACACCGATATGCAAGCTGGCTTCCATGGGGGACCAAGTGCTTTGGACCGTTTTGCCCAGATAATGCCCTCACACCCCATCTGGGAGGCATCCAAGGTCACTATGGCTTGGGGCTGATAAGGGACAAAGGGGAGGCCCAGGAGAATTTCCTCTGACTGAATCCACCAAGCTAGGTCTTCCTTGTAATGACTGGTAATCAAAATTTGGTGTGACAATGGCTAATATAGAATGGACCACTGGGATGCTAGAAATCACTGCAATATTCTCATGTGATATCTCGTCAGGGAAACTAACATGATGGTTGTCACTATCGAACCTAGAGCTTGTAGAGTAAGTCATGCAGGTACAGTTCTGCTTCTGATAATCTTCTCCACTTGATTTCTGATCTTTTGCAATCTCACATAAGGTAACGAAGCTATGCAAGTATTGGTGTTTAGTACTGTACCTATAAATTCTATATTCTGAGTTTGCATTAGATGTGATTTCTCATAATTTACCATAATCCCCAGGTTGGCACAGTTCTGGAGAATGTAATCTCTTGCTTGTTCTAGTAGATGCCTGGTGGGAGTGGTAATGAGCCAGTTGCCTAACTACAGAAACACCCAGAATCCCTGCAGTCTCAAGTGAGCTGCTACTACCACCATGCACTTGGGGAACTCCCCGGGGGCTGTGGTGAGACCAAAGGGCAGGGCTCTAAAATGGTAATGACTGGCTCCCAGCCAAAGCTGAGGAATCTTCTGGAATGTTTGTCCATTTTGATGTGGTAATTGCACATCCTGGATATCTTCAGAACACATCCAATCGTCTTTCCCTAGAAATGGGAGGGAAGACTGAACCGTGACCATCCAGAATTTGGTTTTTTGAACAGACTTGTTCAAAACAGATCTGAAACTGGTCTCCAGTCCCCTGTCTTTTTTGGCACTAAAAAGAACAGAGTAAATTCCAGACTCTATCTGGTCTGGTGGGACCTCCTGGATGACTCTCTTTTGTAGCAGTTTTTGAATTTCTAATACTGCTTGTTCCCGCTGACTGGGTGGAATGTTGGGGATTTTCTTGCAACTTTGGGGAGGTAAAATGAAAGGTATAGCATAGCGTCTGGTTATAATCCTCTGCACCCTAACATTGTGAATAATCTGAAGCCAAGCATGTCAGTGCAAGGATAAGTGTCCCTGACTGCCTCCAGAGGAAGGCAATTGGAGGTCTTTTCAGGAACGCTGGTAGGGCTTGCCAGGAAAGTTTTCTCTGGAGCTCCAATTTTTCAGGCCACCTCTACCGTGTGGATAGTGTCTTCCATTAAAGCTCTCCCCTCTGCCACTGGAAGAGCTACCACCACATGTGTCCTGGAAAGGCCCTTGGGATTTTCTGAACCACATTTTCCCGGTCCTTTGGTTCTTCAAAAAAGGCCGCTGTGGAGTAGTAAAAGTAGACCCACTGCAGAAAGGGTCTTTCCATCCTTTTCACACCTGGACAAAGTTTTTCAGACTTTAGAAACAAAAATGGATGATCCGTCAAAGGGGGCAGTGACAAATGAAGACTTGAATGGCTCCACAAATTTGTACAAGTGCATCCAGGCATGTCTCCTTATGGCTACACCAGATCCTGCTGCTCTAGTCGTCCCTTCAGCTGCACATGCAATGAGCCTCCTGGACGAATTGGAAATGGACTCTAGGGTGGCCAGCTGAGAAGCAACCTTATCCTGGACTTCATCAGATATGGCTCCTGCCAGGGTATCTGATAACTGTTTAATCAGATCCCTCTTGAGTCTGGTGAAGTGTGCTATAAAATTCAAAGACTGTAGAGCATAGGTCAATGAAGTATACACCCGCTTTCCAAACCTATACATTGCCTAAAAGTCTCTATTGAGAGGATGAATAGTGGAACTTTCCTCTACCAGTTCCTTTTTTGTGTCCACCGTTACCACCATGGCATCTACCGGTAGTCCCTTTGTCAAAAACTCATGGTCCTCTACAGTTAATATTTTGTCTGGCCTCTTGGGGATAGGTTCAATGGTGTCAGGAGCCTTCCACACCCACTGCAATGAGGTCGTCAGCAGGTGGAATAACCTAAGAGGTAGATGGTCGAGTGCCAAATTCCTGCAGGTACACTGATTTCTCCGAAAAGGGCTTTTGGGACATCCAACCACCCCTCTGTTTAAGGATTTCAAGGATGTCTCCAAAGGAGACCTCTTCTGGGACAGACTATAAGGAACCCTCTCCTTCATCAAAATTAGTGTCCACTGTGATGGATTACTCCAGGAAATCTAAGTGTTTCTTCTTGCACTTCCTCTTCTGAGGGACCTTCTTCAGAAGGACAATATGGGGAGGTATCATAGGTTCATAGGTTGATACTAGGCTATCTGCCCTAGGGCATTTATAAGCCTAGCCAGAGTGTGTTTGGCTTTCGCCACCCTTTTAGATTAGTTGACTGTGCCTCTGTATAGTAGGTCACAGAAGATAGCCCTTTTGAGGTTAGTTTACTGTGCCTCTGTCTAGTAGGGACACAGAAGAGATCCCAGGGGTAAACCTACGATCTCCCATCCACTCGTCAAGATTTCTCTTGAAGAGTGTCATTGAGGGACTCTGCCTAACATGGATTGGGATTTTGTTTCAGAGTGAGGGGAGCCTCTGGGATATGAATCTGTCCTTCCAGCATGTCCTATTTATTTCTGTGCTGATGTTTAAGTCCCTGGAGCATGTAGCTCTAAGGGATTTGAATTTCCTGAGGTGGAGCATGTCCATTAATTCTGGGTTGGACATGGCTTTATACGTCAGGCACAGATCGCCTCTGAGTAGGCGGTAAGCAACTCAGTAGAGCTGGAGTTTCTTTAGCCTAACTGCGTAGGGCATCTGTTTGAGTCCCTTGATCCTCTTGGTGAGGTACTTTTGGGGTCTTTCCAGTTGCTGCAGGTGTCGGGTAAGGTACATCCCAAATGGGACATTGTATTAAATTATGGGCCTGATGAGTGATGAGTAGAGGGGCACAATGACCTCTCTTGATCTAGATGTGAACCCTTTCGTGATAAGATGGGCTATATAGAAGGTCTTTCTAACCACTTTGGGAACATGACTGTCAAAGGAGAGATTGCTATCTACTTGGGTCCCCAAATCCCTAATTACTTCTTCCGTACTTAATGGATTACCACCTATGTGGTAATTTGTGGGCACTTTGTTTTTCCCAAAGGGGATGACTATGCACTTTTTGGCATTTAGCTTTAGGCCATGGCTCTGGCACCAGTTATCCATCTGTGAGACCCTTTTGGAGGATGCTTGTGTCAGTCGGCGAGTCGATTATGGCACCCAGTTTGCAGTCATCTGCGAACTTGGTCAGCCACAGTCCTCCCATGTTAGCCTGTACCTCAGAGAAATATATACCGAACAAGAGAGGTCCCAGGACAGAGCCTTGTGGGACGCCACTTGTAACTGGTTTAGAGACTGACATGGCACCTGCAATTCTGACCATGTGGGTTCTATCCCTGAGCCAGTTTGCAACCCATCTTGTGACATAGGGGTTGATATTTAAGCTGGTGAGCTTATTTATGATGACCGAGTGGGGTATTGTGTTGAAGGCTTTTGCGAGGTCCAGTAGGCTGTCGGGACTACCTTCCCTTCATCTATGGCCTTGGTGACTGTTTCAAAGAAGTCGACCAAGTTCAAGAGGCAAGATCTGCCCTTAACAAAGCCGAATTGGGTAGGATACTGTGTTTGGAGGTTCCCAATGTCTTTGTTTATGAGTTTCACGATGATATGCTCCATAGCTTTGCAGACCAGGCTAGTCAGGCTTATAGGGCGATAGTTTCCGGGGTCCGTTGTGGCACCACCTTTGTGGAGTGGGACCACTGTTGCTGTACGCCATTCCTTGGGTACATATCCTGTAGTAAGGCTGAGATTGAACAGTGACTTTATGTGAGGGTTCAGTTCTTCTTGGAGTTCATGTAAGACGCAGCCCGGGATACCGTCCGGTCCCATTGATGCTGTGTTTTTTTACTTTGGAGAGGGCAGCTCTCACCTGTGCATCTGTTATGTCAGGGAGGTTACACTCTGTTGGGATAGACATTTGCTCTTTTGGGGGGGGAAGGGGGGAGAAGTTTGCACTGAACCTGTCTGCCAGGAGGTTGGCAATGTCTGTGGGTTCAGTGTATTTTTTGTCATTTTGAACTAACTCAGAGCATATCTGGGAGTTGCCACCCAGGTTCCTGACATAACTAAAGAAGGCCTTGTGATTATCTTTAGCATCTTGAGCAATTTCTTTTTCGAAGCTGGCCTTAGATGATTTTATGAGGGATCGTAGTTTCTTGCTAGTACTGATCAGAGATGCCTTCCCTTTTTGGGATTTTGCTCTATCATGTAGTAGCTTCCTCCTTCTGTTGTACAGATTATTTATGGCTGGGGTCCACCAGACAGGTCTCCTGCCTTTGGAGGAATAAGTCTTGGTTTTATTTAGGATAGCACAATCCATGCATTCCTGTAGGTGTCTATAGAAAGCGTTTGTAAAGGATTCTGCGGTTTGGGCCTTATTTTCCACTGGCCCGGGGGCTTTGAAGGATTCCACCTCCTGTTTTGAGAAGTGTGAAGTTTGCTTTTGAGAAGTTCTTCACCGTGGTTTCCTTGGCTGGAGATGGGATATGGATGTCCAGTGAGATTAATTTATGGTCAGATCTTACCAATGAGGGGTATACCTCTGGTATGGAACACAGAGTCCACATGTTGGTGATGAACAGGTCCAATATGTTTTCCCTTCTGGTGGGAGTGGTGACCAGTTGTTCCATAGCATTTGAGTTTATAAATTCTAGGAACCGTTGGGCGAGGGTGTTGGGGCTTGAGTAGTGCTCCCAGTCTATGTTTGGGTAGTTGAAGTCACCCAATATAATGGTGTTTGAAGAGACCTTCATATTTTCCAGTGTTCTCAGGAAAGCCGAGTGGGGTTCCTGTGTTTGGGAGGGTGGTCTGTAGCAGGCTACAAACTGAAAGGCAGTTTTGCCCACTGTTAGTTGCACATGGATGGTCTCCGATGCTTCGTGCAATGCCACTAACCTGGAGGTGTGGGTATCTTTGATGAATATGGATACTCCCCCTCTTTTGTGGTTTGGTCCAAATTTTGGGGCCGAAAAGCATGGTATGAGGTATAACCTGGTAGTGCTGGGGTGCTCTCGGGAGCCTTGAACCAGGTTTCTGTTACTGCACATATATCGATATTCTCCATACTGAGGAGAGCCTCGAGTGCGTGCATCTTGAGGTTTAGACTTCTGGCATTGAGCAGCATTACCCTTAGTTTCTTTTTCTTTGTGTTGTCTATGGAGGTGGGTTTGTCTTTTGAGCCTTGCCTAAAAAAAAGGCACTATGGGGGTGGCAAGAGCCTTAGCCAGTATTTGAAAGCCCAGGGGTGACAGGTGCAAGCCGTCCCTAGCAAAGCAACATGGCTCGTCAAGCATGTCATCCCAGACTGACAGACACTGGATCCCCTTTGAATGACACGAATACTTTAGCCAATTGTTAAAATTGATCATTTTGTCTTTACACTGTGGCATCATTCTTGGTGAGGGTAAGATGCTACTCAAGGTCATGGTCATACCAGCCTGGGCTACATGATCAGAGAGCTCCTCTATGTCTCTTTTCATGTAGTCCAGGGAGGTACATCTCAGGTCATTCACACCAGCATGGACAATGATGGAGTCATACTTGTACTTGCTTTGGAGTAACCTGAGTGCTTGTGTTATGTGGCGGATCCTGGCACCCGACAGGCAGCTTACAGTGACCTTCTCCTTGCTCAGCCTGGTGAGCGGGACATCAGTGTGTCTGACAATAGAGTCACCTATTACAAGTGTATTAGGTGTGTTGTTTAGCCTTAAGAGCTGTGACTGTGTGGCACACTGACTTTGTGAACTATGTGATACGTGGGTATTGTTGTGGGGTAGCGGTTGCTTGGATGTCTGCTTTGGAGGTCTCTGCTGCTTGGGCAGATTTTTATTTAGAGCCTCCGAGTATGTTTTTGTGTGTTTATGTGTTTGGTTTTCTGTTGCGATAGGTCTATATGAGACTGGATTTGTGGTGTGTGTGTGGTTACCTTCTCCTCCTGACTGACTGCGCCAGTATTGGGTTGAGAGAGCTCAGCCTCCAGTTTGGCTATATAGTTGCATCTCTCACATATATTTGAGCTTGTTGGGAGGAGGAGAGGGTGGTCTGTGTACATAAGGCAGTTGTAACATTGCCTCAAGATTCCCAGATTCACCAGCTGGACTGGAGAGTAAACCCGAAACTGACTTTTGGACATGCCAGAATAGTATAAGGAATTACTTTTTGACTGATCAAAAGGGACCAATAGGGAGCCAAGTACTTAAAGGGAGTATAAGAGGGTGTAGTGCTTTAGTTTATTAGTGCTTACTTATAAGATTACTTATATGAGCAACTGCAGGGCTTTAGAATGAAAATAGAGTGCTTACTTTGAGATTTAGAACAGTTCTAAGGGAAAAAGTGAAGAGCAGACTTTGTGGAGCAGGGAATAGGTTAAACCCGTTTAAGCGGCGCTGCCCGATGCTGCGCTATGCGCAAAATCGTGCAAAACTGCACAAATGCGGGTTCTAAAGCAGGGGAACTGAAAGAGATAGGAATTGACCCAGAGCAGCCAATAAGCTACTAGTTTCAGGGCTGAGACCACTCCTCCAGGGACAGATAGGCTGCTCAAAGCTCCCCACTCTCACTGGTGAACAGAGAAGCTTCCTCCTATCCAAGTAAGGATATGGGCAACACACGGAACTATACCATAGTCCAGAATTCAGCAAAACCTGAAATCTGGACTAATCTAGTTCAGCAAAGGCGGGAAAAGAGAATTTTTTTTTTTTTTTTTCAGGAAACAGCAGATAAACACACAGAAAACACTGTAAATGCTATAAACAGGAAAACGCACTTTAGTGTGTAGCCTACAACAGTTATACAATACAAAAACGACTTTAATTGATATAAAACAAGTGCAAAATCTGTAAAAAGCAGAAGGCAAATGCAATTTAAACTTTTTGAAGCACAGATCAGTTAGAAATTCACTTTTTAGGTGGGAAAAGGCAGTCAGAGCAAAAAAAACAGAGAAAAAAAATCCTTAAATCTGGAAAAGTCTCTCGTGGGTCTCTCTGTTGCCTGTATCACTCTGCAGGACACCACGAGGAGCTGTGCGGAGTTGTATACTGGCACAAAACCACACAAATGCGGGTTTTTAAGCAGGGAAACTGAGAGAGATAGAAATTGACCCAAAACGGCCAATAAGCTACTAGTTTCAGGGCTGAGACCATTCCTCCAGGGACAGATAGGCTGCTCAAAGCTCCCCACTCTCACTGGTGAACAGAGAAGCTTCCTCCTATCCAAGTAAGGATATGGGCAACACAGGAAAAGTACAGTTGTGTACACCTACCATAAATGTAGATGTTCGAGTGTCTTCACTGTTGCAGTCATGACTGTAGGGTTCTCCCCTGCCGGCAGGCAGCCCTCGGTCAGCCAGAATCCCAAAGTCTGGGTCCGGCGTCGGCTGTTCAACCATGCTCCCTGATGTCAGAGCGCCAGGAGTATAAAGCTGACAGCCGACGCCATCTTCTCCAGTTTTTCTTGCCCCAGATGTCAGGAGTCCCAAAATGAAAAAGGTCCCATAACATTTGCAAATACACTTCAGAAGAATGGTGAAAAAAAGGAAATACACAAAAGTAAAAATAAGAGGGGACAGGAGGGAGGAAGCAGACTGCAACAGTGAAGACACTCGAACATCTACATTTATGGTAGGTGTACACAACTGTACTATGTTCATCATGTTTCACTGTTGCAGTCATGACTGTAGGGTAGAATCCCAAAGCTGAAAGAAAGGGAGGTAGTCATAAAGAGGAAGGGGCGGCTAAAAGGCCCTGCAAGACTGCAGAGGCAAAGCCTGTCCTAGACTTAGAGTAGAGAGGTAGATTGTAGTGCTTAGAAAAAGTATGCACTGAACTCCAAGTTGCAGCTTCCAAAATGTCCTTGGTAGGAACTCCCCTGAGAAAGGCCGCAGAAGTGGCAGCAGCTCTGGTGGAATGAGTCCGTATACTCCCTGGGATTTGCTTTCCATGGTGAGAATAACAAAATCTGATTCCATGAGCAATCCATTTAGAAATGGTTTGTTTTGAAATGGCTTTACCTTGGGAACTTGAAGCATAAGAAACAAACAATTGTTCTGATTTTCTGATGTCCTTGGTTCAGTTCAGGTAAAAACGTAGTTGTCTGTGTACATCCAAGGAATGTAAGATCCTTTCCCCTTTATTTTGAGGAGTGGGGAAAAAGGTTGGCAAGTGGATAGTTTGATTTAAAGCCACTTTGGAAACCACCTTAGGCATGAAGGTAGGATTAGTCCTCAAAGATACCCTGTCTTGATGAAAAATAATATAAGGTTCCACAACCATAAGAGCTTGTAACTCTGAAACTCTCCTGGCCGAGGTTAGGGCTAACAGGATAGCTGTCTTCCAAGATAAAAACTTGATGTCAGAAGAGGCAGCAGGTTCAAAAGGAGGCAAGGTTAGTTTTTCCAAAACATAGTTGAGATCCCAAGCAGGAATGGAAGGAGATCTAGGAGGTCTTAAGTTCTTAGCTCCTCTGAGAAACTGTCTCATGAGCTGGTGGGAAAAGATGGGAGGGTCTGTATTATAATGAGCAGAAATAGCAGAGGCATGAATCTTAATGGAAGTAAGCTTTTGTTTTAAGACAGACAAGAGAAACTGCTGGTATTTAAGCATATGAAACTGACAGTTTAAAGCCCTAATGGACAAAGTAGCTGAGTAGGCCTGAAAACCCCTTCGGAAGCCGGTACCTGCACAGCGGCTCCGGACACATCTGAAGGAGCATTGTCCGAAGGTCCTGCAACAGAAATATTTAAAGGCCTGGTTGGCTCCTCATGAGAGTCTGTTTCGGCCGTCGGTTCTGAAATGGCCGACGACAGGGGCTGCAAAAGCGCGTCACTGACGACGGCCGAACCTGAAGCTGGCTCCGCTTGTGTGCTATCATCAGATTTGGACCTCAGAGGCCTGTCTTTATCCTTGCAACATTTGTGAACTCCGGTAGCCGGGACCGTATCCGACGACATTTTGTAGTTAAAGCGCCTACAGAAGTAATGAAAAGCAAAATCGTACCTTCGCTTAATTGTACGTTGATTGAATCTAGCACAAAACCGACAACTAGCTACGTCGTGGTCAGGGCCTAAGCAAGGAATGCAGTAAGAATGAAAATCCTTATGAGGTATTTGCTTCCCACATGAAATACAATTATTAACTTTTTCTGACATCGGAGTGGAGCAAGAAAAAAGTTTCCCCAACGGGGTACTTAGCTTTGAGTGGAGAAGAAAGTCTTCGGACCGAAGTATATAGAAAAATTCGTCAGGAGTCAGCCGACCGGCACTTGCGAACTGCTATCACCGCACGGCAAGAAAGACTGGAGAAGATGGCGTCAGCTGTCAGCTTTATACTTCTGGCTCTCTGACATCAGGGAGCATGGTTGAACAGCCGACGCCGGACCCAGACTTTGGGATTCTGGCCGACCGAGGGCTGCCTGCCGGCAGGGGAGAACCCTACAGTCATGACTGCAACAGTGAAACACGATGAACATCTATACCACAGTCCGGAATTCAGCAAAACTTGAAATCTGGACTAATCTAGCTGGACAATACCTGAACAGGTGTCTCCTGAGGGTTTGGTGTTCACTGTCTAATTGTTGAGGTTGGAGGAAGCTCTGGACAAGAGGAAGGATCTGGAATTTGCTCCCACGGGGATGGAGGCAACTAGATGCCCACAGTGGACAGGGTCCTCTCCATGGCCTGGAAGGCAGCCCACCCCCCCTCCGAAGGAAGGGAGCCCAGAACGAAGAAAGACAGCCTTGGAACTGTGGTCACTCCTCCCTCTGAAAAAGCTTCCCCCAAAGCTGAGGTAGAGCAGAAGCCCCGAGATGCAGAAATGGCTATGAAAACATCAGAGACAAATCCCTCCCCTCAGAACTGACAGCATAACCATGACCCCGAGAGATCTCTGGATCTAAGAGAACTGAATAACTCTAGGTAGATGCTGGTACCTGAGATGCAGATCTTGTCATAATCGAAACAGTTGGAGCCAGGAAATTCTGAGCCAGAATTTTCAATGCCTCAGAGGAGGTTAGAGGAGGAAGAGATGGACAGGTCAGAGAAGAAGGGGTTCTGGGACCCAAATGGGCTGAAACCGTGGACACACCCTGCCAACCCCCTCACCATGAGGAGCTGATCCACCAACCTCAACCCATCCATTTCTGTCAGGCTCTTGGTGGAATGAACTGACTGAGTAGAGGGGGATTTCAGTCTCACCAAAAAGGGGCTGGGTAATTGTCCAGCAAAATGATCTACAGATGGAGAATACCTCATACTAGGTCTATCCAAAAATGAAATTTCAGTATATTCAGTAAGAACTGAAGATATCAATGCTGAAAAGGAAGACTGTACCAAGGCTGACAGTTCCATGACTTGATCTAATATCTAAGCAGATAACTTTGGCACCGAAGGAGAAGTCACTTTCGGTGCAGAGCTCGGCACTGAAATTTCTTCTGTAGAGACTGCCAGTTTCACAGATGCAGATGGAACTGAAGTTCTAAGTTTCTTGGTCACTGGTACTGAGGGAGAGGCTGACACCAAACGACTCTTTTTTGGTTTGTCTACTCTAGATGAAGATGATGCATCTGTTTTACTTTTGCCAGAAAAAAACAGATAAGGACTCATCAAAGGAAGACTTTATCATCCCTTTTGAAAGCAATGTATTCTTTCTTTCTACCAGGGCCCAGTAACTAAAAGCATGACAGATAGAACAACCCTCTTGTAAGTACACTAGGCCCAGGCAATAGACACAAAGAGTGCCCATCAGAGTTGGACATTTCATGGCCACACTCCTACCATTTTGTTAAATTGAGGTGCCTTTGCTTTTGTCAGCCATAACCCAGTAAGAAAAACCCAAACCAAGTCAAGGATAAACCAGTAGAAAAGAAAAGAGAGGTATAGGCCACCAACAACTGTAGAGGATAGAACCAAAGTGGTAGTCGGACTACGATGAATGTCGAAGAAAGTAAGGAAAGAGAACTATTTTACTACTTTTTTTTTTTTTAAGGAAAGGAAGAAAGAAATAGGGACTACCAACAATGGTAGCATGAAATACAACAAAGTGTAAAGTGAAGGACAGGTAGGAGATGAAAGGTCAACTTAGAGAAATGGGTAGGAAAAAAACAGACTCTCTCTCTCTCTGTGCATTTATGTACATATACACACACACACACACACACATATATATATATATATATATATATATATATATATATATATATGTATGGGAAACGTGCAGATGTTCGAAGTGTCACTACTTCAAACCCACTTCACAGAATCCACTTGTTCGAAGTATTGAACTTCAAACATTGACTTCGGCAGTCACACTACAGCGTGGAATGGGAACATTCCCTTTTCTCTGCTGTAGTGCAATCTCGGAGTTGGTATAGTTAAGTAGGGGAGTGTGGGGGCACAGCCCCCCACATGGGGGGTGCAGCAGGGCTTGCCCCTCTGCAAAAACATGTTTTAGTGGGGTTTTTTTTGGGTCACCCGAGGAACTAGACTTCAACGAAAGTGCACTTTCATTGAAGTGAACTTTCGCCGAAGTGTGGGTCTCCTGCTCAATTTCAAAGAAGTGTTCTTTGGATGTAGAGCAATAGACCTATATATATATATATATATATATATATATATATATATATATATATATATATATATATATATATACACATACATGAAACTCAGGAAGTGGCAAACAAGATCTGAGGTAATTGGGAGAGGAGCATTCTGGGTAGGGTTAAGTTCAAGAGTTTTTGGTCCTTGCAGGCTATAGTAAAGTCAGAGTCGGTTCTGATGATCAGAACTGAACCCCACAGGTCAAGGGATAAATAAAGACTGACAACATCAGACCTACAGTTGCAGCCAAACAAATGCTGGCATTGCCAACATTCATTGAAATGAATGAATGCTGAGAGCATGTTGATCACACTTCCTAACAGCTTACAATCAGCCATGCCCAAGCTAAAGGTCTGCTGACAATGAAAAACAGGAAAAGATTATAATGAACACAGCATATAAATACAGCAATTTGTATACAGCAACAGGAATGTTGCCTTGGCTAATAGAAGGAAATTCATTTTCTCACCTTGTGGTCTAATAATTTAGTGCACAGTAGCTTCACCACTCTTTCCAAGAAATGGTCAAACAGCCCCCGGGTAAAAACTTGATACACTGCTTAAATGGAATGACAAAAAGCCTTGTGAAATGCTGGATTTAATTAGTTTTTTGTAAGAAAAGTACAGTTGTGTACACTTACCATAAATGTAGATGTTCGAGTGTATTCACTGTTGCAGTCATCACATTTAGGTTATCTGCTTGCAGTAGCCCTCATTCGGCCTGATTATCAAAGTCTTGGGTCCTGCATCGGTTGCTGTCTCATCTTCCATGACGTCAGGTAGTCACGGGTATAAAGCATGCAGCCGACGCCATTACATCAGTTTTTCTTGCCCCAGATGTCAGATGCCCCCATAATGGGAAGCAATTACATACAAGGTTACACCTCCAACAAAAAAGCAAAAGCTTTAAGCATAGTGAAGAACAGAGGTATAGTCAGTAGAAGTCAGGGGGCTGGAGCGAGGGTAACCAGGACTGCATCAGTGAATACACTCGAACATCTACATTTATGCTAAGTGTACACAACTGTAGTATGTTCTTTATGTTTCACTGTTGCAGTCATCACATTTGGGTAGATTCCCAAAGCTAAGGATGGGAGGAGGTAATTAGATAGCATTAGGACCAGCTATAAGGCCCTGCAAGACTGCAGTGGCAAAACCAGCTCTGGATTTAGAAATAATTGGCAAGTGGTAATGCTTGGTGAAGGTATGTAAAGAACTCCAGGTAGCAGCTTCTAGGATGTCCCTGGTAGGAATACCTCTGAGAAAGGCTGTAGAGGTAGATGCAGCCCTGGTTGTATGTGATCTTATCCCCTGTGGGGTAGGTTTTCCATGGTGCTTATAACAGAAGTGAATGCAATGGCCTATCCACTTAGAAATGGTTTGCTTTGAAATGGCCTTCCCCTCTGTCCCTGCAGCAAATGCAACCAGCAGCTGTTCAGATTTCCCAAGAGTCTTAGTCCTGTCCAAGTAAAATCTAAGTTGTCTGTGCACATCCAAAGAGTGCAGTATTCGTTTCCCTTTGTTCTGTGGATTAGAAAAGACAGGTGGCAAATGAATGGACTGATTAAGGGCCACACTGGATACCACCTTGGGCATGAAGGAGGGATTGGTCCTGAGGGACACTCTGTCAGCATGAAAGATGATGAAAGGCTCCATTGCCATGAGGGCCTGTAATTCAGACACCCTTCTTGCTGAAGTGATGGCTAGAAGGAAGGCTGTTTTCCAAGAAAGGAATTTCAACTCTGCATTTGCAACTGGCTCAAAGGGAGGTAGAGTGAGCTTTTCCAATACAAAGTTAATGTCCCAGGCTGGAGTGGGGGCTCTCCTGGCTGGTCTTAAGTTTTTGGTCCCTCTGAGGAATTGCTTCAGCAGTGGATGAGAGAAGAGGGGTGGTTCTGTATTGTAATGAGCTGAAATGGCTGAGGCATGAATTTTGGAGGAGGAAAAGGAAAGGCCCTTGTGAAGCATCTCAGTTAAGTATTGAAAAATATGGGGTAAATTGGGCCCTGCTGTGCCCATCCGCTGAGTTTGGCTCCAGGAACAGAATCTTTTCCATTTTTCAGCATAGGATTTTCAAGTACTAGGCCTCCTTGCCTCCAGAATGATATCCATCACTTGCTTACTGAGGTCAGGTAATTAGCCAGGCTGCCAGGTGTTCAGGGTTTGAAGCTGTGGGTGCAGAATCTGGCCCTCCTGCTGGGACAGCAGGGCAGGGGTCTGAGGCAGGTGTCATGGTGCCAGCAGTGACACACTGCACAAGAGGGGGTACCAGTGTTGGCTTGGCCAGTCTGGTGCAATCAGTATTGTCCTTGGTTTGTCCTGTTTGATCTTTAGCAGTACCTTGGACAGGAGAGGCAGAGGGGAAAAGGCATAAACTGATAGGTTTTTCCAGGTGAAGGACAGGGCATCCCCTTTCCAAGCTTGTTTGTGGGGAGTCCTTGTGCAGAATTTGTCCAATTGGAAGTTCTGGGGGGAGGCAAACAGGTCTATCCCTGGGATCCCCCATTTGTTTCTCAACATGTTGAATATCTTTGGTTCCAGTTTCCACTAGTGTGGGTCCATGAGATTTCTGCTTAGGTCTGCCAGTGTATTCAGCTTTCCTGGTAGGAAATGAGCCTGTAGGTGCACTTGGTAGCTCAAGGCTGTGTTCCACAGAGCCATGGCTAGTCTGCAGAGAGGGTATGAGTGGGCTCCCCCCTGCTTATGTACCACATAACAGTGGTGTCCGTCTTTACCAATAATTGTCCTGGAAGAATGTGGTCCTTGAAGGCTGCCACAGCAGTCTGTACAGCTAACATTTCTTTTTGATTGATATGCAAGTGCATTTGATTTGGGTTCCATTTGCCCTGAATGCACTGCCCTGCCAAGTGAGCCCCCCATGCATAGTCTGATGCCTCTGTCGTTAGGGTTTGGGCGGCAGGGGGTAGAGTGAATGGCAGTCCCTTGTTTTGGTGGCAGGCCTCTGCCCACCAAAGGAACTCTATCTGTAGACAAGGTATGATAGGAATCATTGATTCTAGATCCTGAGAATGGTGACACCACAGACTTTTTAGATACCATTGTAGTTTCCTCATATGCAGTCTTGCATATGGAATTAGTAGAATGCAAGAGGCCATGAACCCCAGGGCTTGCAGTATTTTCCTTTCAGATAGCTGGGTCTTTGTGGCCAGTAGTTTGAAGCAGACTGTCAAATGAACTTGTTTGTCTGGCGTGAGGTAGGCCATCTGGGAAGCTGTACTCAAGCTTGTTCCCAGGAATACAATTTGTTGGCAGGGTACAAGATGTGATTTCTTTTCATTTATGGTATACTCCAGAGACGTTAGCAATTTCTTTATGAATGCCAGATGATTTAATAGTATGTCCTGGCTTTCTGCCTGAATTAGACAATCATCCAGGTATATATTTGAATATTTCTTTGCCTGCAAAATGCAATGACCGGAGCTAGGCACTTTGTGAATACCCTGGGTGCAGTAGAGTGCAGAGAACTGATAGTGCATGTAGCCTGCTCTGAAGCGTAGGTATCTTCTGCAAGATTCCCTGACTGGGATGTGCAGGTAGGCTTCCTTTAAATCCAGTGTTGCCAACCAGGCATCTTTGCCTAGCATGGGAAGCAGCTAATGAAGAGTTAGCATCTTGAATTTTGGGATTACCAAAAATGTGTTTAGGATAGACAGGTCCAGGAGAGGACACCAGGAATTGTCTTTTCTGGGTACCAGGAAAAGTCTTGAGTAGAAACCTTGCCCCCATTCTTCTTCTGGGACAGGTTGAATAGCCCTGATGCTTAAAACAGAGAGAAAGTACAGTTTTGTACCTACCAAAAATGTAGATGTTCGAGTGTCTTCACTGCTGCAGTCATTACACTTGGGTTATCCTGCCGTCAGGCGGTCCCGCAGTCGGCCAGAGTTCCAAAGTCTTGGTCCAGCGTCGGTTGCTGTTTCTTCTTCCCTGACGTCAGTGCGCCAGGGGTATATAAGATGCAGCTGATGCCATTTTCTTTAGTTTTTCTTGCCCCAGATGTCAGGTGCCCCCAAATAGGTAGGCAATACATATTGCTAATAAAACATACATAAAAAGTAAAACCAAAATTTTCAGTTACCAGCAAATACACCACATAGGTAGTATAGGGTAGAAAATTGTAGATAAGTCCCGGCTAAGAAAGAGGGGATGGAGGGAGGGTAACCTGGACTGCAGCAGTGAAGACACTCGAACATCTACATTTATGGTAGTTGCAAAACTGTACTATGTTCATCGTGTTTCACTGCTGCAGTCATTACACTTGGGTTGAATCCCAAAGCTGAGGTAGGGTGGCTGGTTCTATAGAGGATTTGGGGTGGCTATGAAGCCCTGCAGCACTGCAGTGGCAAAGCCAGCTCTGGATCTAGAATAAAGAGGCAAGTGATAATGCTTGGTGAAGGTGTGCACTGAACTCCAAGTTGCAGCTTCCAAGATGTCTTTGGTAGGTACTCCTCTAAGGTAGGCAGTTGAAGTGGCTGTTGCCCTGGTGGAATGTGGCCTAATGTTACTAGGTACAGGTTTCCCATGCCGTGTGTAGCAGAAATGGATACAGTGTCCTATCCACTTTGAAATGGTCTGCTTTGAAATATCCTTTCCCTGTGATCCTGCAGCATATGCTACAAACAATTTTTCTGAAAGCTTTTGTTTTGTCCAAGTAGAAACGTAACTGTCTGTGTATGTCCAATGAATGCAGAAGTCTCTCCCCTTTATTCTGGGGATTTGGATAAAAAGTTGGCAAGTGAATAGATTGGTTAAGAGCCACACTGGATACTACCTTTGGCATAAATGAAGGGTTTGTTCTTAAAGAAACCCTGTCTTGGTGGAAAATGATGAAAGGCTCCACTGCCATTAGTGCCTGCAACTCTGAGACTCTTCGTGCTGCGGTTATTGCCAGAAGCAGAGCAGTTTTCCATGACACATATTTTAGTTCTGCTGAATTGGCTGGCTCAAAAGGAGGTAAAGTTAGTTTTTCCAAGACAAAATTGAGGTCCCAAGTTGGTGTTGGTGCTCTCCGGGGTGGTCTTATGTTTTTAGCCCCTCTGAGGTACTGTTTTAGCAATGGATGAGAGAAAATAGGAGGATCTGTGTTGTAATGAGCCGAGATGGCAGAGGCGTGGATCTTATTGGATGAAAAGGATAGTCCTTTGTCCAGCATCTCAGTTAAGTATTGTAATATCTGAGGAATATTTGGGACAAGAGGGTCAAAGCTTTGAGCCTGGTTGCAGACACAGAATCTCTTCCACTTTTCTGAATAAGATTTCCTGGTGCTAGGCCTCCTGGCCTCCATGATGACATCCATAACAGCTTTAGAGAAAGGTATTGTCTGCTTGACTAAGGAATCTGCCATGCAGCCAGGTTTAAAGGAAAACACCAGGCTTTAACACAAATTAACTCAACCCTGAGTGTCTCTCTTTCCCTGTAAACTCATCCCAGCCATCAGCAGTTACCAGAACACACCAAGTTTTCATGTCTACATTTCTACCTTTTCCTAGCGTAGGACAGGAAAGCCCATCCCCCATTCTTTGGTATTGCATGCTTTCTGGCGGAGCTGGTCTCCACCTTCCTGACATACATTCGACACAATCAAATCAGTAGTCCCCTCTCGTGTTGATCCTCCCACACTGTGACATCGACATTATGCAGACCGGCCCACTTAGCAGTTACTATAAAGTTCTGCAAAACTTTTTGTGGAACTCTATTCCGTCCACTGTTTCTATCCGAAAGAAAAACACCATCAGCTCTAGTAACTTCTCCAGCAAGTCCATCAGCAACATTCAGAATCAGCTCTAATTCATTTGGTAAGTTCATTTAAGCACCTAAACTGTATGCAACTATCTGCCGACAACGTATATTTGTCCTTTGGTTCTCGTTTCTTGCCATTTCTTTGTAACGCGAATGTAGTGATCTCCACAAGTTTTTATAATACAATGCGTTCCTACTGAAATCCATACCTGCTGTAATTGTCCAACTTCCCTGGTGCAGTCAGTGCATATATGTGTATGAGTGTTTCTGTCTGCATGTATGTGAGTGAATGCGTGCATGAAAGCAGTATGCATGTCTGTGTGAATGCAAAATAGGCTGAGTTTGCATGCATGTGAGAAAGTGAACAGTGCAGGAGAGAATGAGGATTGCGTGCGAGAAAACAGTATGTATGGATGTCTTTGAGCATGCAGGTAAGGTTGTGTCCGTGAAAGCAGACTGCGTGTGTTTATGAATGCAGAAATCAGGGTGAATGTGTGCGCCTGAACACGAACTACTAGTGTATGAGAGAATGTTGAGTGCGTGCATGGTAGCAGTGTATATCTCTGTGTGAATGCAGAAAAGGGTGTGTGTGCTTGTGTGTGACAGTTACCTGTGCATGAGAGAATGAAGTGTGTGTGCAAGCAGAATGTCTGTGTGCATGAGAGAGGGGTGTGTGTGTCATGCATCTGGCAATCGACTTCGGGTGACAGCAATACGAACATTTTTTTTTTTTTATTATTCCCTTCCATTTACTTATAGAGCAGGGGGTTGTAGAGCTAACTGTAATAAGCCGATCGCTTACAATGTATCGATTGGCTTATTACTGTGAAATCCTTTTTTTTTATTATTTTCTTTTTTGGGGGCTTTAATTCTAGCTTAGGGGTTAGGTGCTGCCTTAAATGACAGAGCAGGGATATGTAGCACTCACTGTAATAAGCCAATCGCTTACAAAGTAACGATTGGCTTATTACTTTGCAGTTCCTTTTATTTTTTTTAGTTGCTTTAGTTCTAACCAAGAAGTCATTGTGCTGCCTTAAATGTCAGAGCAGGGGGATGTAGCTCTCACTGTAATAAGCCGATCGCTTACAGTGTATCGATAGGCTTATTACTGTGAAGTCCTTTTTTTTAATTTTATTTATTTTTTTTTTGTGCTTTGATTCTAGCTTAGGGGTTAGGTGCTGCCTTAAATGACAGAGCAGGGACATGTAGCAGTCACTGTAATAAGCTGATCGCTTACAAGTAACGATCGGCTTATTACTGTGAAGTTCTTTTTTTACTTTATTTCGTTCTACCCAATAAGTTATTGTTAAATGGCAGAGCAGGGGTATGTAGCACTCACTGTAATAAGCCGATCGTTACAAAGTAACGATCAGTTTATTACTGTGTAGTTCCTTTTTTTTAGTTGCTTTCGTTCTAGCCAAGAAGTTATTGTGCATATATGGCAGGGCAGGGGGTTGGAGAGCTAACTGTAATAAGCCGATCGCTTACAATGTATCGATCGGCTTATTACTGTAAAGTAGGATAAAATTCTTGTCTATTATTTCAGACCTATGTTGGCAAATTTTATATGAAGTAGAGTTTTGACTGGTCCCATGAGGTCCCTTTGATGTTTTTCTATAAATTAACCTGAATCAAGATAAAAGAAGCTGGTGAAACCTCTTTGGGAATGCTGTTTTTTATTATCTTGTTGTTTCTCATAGAGTTCATCTCACCCTCTGTCAGTTTAGCCTATAGATGGTTCATTTGGTTATAAAAGACTTTGTATTCTTAACGTGCTCAGAATGCATGAACAATAAGCTCCTGATTCCATTTTAACATATGCAATTATGTACCTTAGCTACAGATGAGGTTTGACATTCACTGCCTCAAGTACTAATTTGTGCAATTCTTTAATGAATTAAAATAAACAACAAATTGTTCTGAAATACAATTACTAGGTACTTTAGTATTTTTTAGTTCTACAGGGTTTTGTTGTATTTGTGGATGTATTTAGCAGATCTGTGATTTCTTGGTTAGAGAGCAGATTGGAAGTTCTACATTTCAATGGATGTTAACAGTTATAAGCCACTCTCCTTGGTCCCCCTCTCCTCGAAATCGCTGCTCATACTGTAATATGGTTTTCCTCTTTTGTGACACTACAGTTGCATGAGCATTTATTTACTCTTTTATGGTTTTCTGTTTTCCTCGTAACTATGCAACCATAAACTTAGTATATTTAAGTAAAGGCATGTGGGACTCAGTGGGCCACATGGAGAGCACAGGAGCTTGTCCCTGAAAAAAATGACTTTAAAGCTCATCTCACCTGCCGTTTCAGTAGGTGAGAATTGTGATGAGTTTGACTTGTCCAATTTATGTTGTCTTGAGGAATCCTAGTGGAGCCTGCTCAGATTGCCTTTTGAAACAGAGATTTTAAGTGGACAGAGAGCCACTGGTGCCAGTTAAGGGGTCTTGTTTTTAGGCTGAGGAGCCTGAAGAGCTGTTCAACCTCCTGTTTTAGGTTTGGAGGCCTTGATGTTTTTAAAACTTAAAGCAATACCAGGGTTTTGCCTGGCATCTGTTAGACACTAAGTCAGGCTGGTATTGATCTTGTCTGTAGTTCTGTAAAAGCTGCACCTATTAGGTCACCAATGACTCAGATTTTGTAATGGAACTAGAGGTTTTATTGTGAGGTGATATAAATTTCTGGGTACCTTTATGCAGTCTGGCTTCTTTAGCCTGAGTCGTAGCTTAGACTGTATAACATCCATCCTCAACCCCTTTTTCCCATTTTGCACATGGGGTCTAGCTGTCAACTTCAACAGTGACAATCATCTTGAGCCAAGCCTTACACCACTGGATGGCTAGCCCTGCCACAGTAGTCCATTCGTACCACTCACTCTTGCGCGTACACACACACACACACACACACACACACACACACACACACACTCGTTGCCAATTTAGAGTGTCCAATCCACCTACTGCATGTCTTTGAAATGTGGGAGGAAACCAGAACACCCAGAACAAACCCACATGACCACAGGGAGGACATGCAAACTCTGCACAAAAGGCACCCAGCCAAGAATCAAACTGGAGAACCTCTTGCTGTGAAGCGACAATGCTAACCTCTGCACCACCACAGCCACCCCACATATGGTCTGGTATCTATAAATATTGCAAAGTTTGAAATACCAGCTGGTGAAGTTAGACACATGAATCTGATGTCTTTCTCTGCATTCAGGCTATCCTGACAATTAAATTTGTTATATAGTGACAGACATAATAAAAACAAATCATTTCAACTTTAATTCAACTGCAGCTATATGGTAATTTTTTTTCAGGCTATTATCTAAGAACTTCAAATTACACAACCAAAAATTTTGATTTATTCCTAACTGTAAGTAGAATGTCCCAAAAGTCTGAAAGGGCGCAGAGCTACTTATTTCTGCATACACAGGGGCAAAAATCCATCGTAGCTTATAATACATTTGAGATTTGAGTGGGAGGAACAGAGACTATTGCCATAATAAGACAAAAAGATTAAGTTACTGTAAGAACGAATCTATATATATTCTGCATGCATTTTTTATGAGGATGCAACGTCCTGCTAAGCCCATTTTATTTTATTTTACATTGTTTACTGGGAGTGTCCAACTGGACTGATAGCCCATTTTTGGGGGAGGCCTGGGGAGAAAAGCTCCAGTATAATAAAAATATAACAGAGATGAATGTTGTTATATAGAGCAATAGGGCTAACAGAAGTTCCATAGGAGATGAATACAATACAACAATGTACAATATACATTCCAAATGCAATTACACACAAAAACTGTGTGTGTGTGTGTGTGTGTGTGTGTGTAAAATAGAATTGTTGATACCAAATAGTAGACAGTTTCGACAATTATTGTTAAAACAGGATTCAGCTGCAGAATAGTACTGTGAAATACAAAGTAGCAAGCAGTTGTTAGAATTCTAGTACAAGCAATGTTCTGCCATTGATGCTTGCTTGTTAATTAATTAATTATCCAAGTGGATGAGCTGGTCTAAGAAACATTTCCAGTTACAACCCATGTCAAGAAGCAGAGGGAAACAACTGAAGCCAACACTCTTTTTTTTTTCAATAATTTTTATTTTTACATTAATAAATGTTACAAATTAAAACCATCTTACAACATGACCGTGTGCATATATATATATATATATATATATATATATATATATATATATATATATATATATATATATATATATATATATATATATATATATATATATATATATATATATATAGGTTCATAGGTTTATACTAGGCTATCTGCCCTAAGGCATTTATAAGCCTAGCCCAAAGTTTTGTGGCTTACGCCACCCCTTATATGAAAAAATACTGTGCCCATTAGTTTGTTGTGCCTCTGTCCAGCAGTGACACAGAGATGATTCCCGGGGTAAACCTACGATCTCCCATCCACAGGTCAAGATTTCTCTTGAACACAGCCAGCGATGTGCTCTGCCTCACATGGACCGGGATTTTATTCCACAGCATAGGGAGTCTCTGAGTGATAAATCTATCCCTCCAGCACATCCTATTTATATCCGTGCTAAGGTTTAAGTCGCTTGCTCTAGTGGTTTTGGTGGATTTGGATTTTTTGAGGTGGAGCATGTCCATTAATTCCGGGTTGGACATGGCCTTGTATGTCAGGCACATGTCACCTCTGAGCAGACGGTATGCAACTGAATAGAGCTGGAGTTTCTTCAATCTGGCAGCATATGACAGATTTTGGAGTCCCTTTATCCTTTTGGTGAGGAACTTTTGGGGTCTCTCCAATTGCTGCAGATGTCGGGTGAGATACATCCCGAATGGGGCATTGTACTCGATCATTGGTCTGATAAGTGAAGAGTACAGGGGAACAATGACCTCACTAGATCTGGATGTGAATCCCTTCATGATCAGGTGGGCAATGTAGAAGGTCTTTCTAACCACTTTAGCAACGTGAGTGTCAAAAGAAAGGCCACTGTCAACCTGGGTCCCCAGGTCCCTGATAACCTCTTCTGTGCTTAGTGGATTGCCGCCTATATGGTAGCTTGGGGTTACCTGTTTTTTCCCGAAGGGTATGACTATACATTTTTTGGCATTTAACTTCAGGCCGTGGCTCTGGCACCAGCTATCTGTTTCCGTGAGTCCCTTCTGAAGGATATCCGTGTCCGATGCACTTTCCACTATGGCGCCCAGTTTGCAGTCGTCTGCAAACTTTGTCAGCCAAAGTCCTCCCATGTTGGCCTGTACTTCTGAGAAGTAGATGCCGAACAATAGGGGGCCAAGGACCGAGCCCTGTGGGACACCACTTGTGACCGGCTTGGAGTCTGACATAACGCCAGCAACTCTAACCCTGTGGGTTCTGTCCTTAAGCCAGTTTGCAACCCATCTTGTGACATATGGGTTTACATTTAAGCTGGTAAGTTTTTCTACAATACCCGAGTGGGGTATTGTGTCGAAAGCCTTTGCAAGGTCAAGGTAGACTGTATGGACTGCCTTTCCCTCATCAATGGCCTTGGTGACTGTTTCGAAGAAGTCGACCAAGTTCAAAAGGCATGATCTGCCCTTGACGAAGCCAAACTGGGTCGGGTCCAATGTCTGCAAGTCCCCTATATCTTTGTTTATGAGCTCCATTATGATCCTCTCCATAGCTTTGCAGACTAGACTTGTTAAGCTTATGGGGCGGTAATTACCAGGGTCCACAGAGGCACCGCCTTTGTGGAGTGGGACCACAGTTGCCGTACGCCACTCCTTGGGCATGTATCCTGTGGTAAGGCTGAGATTAAACAGCTGCCTTATGTGCGGGTTTAATTCCTCATTTAGCTCGTGTAGCACACAGCCGGGGACACCATCCGGTCCCATTGTTGCTGTGTTTTTAGCTTTAGAGAGAGCAGCTTTCACCTGCACATTTGAGATGTCTGGGAGGCTACACTCCGCTGGGATAGTTATCTCTCCTATAGGAGGGGAGAGGGGGGGTGAAGTTTGCACTGAACCTGTCTGCCAGTATGTTGGCAATGTCTGTGGGTTCAGTGATTTTTGTATCATTTTGGACTAATTCTGGGCATATCTGGGGGTTTCCACCCAGGTTCCTAACATAGCTGAAAAAGGCCTTATGATTGTCCTTTGAATCCATGGCAATTTTTCTCTCAAAATTGGCCTTAGTTGATTTTATGAGTGCTTGTATTTTTTACTAATAATGATCAGGGGTGACTTCCCTTTTATGGATTTTGTTCTATCATGTAATAGCTTTCTCCTCTTATTGTAAAGTTTGTTAATGGCTGGGGTCCACCAGACTGGACGTTTGCCCTTTGTGGAAAGAGTCTTGGTTTTATTTGGGATTGCCTGATCCATGCAGTCCTGGAGGTGTTCATAGAAGGCATCTGTAAGGGCTTCCAGCTTGGGTTGTGGTTTCCACTGGCTCAGGGGCCTTGAAGGATACCACACCAGTCTTGAGTAGTGTGAAGTTTGCTTTAGAGAAGTTCTTCACTGTGGTCTTTTTGTTTGGGGTGGGGCGGATGTGGATTTCCAGTGAGATTAGTTTATGATCAGATCTCACCAATGAGGGATATACTTCCGGTGTGGAGCATTTTGTCCCCATGTTTGTGATAATGAGATCTAGTATATTTTCTCCTCTCGTGGGAACAGTGACTAGCTGTTCCATGGCATTTGAATTTATGAACTCCAGGAACCGTTGGGCTAGAAAGTTAGGGCTTGAGTAATGTTCCCAGTCTATATTCGGGTAGTTGAAGTCACCCAATATGATGGTGTTTGGAGAATACATTTATACCCTCCAGTGTCTTCAGGAAGGCTGTGTGGGGTTCCTGAGTTTGAGAGGGTGGCCTGTAGCATGCTACAATTTGTAGAGCAGTTTTGCCTATGGTTAGTTGCACCTGGATGGTTTCCGAAGCTTCGTGCGTTGCCACCAACCTGGAGGTGTGGGTATCCTTTATGAATATGGATACACCCCTTCCTTTTGTGGTGTGGTCCGGGTTTTGGGGCCGGAACGCATGATATGAGGTAAAACCTAATAGTGCCGGGGTGCTCTCAGGAGTCTTGAACCAGGTTTCAGTTACAGCACAGACATCGATGCTCTCCAAACTGAGAAGGGCCTCGAGTGCGTGCATTTTGAGATTTAGACTTCTGGCATTGAGCAGCATTACCCTCAGTTTCTTCCCATTTTTGTTTTCTAGGGTGGTAGGTTTAGAATTTGAGCCTTGCCTAAAAAGGCACTATGGGGTGGCAAGAGCCTTAGCCAATATCCGAATCCCAGGGTGACAGGTGCAAGCCGTCCCTCAAGCAGCGTGGCTTGTCAAGCATGTCAATCCCAGGCAGACAGACACTGGATCCCCTTTGAATGACACCAGACATTAAGCCAATTATTAAAGCTGATCATCTTGTCTCTATATTGTGGCATCATTCTTGGTGAAGGAAGGATACTGCTCAGGTTCAGGGTCATACCTGCCTGGGCTACATAATCAGAGAGCTCCTCTATGTCTCTTTTCATGTAGTCCAGGGAGGTACCTCTCAGGTCGTTCACACCAGCATGGACAATGACTGTGTCATATTTGTACCTGCCGTGGAGTGACCAGAGTGCTTGTGTTATGTGGTGGATTCTAGCGCCCGATAGGCAGCTTACTGTGACCCTCTCCTTGTTCGGCCTGGTGAGTGGGACGTCAGTGTGTCTGACTATGGAGTCACCTATGACAAGTATGTTTGGTGTTGTATTTGGCCTTAAGGGCTGTGACTGCTTTGCACACTGATTTTGTGGTTTATGTGTTGCTTGTGGGGTGTCTTGAGGTAGCAGTTGTTTGGGTGCCTGCTTTGGAGGCCTCTGCTGTTTAGGTAAATTTTTACTCAGAGCCTCCGAGTATGTCTTTGTGTGTTTATGTGTTTGATTCAGTGGTGTGGTAGCATTATGTGAGGCTGGTTTTGTGGTGTGTGTAGTTTCCTTCTCCTCCTGTCTGGTCTTGCCAGTCCTGAGTTGAGAGAGCTCAGCCTCCAGTTTGGCTAAATAGCTGCATCTCGCAAGTATTTGTGTTATGTGGGAGGAGGAGAGGGTTGTCTGTGTACATGAGGCAATTGTAACATTGCCTCAATATTCCCAGATTCACCAACTGGGCAGGAGAGGACGCCAGCATCTGGCCCTTCGACATGCTAGAAAAATTAAGAAGTTCGGTATGAGACTGAATAAGAGAGGACTTAGTAAGGAAGTGGGTACTCCTGGGGGGGGTTTCGCAAGTGAGGGACTTTGTATAATATAGAAGTGACAAGTGCTGAGCTTTTTTTTTTTTTTTTTTTGAGAAAAAAAAAAAACTTTTAGGAACAAGTGCTGCACTTTTTAGTGAAGGGATATACTGCTTAGGTTACTAGTAGAGCAGTTCTAAGGGAAAAAATGAAGAACAGACTTTATGGAGCCAGAAAAAGTTTAACCTTGTTAAACCGGCGCTGTCTGATGCTGCTCTAGTGGCAACTCCGCACTAAATCACGCTAAAGCGTGCTTTATAGCAGGGGGCTGGAAAAGGCAGGAAATGACCCAAAATGGCCACTGAACTACAAGTTACTGTCTTAAACCACTCCTCTGAGGACAAACAGGCAGCTCAGTACTCCCCACTCCCACTGGTGAGTAAAGAAACTTCCCCCTGACCAAACAAAGAAAATGGAGAAGTACAGGAACCAAGACAAAGCCCAGGGATCAGCAAAATCTGATCACTGGAACAAACTAGCCAGGAAAGTTAGGAGAACAAGAATATTTTTTTGTTTTTTTTTCAAGTTTTTTTTCACAGACAGAACAGAAAACACAATAAATGCTTTGCTTTTCGATTAAATGCTATCAAAAGCTAGTACACTTGAGTGTATTAGCCTGTAGTTTAACTTTTAAGCAAACTTAAACTAAGAAGTGCAACCAACAATTAAAGCTTATAAAAACAGTACATACACATACATACATACACACATATATATATATATATATATATATATAAAACTCACCAACCTGTATCCAGCACTCAAAACCAATTTCCATAAATTGGAAGACAAAAAAGTACAAAAGCCGTTGTTAGGTTTAAAGGCTTTATTAAGCCTCACAGTCTGCCCCACAGACCGGTTTCGCTTATCTAAAGCGTCATCAGTGTGTCATACATTAACGCAAGTACGGCAGTTTATAGTGATGCTCCTTTATGGTCTTAAAGAAACATTACACTTATTCACAATTTTAAACATTCACTATAACTTACTGATCTAATCTTTAACTCTTCTAATCGCCAGTATCAACCTTTACAAAAATGTATTTATCTCACAATCAGTTTACTTATGTTTAACTTATATGTTTATATATGTTAATAGTCAATGTATGTATAATAAAGTGTTAATTAAATATTCTATCTTTAAATTATATTAAATATGTCATAAACTTTCCAAACCTTATGTTATGTTAAATACTGTTATTTCATCAATAACAATCATGATACTGGCGATTAGAAGAGTTAAAGATTAGATCAGTAAGTTATAGTGAATGTTTAAAATTGTGAATAAGTGTAATGTTTCTTTAAGACCATAAAGGAGCATCACTATAAACTGCCGTACTTGCGTTAATGTATGACACACTGATGACGCTTTAGATAAGCGAAACCGGTCTGTGGGGCAGACTGTGAGGCTTAATAAAGCCTTTAAACCTAACAACGGCTTTTGTACTTTTTTGTCTTCCAATTTATGGAAATTGGTTTTGAGTGCTGGATACTGGTTGGTGAGTTGCATGAGCTGGATTAGCTGGAGTTGAGATCCGAGCACCGCAGAGGAAACGTGCACAGACCGTTTGGGGAAACTATATATATATATATATATATATATATATATATATATACACATACATACATACACACATATATACATACATACACATACACACATATACATATGTTATACATTGATGTCAAATACCACAGGATATAGGTCATACAACATATCTATTTACACTATGTACATAGATGCTTTCATTGTTAATTCCACAGTTATATAGACAGTATATACATTTGTAATATCCAAGTTATTATTTAATATCTGAACTTGCATGTGTTCTTTGGTTCCATTATAGTGTATTTCTAAGTTGCTGTGTGATGAATTATGCTAATATGATGTTAAAGGTTTGTTCCCAAATTTCTCTGGATTTCATGTTTTTGTTTCTTTTATCTATTACTATTTTATGAGCTAAAAGGTGTTGTATAGCTACTTGTTTAAAACCCTCCCAAGAGATATTTATCGTATCTAGCCATTTAAAAGCTATATACAGTTTCATTAGTAGGAAAATTGTTAAAAGTGTATTTGCTTGTTTTCTTGGGATGTTGGGTGGGAGAGTGTGTAACAGAGTGAATTCCCAAGTTAATGTTGATGTTTGATAACCCGTTTTTTGTAATTGTACCTTGAGAGAGTTCCAGAATTTATAGACACATTTACAGCTCCAAAATACATGGATTAAGTCAGCTATCTGGTCCTTACAGTGTGGGCAGAATGGTGATGTTGATGTGTTAAATTTGTGTAGGATTGCAGGTGTAAAATAAGCATTATTATTGATCATGAGCTGAGTGTATGCTAACTTTTTGAGGGGTAGAATCTTCAGTGTTAGATTGATTGCCTGGCTTATTTGCTGATCATCTATGGATGGTTTAATTTTTCTCCAGTAGTTAGAGAAAAGGAGGTCCTTCTGGTATTTGATTTCATTTATCATTTTATATGAATTGGTAATAGTTTACTTTGTTGTGATAATAGTTTTCCAAAGCCTGCAACAAGTTTCTATGTCACTATTGGTCATAGTAATATTTTGGAGATAACTGGAACACAGTTCTTTGATTTGTCTTAGGATTATTATGTATGATTTAGGGAGGTTTAAGTTGGTCCTCATTTCTTGTATTGAACAGTTAAGGTAGGGATAGATATCCTGGATTGTTTTATCTTTTAGTCTGGGAAAAGGGACTAAGTCCAGCATCTTATTGTTTATTTTTAAATTTGGGTTTTTATGAAAGGGTTGCAGTATTGTCATGGCATGTCTAAGGTTCAAGAATTGAAAGAGTTTTTGTGCTAGGTTGATAGAATGTTTTAAGGGCTCTATAATGTTATAAGTTTGTATTTCTTTCTGCTTCAGGAATGGAAGTGCTTTGGGATTGAAACCTAGAGCTTTAATACATCTATACTATATTGTCACCCAGAGAGGAGACCAATTTTCCACTGACAGGTTATGTTCAGCTATTCTCAATATTCTGTTAGTGTTAATGATCGAGTAGTACATTTTAAAATCAGGTAGATTTAGTCCTCCTTTGCTTTTGGGGAGTGTTAATTTTGGATAGGAGATTCTGTTTTTTTTGGGTTCCCATATAAATTTTGCTAGGAAGGTATGAATTTGTTTGAAGAATTTATTATGTATTGCTGTCTGTGATGTCATGAATATATACATTAATCTAGGTAAAATGTTCATTTTGATTACTGATACTTTGGCCAAGAATGGTAGTTTTAGGTTGTTCCATCTTTTGCAGTCTTGCATTATATTTTGCCATTTAAGGTTTACATTGTGTTGGTAGAAGTCTTTGTTACTCTGGAAAAAGGTGATTCCAAGATATTTAGTTTCTTCTTTAATTTTTATTGTGTTTAACAATGGTATTAGTGAGATGAGTTTGGGTGTTTTAAGGGGGAAAATATTAGTTTTATTAAGGTTTAGTTTGTAGTTAGACATAGTCGAGAAAGGTGAAGCCAACACATTCTTAAAAGAGTATGATCAGCCTAACATAATAATGCTGTTAGTGCCAACACTGTATGAAACCAACATTAGTAATTATAAGACTGCATAATCCCAGCTCATGAAGTCAACGTATCCAACCAACAACTTACATAAACATTTAATACCAGCAGTTTCAATTTCACAAGACAGTAAGGTATGCTACACGAGAGGAGACAGAGAGGAGTGTAACACATCAAGTAAACTTCTTTTATATTAATTTGTTAAATAGTGGTTTTCCATGTGTAGTACAAAAATGCATTTGTGGGTTTCATGTAGGTGTTTTTAAGAGTATTCTAAACCTGTGATAGTTTATTACACTCTGATTAATGTTGTCATTGAGTTTCAACTTGTTGGGGCTATTGCTATTCTTATAATGCTGAATTAATGAATTAACCTAGTGCATGTGAAGCTGGTGAAGTGACTGATTTATTAGTTGAAGGCGTAATGTGTGTTGTAGATCATACAATAGGCCGTTTTGTGTAAATTGCTCACTTATTTTGGTTATTGTGTAAAGCTGAAGGGCTATGAAGTATTTGTGTGAATCTATGAGTAAGAACTATAATAATGTAGTTGATATAATGAATGCTGCATCACTGGGTTATTTTACTTGATAAAGCTTGGCATGGTGAAAACATATTTCAGTGTAAAACCAGACTTGCAGTGTGGCTCAGAAACTGTTCAGTCTGATGATTTACTTACAGAGTGCAAGGATTTATTTATTGGCTTATTTTTTTTTTTAATCACGAGTTTGATGTACAAGCAGATCATGCAATGTTACTAGTAGTTCATACTCCAGGGAAAGTTCTAGTAGCTTTGCGGAGTAGAGATAGAGTTAAACTGTGCGGTTACAATGAGTATCACTAAGAAACAATAAATATGTCAACAGCATGGTTACTGTTGTGAAGTTAAATAAAATGTTAAGTTGTATAGATTTGTGAGGCCTTAATAAAGCTATAATCATATAAAGTGCATATGTCTATACATCTGCAAGACCTTCATAAAACTAAAAAACAGAGGACTATCTGATAGCCAACTAACAACTTATTGAAAAACATTTAGTGCTTATATCTAATATACAAGCAATCTCAATTTCACAGCACAGTAAGGTATGCTACAAGAGAGGAGAGAGAATTATAATACATTGAGTAAACTTCTTTAATATTAAGTTGTTTAATAGTGGTTTGCCATTTTCAATACAAATGCATTCGTACGCTTAAATAATTGGGGCCTGGCAAGCAAGGAACAATGTATTTTCTACTGTTGATGCCCACCAATAAATGTGGCAAATAAAATTTGATAAGGAAAGTTCCAAGCTCTGGACTTTTAATTCACCTTTGGGGAAGAACATCCTTTTAAGTGCTACATTTATTACTTCAATGGCACTTGAAATTTTTCAGAGAGCCATTTTACAGATAATTGAGGGGTGCTGACGTTATTGTTTAGATAACTGATGACATACCAATGTGAGATCAGACCAAAAGGAGAATTATGTGAGACTGTTTGAGTTACGGAAGAGGAAGAGACAGAGTAACCTCCAGCTGAATAAAAGTAAACGTATAATTTAAGTTACAGAGTGAAAATGTAGGTCACGTCTTAATACATGAAGGCTTGAAACCAGATGCTGAGAAAGTAAAAGCAATTGTACAAATATTTCCACTGCAGGATAAACAAGCTGTTCTGAGGATTTTGGAATAATGCAGTCTATATCTTTCAAAGTTTATTCTGAATTTGCCAGCTGTGAATTTGCCATTAAGGAAATTATTGGAACATGATACAAAATTGTAGTGGAGTACTCACCAACGAAAGAGCAACTTTGAAATGCTTAAACACTTAGATAATGAAGAACCTAGATTGAAGTATTTTGATGAGAATAAGTCAGTCATATTGCAAATGCATGGCAATCAGAATGGTAGTGGCACTGTGATTTTGGAAGAAATCAGTTGCTTATGGGTCTACAGTCTTTAAGGAATGCCAGATGAGATATGCTCAGGTAGAAACAAGTTGCTTGTCAGAGGGTAAGGATATGAAAAGTTCTGTGAATATATATTATAGGCCAGTTGTGTTAATTGAAACAAACCACCAATTAGTAAATATTTTTAAAATTCCTTGTATAAGGCATTATTGAAATGCAAAAATGCTGTTGAGACAGCAAGTATGACTTTGATGGGAAGTATAAAACAGGAAATGAAATGCATACTGTAGGTACACTGAGCCATCTCTACATGGCAAATTAATAATCAAATTTTCTTGGAGAGGAAATAAACATTAAGTTCATAATTCTACCGCTATCTGTGAAGGAAACGAGTTTCACAACTGAATTCAGAATGTTATGGAGATGTGACTGCTTCAGGATAGGACACTGAAAGACTGGCTAAAATGAAGTCTGCACAAACGAAAGAAATCAAACTATACTTTTAATGTAAAGAACAAATTAACTGCATACAAGTTCTGATGTTAAAACACATAACATTAGTAAGAATATGAGTCAGTTTGTAAAATATAAACAGCTTGTGATGTCTTATCCTGGTTAGGAATCTGAAGATAAACTGAGCAAGAAGCTTGGGACTGTTCAATGTACAATGTATATAATAGTCCAAAAGAAGAAGAAATTATTCCTTATTCAGTACTGGGATAACAATGCAGCAATGTTGGAATAGCTCTTTGATTTTGTGACTGTGTCTACCTGTTATTTGAAATGTCCCGAGGTTGTGAAGCTAGTAGAAACTAAACATACTGATATCATTAATACACACAAAGCTGTATTTACAAAACATGAAATACCTGACGTGGTCATCTGTAATAACTGCCCACAGTATCTAAAGAATTCAGAGATTTTCAGAACAATGAGGGTGTGTCATGTGATCTCTGATCCAAACTATTCATAGTCAGTTTGAAGTTGATACTGGGAAAACCTCATGAAGAAAACTCTGAGCATTAACAGTGACTGTTGTGTTGAGGTACAGCCAGCTTTGCAGTACAGGACTGTAGGAATACTCCCTTACAAGGCTTAAGTCTACTGCCAGACTGATGTGCCACAGATTAATGTGGACATAGATTAATGTCCACTTATGATGACAGTGACCTTTTAACCAGCATAGGTTCATAGGTGTTTACTAGGCAAACGACCTTAAGGGCCTTTTTAATCCTAGCCATGCATCCCAAATCTCTGTCAAGTTCTGGTAACCCATGCTAAGTATAAGCATGGGCCCGGGAGATGAACCATTTACAGGTTACCTGTGTCTATTACAGACACAGGTGCCAAACCAGGGATGAATTTCCAGTTTCCATCCAATTGTTCAAGTTGCACTTGAATTGGGTTAGGGAGGAACTCTGCTTCACATGAATGGGGAGGTTGTTCCATAGATGGGATAGTCTCTGGGATACATATCTATCTCTCCAGCAGGTCCTATTTATCACAGGCAAGGTTTAAGTCTTTAGAATAGGTAATTATGGTGCTGTTTGTTTTGTGCATATGCAGAAGATCCATCAGAGTGGGGTCTGACAATGCCCTGTATGCAAGGCATAGATCTCCCCTCAAAAGCCTGTAGGAGACAGAATGCAGGGATAGAGCCTTGAGGCAGTCTGCATAGGACATTTTACTTAAGCCCTGTATTCTTTTAGTGTGGAACCTCTGTGGACATTCCAATTGTCTAGTTAGGTAAATACCAAAGGGGGCATTGTACTCAATAATAGATCTGATGAATGCCAAATACAGTGGGACAATGACTTCCTTGGACTTAGATGCCATACCTTTGTTTATAAGTTGTGCAACATAGAATGATTTCCTCACCACTGTAGACACATGATGATCAAAGGCTAGATTACTGTGTGTCCCTAAGTCCCTGACTACTGGGTCAACTCTAAGGGATGTGTTGTCAATATGATAGTTACCAGGGATGGAAGACTTCCCAAAGGATGCTATGATGCATTTATTGGCATTTAGTTTTAGTCCATGCCTCAGATGCCAGTTGTTTGTCTATGTCAACTCCTCCTGGAAAACATTTGTGTCAATGTGAGATTCAGTCACAGCTCCTAATTTGCAATCATCTGCAAATTTAGTCAGCCAGAGACCACTGACATTGCCCTTGACTTTTGAGAAGTAAATGCCAAAAAGGAGCGGTCCAAGGACTGATCCCTGAGGGACTTCACTTGTGACTGGCTTCTTTGTAGACGTGGACTCTCCAATTCTAACTTCCTGGGTCCTGTCTGTCTGCCTGAGTGGGGTATTGTGTCAAAAATCTTGGCCAGGTCAAAGTAGGCAGTGTGGATGATTTTGCCCTCATCCATTGCTTTGGTGACCTTCTCAAAGAAGTCCATCAGGCTGAGTAGGCATGATCTGCCCTTGACGAAACCAAACTGGGTTAGGTCTAGTGTCTGGAGGTTTACTATATATAGTATGCATCTATAATTGTTAAAAAGTCCTTCTATACTGCTCAGCTTATAAACAAAAAGATTGTGTCTAGGTCTAGGGATGCCACTGCCCCCCTTTACTCAGACCTCATTAGGCCAGACACTGAATATTGTGTCCCCATTGGCATGTAGCTATCTATCTTTGACACCAAAAGTAATGAGATTGTGCTAGATCATCTGTAAAATTGTATGGGCTGGTTGGTGAATACACGCAGTGGCATCTTTTTCAACCTAAACAACTCCAGGCTGTCACAGGTATGTCATCTGGACCAACAGCCTTTCCATTCTTCATTCTCTCCATAGCTATCCTTGCTTCCTCCTTGCTAATCCACTGCGCTTCATGATTCACTATCTGCACATCATCCAACCTTCTCTCCCTCTCATTCTCTTCATTCATCAGCCCCTCAAACTACTTGTTCCATCTGCTCAACACACTCCCCTCGCTTGTGAGTGTTTCCCTCATTATCCTTTATCACTTTTACCTGCTGCACATCTTTCCTATTTTTTTATTTTATTTTATTTTTATTTTATTTTACATTTGTTGACCGGGCTAGTCTAACTGGATATATATCCATTTTCAGTAGAGGCCTGGGGCGATAAGCTCCGGGGAAGCAAAATATAATCTCATTATACAAAGATTAATTTGTATGTTGAACATTGCAGGTAAAGAACAGGGAATAATCACAGAGGTTGTTTGTTCATAGCATAGTGCTAAATATACAAATACAATTAATACAATAGAAATGTAGTTGCAATACAACATATAAAAATATAGCAGCTGAGTTAGATAATATATTAGTAAACAGGTTGACATAAAGAAGGAAAACATAAAGTAGGAGCCTGTATTATACAGTATAAGAGTAAAAACTAGTCTCCTTAAAGAAATTATGAGGATGCAAGTAAAAAAAAAATCTAGAAAGGTATAGGTCAGTTGTTACTAAGAAAAGGAACAAGAATACTGAGAAGAAGAGAGTAGGTATATCCAAGTAAGAGAGGTAGTAGATCAGTCAGGTTTAGTACAGGGGCACAACCAGTGTGTTCTGAGAAAAAGTTTCAGTTTGTTTTTAAAGAGTGATATAGAGGGAGCAGAGGAAAGTTCGCTAGGAATAAGGTTCCAGGATTTTCCAACAGCATTAAAGAAAAGAGAGTCTCCATCCCTGTTGTTTGACTTACAAATATTTACAAGAACTCTATGTGATGAATGTAAGGTCTTTAGATTGTTGTAGGGGATAATGAGGGTAGATAGTATATGGGGTATTGGTAGGATGGTAAAGGGTTTTGTGATCAATGGTTGGTTGAATTTAAGCTGATTTTGTAATTCAAGTCATCCTAGTTGCTTCAGGTTAATACAGTGGTGGGTTCTGAAAGGGTTACCTGTAGCAAAATCTGGCCATGCTATTGTAGGCATTTTCCAGTGTATTAAGGTTGTTTTTAGAGAGATTAGTGTATATGGATGAGGCATAGAGGAGAATAGAAATTAGATGAGCTCAGTCCCTCTGTCTAGCCAATTGGTACAGGTCCTTTTTCTCCCTCCTTAGTGTCCAACCTTTCGTACAACTATTCATATGCCGTAGCTGTAGCCTTTGCCACCTCTCTTTGCCATGCACCACAGCTCCTTATACTCCTGTCTACTTTCTTCATCTCTCTGACAATCCCACTTCTTTGCCAACGTCTTTCTCCGTATACTCTCCTGTACTTCCAGGTTTCACCACCATGTCTCCTTTATCATCCTTCCTCTATCCAGATGTCACACCAAGCACCTTTCTAGCCATCTTCTTTACTAGCTCTGCTGTAGTTACCCCAGCTATTCGATAAATCTTCACTGCCACCCAGTGCCTGTCTTAAGTCCCTGAACACCACCTCACAATTACCCTTTTCCAATCTCCAATATTTGATCCCTGTTTTGACTCTACTCCCACTAAGTACAATTGGAAATCAGTGTACAACCACACCCCCACAGTACCACCAAGTTAAAACATTAAGTTGTCTATAGCATGAAATTTACATTTTATAATTGTTATACTATTTAAGGTACTGATAATGAGGATGTTACTTTTGAATCACCAAGTCTGCCAGTCATCAAGCCATTCTCATTTAGAGTGATCTCATTTATTCCTCAGGGTTGGGGCTTTCATCTGGGGCAGTGTTGAGAGCTGCCCTGGTGGTCGTGGGTTGTAATTAATGCAGCGAAGGTTAGTGCTTTTGTTCTTTCGTCATCCTGGCAATGGTAGTATTTTTATGGGCTAACTCCACACCTTACATGGGGAACTAGAGATCCATGATACCGCATAGGCTCACAGGTGCCTTCCTCACATGGGTGCATACTCTGGCATGCCCACTGTGCAAGGTACCACCACCCTGGGTGCATACACATGCACAGCCACTGAAGTGTACCACTCTTTTGGGGCTTGGTGAGCCTAATGCCCATCTCTAGGCCATGTCTGCAGCCTAGCAAATCTTCAGCTGGGTACCTGAGGAGGACACAGCTGTCTTCACCCACTTCCCCTTGACGACCATGTCCATCCTTCCCTGGCAGTGCCATCAAAACATAATTACATGTAACCAAGGGGAAAAAAATCAGGATTTGTTCCATATAACAACTTGCTGGTGGTTGGAGAGGTACCTGGAAAACCAGGCTATGGTGGAGGAGGAGGAGACATGCGGAGTGCAGAATAGGGATAAGAGAAGGGGGTGAGATAGGGTATCAAAGGCTTTTTGACATATCTAGGAATAGTATCGAAACAATTTTACCAGAGTCTTGATCCATGTTGATTGTTAAACGGCAGAGCAGAGGGTTGCACATCTAACTGTACTAAGCCAATCGCTAACATTGCAGCGATTGACTTAGTAACTGTGGAGTCCGTTTTTTCTTTTTTTGTTTTTTTTTTGGCTTTGGTTCTTGCTGAGGGGAGTTGCTAGGAGAATTACTAATTTACATGGGTTGTGCTGCTTTTCTTTGTAAATGGGGTTTGGATTGGAAGCTGTTAAAGATGGTTGTGCTATTTTTTCTTCTCCTGATGCTCTTTAGATTGTCTTTGTGTCAATAGTTCCTGAGTCAAAGTAGACTACGGCTTCAGTTTCTGGGAGGTAGTGTCAATGTGGTACTTACAAATGGAAGCGTATTTGCTGAAGGATGCAGGTATACATTACTTGGTATTTTGTTTCAGTCCATGATTTTGCCACCAGCTGTTTGTTTGGGAAAAGGCCCTCTTCTATGACTATGGTGTCCTTTGGGAAGTTTGAGATGGCACTAAATTTGCTGGGTAATCTCCAAGTTTAGTACCTCGCAGCACTCAGTTCTGCTTAACTTTGGGTGTGGAGTGGGCATGGCGTCCATGATTGGCAGGGGAAAGTAGAGTATGAGTGACAGTCATCTTGAGGTACTACACTTGGAGATTACCAAGCTGTGTAATTCTTTTCTTTACAAAGTGATTTGTGCAGATGTGAATCTGTTAATTTTATTCTTGGAAAAAAATATGAAAGAAGTAAGGCGTCTATTTCACTGGGCATAGACAATGCTATTGCGTTCTGGTTTTACACTGTATTGAATGGGATGGAATTCATCTAGTTTCTAGTTGTTGCAGATGTCTTGTGAGGTACATACCAAATGGGGCATTGTACTCTACAATGGATCTAATGAGGGATGAGTACAATGGGTCAATGACCTTCTTTTTTCTGGATGAAAAGCCCTTAGTGATGAGGTGTGCTACATAGGATTTCCTGACTGCTGTGGCTATGTGGTTATTGAAGGGGAGATCACATAAGAATTGGAAAAAGCAGAAACACTCAATGAAAACTTTGCTGCAGTCTTTACAAAGTAAAGCAAGCGGAGGGTGCTATACTGGAAGTAAGTCAGAGTGGAATGGGAAGAGCATTGGACAGACACCAGCACAGAGGGGGGAGTCTAAATTGGAACTGGCTGCCCTGAGGGGAAATAACAAGAGCATTATGGACAGTCTTCATAGAGGCCTCAGAAATCTGGCCAGTGTGTTTGCAGAAGTGCAAGGTCATGGAAATAAAACAAGTGTAGTATCCTTGTATGGAATGACGTGGCAGAAAAAAATCTGTGGAACTACAACTGCCCGCTGCTTGAAAGACCTTTTTTTGGATTTTCATTTTTTTTTCTGTCCCTATCTGAGATATGTAGCGGTTTATGGCCAAGTCATTGATTTTGTCAGCTTTACCTGAGTGGGATATTGTATCAAATGTCTTAGCCAGGTCCAGGTTGGTGTTCCTGTGTGCACCGTTTCCCCCGCATGCATTGCCTTAGTGACTTTCATAAAGTCCAACCAGTTATGTAGACATAGCCTTCTCTTAACTAAGCTAAACCGAGTTTGGCCCAGTGTCTTTGAACAGAACATTTCCCTGTGAATTCAGTCTGTTGCTTTCCATATTAGACTATTCAGACTAATAGGCTTGTAGTTTCTGGGATCATTTCATCATTCACATCATAAGATTGCTGGTGAGACACTTGAGTATGTTTGCAATGTGACACATGTTGGCAGTGTGCATACGGCCTATCGTGGCCCTATCGTTCAGCTGGGCAAATGGTATATCAAGGTCTGTACAATTGCACATACCTGTGACTACCACAGGTTTGATTTCACCTGGGTCAACATCAGTTTCGGACCTGGCATTTGTCCACATGTTGCCATTAATGACAAAGTATGCAGGTTCCTTATGTTGCATCCTGATTTTTTTTTTTTAATCCCTCTTGAGGCATAGCAACACCGACAATGGAACCAGAGATCTCAACACCTCTGAAATTGTTTTAGCTATTACTGCCATTTACCTTTTATCATGCACATCATTATTTAAGGAAATTCAAATTGCATTTAGTCTAAAGCCTCAGACACTAACACATGCTGGGCCACCATCTCCAGACACAGGCATATTCTTGACTTGCTATCAGTTTCCTGCTGTGAAGTACTATTCAAAGAGCATTAATCTGCTGAAAAAGCATTTACTACACAATTACATATGCAGCTTAGGGTAAAATGATAAATAGTCAAGAGGTGTTAGCAGTCCTTCAACCCCTGACTGTGCTGAATGCCTTGAAGTGAAGACAAGACAAGTTCTCCTCCTTTCTTTATAGTTATCTGTCTCCAGTTGAGTATTTACACATGAAAGACCTCTCTCACCTTGCTAACTGGCTCCCTGGTATTCAATCCTTTCAGAGTCACCTTAGCTGGATAGTTGTCTGTCTTTGTTATTCAGTCATTTCACAGTCACCTTGGCTTTATTGCTGTCTGTCTCCACTTGAGTGTTTCCACATGAAAGACCTTTCTCACCTTCCTAAATGGCTTCTTAGTATTCAGTCCTTTCTGATTCAGGTTCACTTGATAGTCGTCAGTCTCTGCTTTACAAATTTAACATAAATGCTATATCTCGCATATGAAAAGGCTTTCTCAACATTGATTCATTTAGTAAGGGACCCTAAGATGTGATGAAAATTAAACTTTTCAAAATGTACACAAGAGCCAATACTGAAAGTTTTCTATGTAATTTGCACTGATGGTTAGGTGAATGTGTCATAAAATTAAAGTACATATTTACATCACAATGCATGTAAATGTTTTTTTTTTTCTAGCACAGCAACCCCTACCCCATACAAACCAGTCTTTTTCACGATACTCGACATGTTGGTGACACACAGATAGAGCATACAGATTGTGTGGTGGACAGAACCAAGTGAAATACATTGATTCTATTCAAATTTGAATTGGATGCTTGGATAAAGTACATGCTCAGTTTTGCAACCATCAACTGTATATATATATATATATATATATATATATATATATATATATATATATATATATATATATACATACATATATATATATATATATATATATACATACATATATATATATATATTTTTTTTTTTTAAATTTCTATATACATACATTTAAAGTAGATATAAACAGTGTGTAGACAGGAAAGGGGTATATAGCGAAATAGTATTTATGAAGAGTAATTGAGGTGAAAAAGTACCAAGATAAAAAAATGTTTTTTACGTTCATAGATCAGTAGTAGGCTCATGGGCCTGGAGCCTTTACAAGCCTAGCCCATTGTATTACCCTGGCATCATGCCACCTACCCTTACTTAACAATGCCTCTGTGCTCTGCTTGACACGTATGTAAAGTCTATTCCATAGCATGAGCAGTCTCGGGGTTATGAACTTGTCCCTCCTGCATGTTCTGTTGATTATGCTAATAGGTTCATAGGTTCATACTAGGCTATCTGCCCTAGGGCATTTATAAGTTTAGCCAGAGTGTGTTTGGCTTTCGCCACCCATTTTAAATTAATTTTGCTATGCCCTTTTTCGAGGTTAGTATACTGTGCCTCTAACAGTGACACAGAAGTGATACCCAGGGTAAACTTACGATCTCCCATCCACTCATCAAGATTCCTCTTGAAGAGAGTCAATGAGGGACTCTGCCTAACCTGGACTGGGATTTTATTCCAGAGTGAAGGGAGCCTCTGGGTTATGAATCTGTCCCTCCAGCATGTCCTATTTATTTCAGTGCTGAGGTTCAAGTCTCTCGAGCACGTAGCTCGATGGGATTTAGATTTTCTCAGGTGCAGCATGTCCATTAATTCCGGGTTGGACATGGCTTTATACGTCAGGCACAGATCGCCTCTGAGCAGGCGGTATGCCACTGAGTAGAGCTGGAGTTTCTTTAACCGGGCAGCATATGGCATCTGTTTGAGCCCTTTGGTCCTCTTGGTGAGGTACTTTTGGGGTCTTTCCAGTTGCTGCAGGTGTCTGGTAAGGTACATCGCAAAAGGGGCATTGTACTCAATTATGGGCCTGATGAGGGATGAGTAAAGAGGCACGATGACCTCCCCTGATCTAGATGTGAATCCCTTCATGATTAGGTGGGCTATATAAAATGTTTTTCTAACCACTTTGGCCACGTGGTTGTCAAATGAGAGATTGCTATCAACTTGGGTCCCCAGGTCCCTAATTACTTCTTCTGTACTTAATGGATTACCACCTATGTGGTAATTTGTGGGCACTTTGTTTTTGCCAAAGGGGATGACTATACACTTTTTGGCGTTTAGCTTGAGGCCATGGCTCTGGCACCAGTTGTCTGTTTCTATGAAGCCCTTTTGGAGGATGCTTGTGTCGGCTGGAGAGTCGATTATGGCGCCCAGTTTGCAGCCATCTGTGAACTTGGTCAGCAACAGTCCTTCCGTGTTGGCCTGTACCTCCAAGAAATATATACCGAACAAGAGAGGTCCCAGGACTGAGCCTTGTGTGACGCCACTTGTAACTGGTTTGGAGTCTGACATGGCTCCAGCAATTCTAACCATGTGGGTTCTGTCCTTGAGCCAGTTTGCAACCCATCTAGTGACATAGGGGTTTATATTTAAGCTGGTGAGCTTATCTATAATGCCCGAGTGGGGTATTGTATCGAAGGCTTTTGCGAGGTCCAGGTAGGCTGTGTGGACCACCTTCCCCTCGTCAATGGCCTTGGTGACTGTTTCAAAGAAATCAACCAGGTTTAAGAGGCAGGATCTGCCCTTAACAAAGCCGAACTGGGTAGGATCCAGTGTCTGTAGGTCCCCAATATCTTTATTTATGAGGTCCATGATGATCCTTTCCATAGCTTTGCAGACCAAGCTAGTCAGGCTTATGGGGTGATAGTTTCGAGGATCCGTTGAGGCACCACCTTTGTGGAGAGGGACCACTGTTGCTGTACGCCACTCTTTGGGTACATATCCTGTAGTAAGGCTGAGATTAAACAGTAGTTTTATGTTTGGGTTTAGCTCTTCCTGGAGTTCATGTAGGATGCAGCCCGGGATACCGTCTGGTCTCATTGATGCTGTGTTTTTGCTTTGGAGAGGGCAGCTCTTACCTGAGCATCTGAGATGTCAGGGGGACAGCACTCTGCTGGGATAGATATGTGCCCTTTTGGTGGGGAGGGGGGGGAGTTTGTGCTGTACCTGTCAGCTAGGATGTTGGCAATGTCTGTGGGTTTGGTGTATTTTTTGTCATTTTGGACTAATTCTGAGCATATATGGGAATTCCCACCCAAGTTCCTAACATAACTAAAGAAAGCCTTGTGATTATCCTTAGTGTCCTGTGCAATTTTTCTCTCGAAGCTGGCCTTAGACAATTTTATGAGTGCCCGTAGTTTTTTGCTAATACTGATCAGAGATGCCTTCCCTTTTTGGGATTTTGCTCTATCATGTAGTAGCTACCTCCTTCTATTGTATACTTTGTTTATGGCTGGGGTCCACCAGACAGGATGTCTGCATTTGGAGGAATGGGTCTTGGTTTTATTTGGGATTGCATGATCCATGCATTCCTGAAGGTGTTCATAGAATGCGTTTATAAAGGATTCTGCGGTCTGGGCCGTATTTTCCAAAGGCCCGGGGCTTTGAAGGATTCCACCTCAGTTTTGAGGAGTGTGAAATTTGCTTTAGAGAAGTTTTTCACTGTGGTTTTCAGGGCAGGGGGTGGAGTCGGGATGTGAATATCCAGTGAGATTAGTTTATGGTCTGATCTTACCAGTGAGGGATACACTTCTGGTCTGGAGCATAGAGTCCCCATGTTGGTGATGATCAGGTCCAGTATGTTTTCCCCTCTTGTGGGAGTGGTAACAAGTTGTTCCATAGCATTTGAGTTTATAAATTCTAGGAACCATTGGGCTAGGGTGTTGGAGCTAGAGTAATGCTCCCAGTCTATGTTTGGGTAGTTGAAGTCGCCCAATATAATGGTGTTTGGAGAGACCTTCATATTTTCCAGTGTTCTCAGGAAGGCCGAGTGGGGTTCCTGGGTTTGGGAGGGTGGTCTGTAGCAGGCTATAAACTGGAAGGCAGTTTTACCCACTGTTAGTTGCACATGGATAGTCTCTGATGCTTCGTGCTGTGCCACCAACCTGGAAGTGTGGGTATCTTTGACAAATATTGATACTCCCCCTCCTTTTGTGGTTCGGTCCAAGTTTTGGGGCCGAAAAGCATGGTATGAGGTATAACCTGGTAGTGCTGGGGTGCTCTTGGGAGCCTTGAACCAGGTTTCTGTTACTGCACAGATATCGATGTTCTCCATGCTAAGGAGAGTTTCGAGTGCGTGCATCTTGAGGTTTAGACTTCTGGCGTTGAGTAGCATTACTCTTAGTTTCTTATCCCTTGTGATACCTATGGAGGTGGGTTTGTCTTTTGAGCCTTGTCTAAAAAGGCACTATGGGGGTAGCAAGAGCCTTTGCCAATATCCGAAAGCCCAGGGTTGACAGGTGCAAGCCGTCCCTAGTGAAGCATCGTGGCTTGTCGAGCATGTCATCCCAGGCTGACAGGCATTGGATCCCCTTTGAATGACACCAATACTTAAGCCAATTTTTGAAATTGATCATCTTGTCTTCATATTGTGGCATCATTCTTGGTGAGGGTAAGATGCTACTCAAGGTCAGGGTCATACCGGCCTGGGCTACATGCTCAGAGAGCTCCTCTATGTCTCTTTTCATGTAGTCCAGGGAGGTACGTCTCAGGTCATTCACACCAGCATGGACAATGAGTCATATTTGTACTTGCCTTGCAGTGACCTGAGTGCTTGTGTTATGTGGCGGATCCTAGCGCCCGACAGGCAGCTCACCGTGACCTTCTCCTTGTTCAGCCTGGTGAGCAGGACGTCAGTGTGCCTGACGATAGAGTCACCTATTACAAGTGTATCAGGTGTGTTGTTTAGACTTAAGGGCTGTGACTGTTCGGCACACTGGCTTTGTGAGCTATGTGTTGCATGTGTTTTGTTTTGGGGTAGCGGTTGCTTGGGTGTCTGCTTTGGAGGTCTCTGCTGCTTAGGCAGATTTTTATATTTTGCTGTCGTGGTAGGTCTATGTGAGACTGGAATTGTAGTGAGTGTGGTTTCCTTCTCCTCCTGACTGGTTTCGCCAGTACTGAGTTGAGAGGGCTTAGCCTCCAGTATGGCTATATGGTTGCATCTCTCACATGTGTTGGAATTTGTTGGGAGGAGGAGAGGGTTGTCTGTGTACATGAGGCAGTTGTAATATTGCCTCAAGATTCTCAGATTCACCAGCTGGACTGGAGAGGAGATTGACAACTGACCTTTGGACATGCTAGAATAGTATTGGGAATTCCTTTATAATTGAAAAGAAAAAGGGCCAATGGGGAACAAGGTACTCAAGGGGAGTTTGTGAGGGTGTAGTGCTTTTAATTTTTAGTGCTGACTTATATAATTGCTTTAGTGAGCAAGTGCCAGGTAAATTAAATGCAATGTGTTACAGGTAACTTAAATGGAAAAACGACAAGCAGTAACTTTCTTTCAAGTGAAACAAGGAAATAAGTACAGTAAGCAATGCAGATATCACTAGGGATCCACAGAAGCACTGAAAAGCCGCGTTTTAGGTGGAATTAGCGTTTCAGGGAAAGAACAAGCAAACAAACAACAAGCATACAAACAAAGCTACATTCGGCAGGCCTGGATCTAGTCTATGCTACAGCAAACAAGGTGTACCAATTTCAGTAAGAAACAGTTCAAATATGCAGGAACTATAAGCCTTTAACCAGAAATTCCCAGCTCAGAATGGCAGAGTCCAGCCTCTCCTCCCAAAAGAGTGCAGACCACGAACCCTTTTAATGTAAAACAACTGGCCTGAAGCCCAAGTGCTTAAACCAGAATTAATACACTTTTAGAATAACAGACACTGAGCCCAGCAGTTCCCAACTTAGAAGGACGTAAGCTACCTGTCCTGCCACCACAGTGCAGGCCACAAAACTTCCTAATGTAAAACAACTGGTCTGAAGCCCAAGTGCTTAATCTAAAAGACTTAGAATGATAACTACACTTTAATCAAGTTACTACCAAGCAGTAATAAATACAATTGAATACTTTTAAGAATGCCTGGATTGGTGCTCAAGTTATACAAACAAAGCTAGATTCAGCAGGCCTGGATCTAGTCTATGCTACAGCAAACAAGGTGTACCAATTTCAGTAAGAAGCAGTTCAAATATGCAGGCACTATAAGCCTTTAACCAGACATTCCCAGCTCAGAAGGGCAGAGTCCAGCCTCTCCTCCCACAAGAGTGCAGACCACGAACCCTTCTAATGTAAAATAACTGGCCTGAAGCCCAAGTGCTTAAACCAGAATTAATACACTTTTAGAATAACAGACACTGAGCCCTCAATCAGCAGTTCCCAACTTAGAAGGATGTAAGCTACCTGTTCTGCCACTACAGTGCAGACCACAAACCTTCTTAATGTAAAACAACTGGTCTGAAGCCCACGTGCTTAAACTAAAAGGCTTAGAATGAGTTACACCAAGCAGTAATAAATACAACTGAGTACTTTTAAGATGACGCAAAAGCAAAATAAAGTAGGAAGAAACACAAATACAGTAAAAGCAGATTTTTTTTTTGAGTGAGCAAATGAGATGGGCCCAGGAGTTACAGGACAGAAACAAGTGCAAATGCAGGCCTTCAAATCAGAAAGTTGAGAGAGATGGAAGACTGCCCAAACGACCAATAACTACAAATTCTGGGCCAGAACCACTCCTTATGTGATAGACAGGTTACCTAGTGCTTACCACTCCCACTGATAAGCTAGAAGGCTTCCCTCCAACACAGAAAGGCTTGGGGGCTCAGAAGCTTACAAATAGTCCTGGATACAGCAAATCTGCATCTGGAACACTAATTACAGGAAAGGAAGGAAACAGGCTTACAATTTTTTTTTTTTTTTTTTTTAGAAAAGTAGTAAAAACAATTCACATCCAATGCAAGCTGGCACACTTGAGTATGTAGCAATATTAGTCCACACACAGTTTGAAAAAAAAAATGTAACTAAATTAAAAAAGGACTAAAAGCAAGTGCAGAAAGGATTTAATGAGGCTGAGGTCTCTGGAGCATGTGGTGTGGAGGGATTGGCATTCCATTAAATGTTTCATTTCCAACAGAGCTGTGTCATACATGGCTTACTAAGTCAAGCAGAGATCGCCTCTAAGTAGGCAATATGAACAGAGAATAGCTGGAGTTTTTTGAGTCTGTCCATATAGGCCAAGTGTTTAAGTCATAGCATCCTCTTTGTGAGGTACTTTTGCGGCATATCCAGTTGTTGCAGGTGTCTGCTGAGGTACATGCCAAATGGAGCATGGTTCTGACAACAGTTGTCGGTCTCAGTGAGGCCAGTCTGTAAGATGTCAATATCACTTGGCGAGTTAATATCTAACAGCTTTGTCAGCCAGAGTCCCTTGCTCTTGTCCTGGACTTCAGAGAAGTCGGTTCCTGTGTGGGGAATGGTGTCAAAGGCCTTGGCCAGATGAAGGTAGGCCGCATGAACCACCTGGCCTTCATCCACACCTCTAGTGACTAACTCAAAGAAGTCAACCAAGTTGAGCAGGCATGCGGTCCCCTTCAGACCCGCATGTAGAATGACAGAGTCATATATTTTTTCTGTTGAGGGCCCTTAGTATGTGTGTTAGGTGGTGTATCATAGACCCTGACAGGCAGATGGCTGTTACCTTATCGTTATTCAACCGAGTGAATCGGTCATCAGTGTGCCTCACTACTGAGTCACCTATGACTAGCATTGTTGGGTGTGGTTTTGTGCCTTGGGGGCTTTGGTTGCATGATGCACTGTTTAGAGAGTAATGTGTCTCGTGATTACTGTTGTATTGTGGTTGTTGAGTGTATTTCTGCCCTGTAGGGCACTGATTTCTGGGTAGATATAGATTGAGAGCCTGCACAAAGGTGGGTGTTTGGTTTGTGTTTTTATGTGAAGGCAGTGCTGGTGTGTGTTCTGGTGGGCTGTGTTCCCTGTGGTGTGCTGCAAGTGTTGACCTTCTGTTCTTGACCAGCCAGTGTTAGTTAGCCTCGATAGTGTGTGGCTTACAATTTGTATATATAACTGCATCTCTTGCAAGTCTGAGTGTCGGTTTGGTAAGAGTCAAGGGTTTTTAGATGTACATCAGGCAGTCACTACATTACCTCGGATTGCAGTAGTTGACCTGGTTAATAAGAGAAGGCACTGGGAAGTGACCATGACATACATGTTTATGAATCAAAGATGTGCTACTGGTCTCCAAGACACCTCTTTCTTTGATACCAAAAACAATCTGAAATGAAGCCTTTTTGCCACTTTGACTCTGAGGCAGTGGTTCTCCAACTCCTTTTGCAAAATAAGACTCAACCTAATGATAATATTTCCTTTGGTTGCTGTGGTAGAAAGGAAAGAGGTTTTACCTCCAGTTCCCCCTGTAACCCTCCTGTACCACTTTTTACATCTCAATGTCTGAGACAATCTTTTGCTATGTCTGTCTGTTATGTGTGATGCAAAAGAGCTTGATCAAGTAACCCCATATGCTGCACAGATTATAGTTAGCATGATACTGGAATAACTAGTTATAGCTGTGTAAAGTAACAGACCAATTATTATCAGGTGAAAGTACGACACTTGTCAAGTAGTACTTATGTTGTCTTGTGAACTTTTGAACACATTGATTAATGCAGTTAACTAGTAATGGATACCTGATTGAATGAGAGGTAACAGAATTTTTGTGCAATGATGGAGTTGGTATATATAAATTGTGGGTGTGGTTTTGCCACCTACATAGGAGGGTGTGGATGGCTTTTCCATGTAAAAAGTCTCAAAAACTGATTTCGGTATAATGTTTTTGGAATACTCAGATTGCCGATGCAGATTGTTGGTGCTTTTGCTTATCTCCATCAGTGGTGGAAGTGGGTTTATTACAGGACGGGTGATGTCTAGCAGGCAGTCGGTAGTAGAAATAACCTAGAAAATTGTCAGATAGACTTAAGACTACTATCTCCGTAATAGGTCTCCAAATTTCTCCATATTGCTTTGAAACTCCAACACCACATAAATTTCTTTCAGATTCCAGTGCCGCATCAGGTGACTACCAAGATTTATCTTTAACACGTCGTCATATTCTTTATGCCAACTCTATGTGAAAACAACAGTTCTTATTCCTGTATTGCAAACGTGTTTATGTCCTGATGTGCATGGTCCCCCAACACTGTGTGTATACACACTAGCGGCCACCCATACCGGCGTGTGTTAATGCGTGTGCTGATGAGACATCTGTCAGTTTAATGAGACTGCTGAGTATCTTTTAGAACTATGCAGTAGGCATGCATGATCAGGATCCAATGTAAAAAGTTGACTGCATACATATGGACTCATATCTCACTAACTTGCTCGTTGAGATGAGACAGTGCTTTGGCTGTAGCAGACACCAGTGATTTAAAACTGGCCGTGACTGATCTTCTGTTGATAAACGGTTGCTTGCGGCATTACCAGAGTATTACTACTGTGGGATGCAGTGTGTAACTGCAGGCTTTGAATGAGGTTTGTGTTTGGGTTTCTGATTTTGACTGTCAGCGTTGTGACATCAGCTAATCATTTTCATGTGTAGGAATAGGTTCATAGGTAGGTACTAGGCTATCAGCCCAAGGGCCTACGCAAGTCTAGCCAACAAGGTTCCATGGCTTACGCCACCCAAGCAAGTTATTTTCCTGTGCCACTGACAAGCAGACACACAGAAGTGATCCCCGGGGTGTATTTCCTATTTCCCATCCACTCATCAAGATTCTTCTTGAAAAGTGCTAATGAAGAACTTTGCTTGACATAGATGGGTTGCCTGTTCCAGAGTATGGGAAGTCTCTGAGATAGGAATCTATCCCTCCAGCATGTTCTGTTTATTGTGGTGACAAGGTTTAGGTCCCTAGAGCACGTAGCTCTGAGGGACTGGGATTTCTTTAGGTGTAGCATGTCCAACAGCTCTGGGTTTGACACAGCTTTATATGTTAGGCAGAGATCACCTCTGTGTAGGCGATATGCTACGGAGTAAAGCTGGAGTTTTTTGAGGCGGTCAGTGTAGGGCATTTGTTTGAGTCCAGTAATCCTCTTTGTGAGGTACTTCTGTGGCCTTTCCAGCTGCTGAATGTCTTGTGAGGTACATTCCAAAAGGGGCGTTGTACTCTATAATGGGTCTAATGAGTGATGAGTAGAGGGTAACGATGACCTTTTTTTTCCTGGATGAGAACCCTTTTATGATGAGGTGTGCCACGTAGAAGGACTTCCTGACTACTGTGGTGATGTGACTATCAAAGGAGAGACTACTGTCCACCTGGGTCCCAAGGTCTCTTATCACGCATTCAGTGTTAAGTAGATTGCTGCCTATGTGGTAGTTCATGGGTACAGAATTTTTACCAAAGGGGATAACACTGCATTTTTTGGCATTGAGCTTGAGGCCATGGCTCTGACACCAGGCATCTGTTCCAGAGAGGCCCTTCTGTAGGATGTTCACATCATTTGGGGACTTGACTATGGCTCCTAGTTTGCAGTCATCTGCGAACTTCGTTAGCCAGAGGCCTTCTGTGTTAGCCTGTACTTCAGAGAAGTAGATATCAAACAGGAGCGGTCCCAGGACGGAACCCTGTGGTACTCCACTTGTCACTGGTTTGAGGTCAGATTTGGAGTCTGCAACTTTTACAGTGTGGGTTCTGTCAGTGAGCCAGTTGGCAACCCATCTTGTGACGTAAGGATTTATGCATAGTTTATTGAGTTTAGCTATAATTCCAGAATGGGGGATGGTGTTGAAAGCCTTGGCGAGGTCAAGATAGGCTGTGTGAACCACTTTACCCTCATCTATGGCTTTGGTGACTGCCTCAAAGAAGTCGATCAGGTTCAGGAGGCATGATCTGCCTTTCACAAACCCGAACTGGGTGGGATCCAGAGTTTGGAGGTTACCAATGTCTTTGTTTATGAGTTCCATGATGATACGTTCCATGGCTTTGCAGACCAGGCTCGTCAGGCTAATAGGTCTATAGTTCCTAGGATAAGTGGTGGCTCCCCCTTTGTGGAGTGGGATAACTGTTGCTGTGCGCCATTCAGTGGGCACAAAGCCTGATGTGAGGCTATTATTGAACATGGTGCTTAAGTGGGGAGCCAGTTCATTCTGAAGTTCATGTAAAACACAGCCTGGGATGTTGTCCGGTCCCATGGATGCTGTGTTTTTGGCTTTAGAGAGTGCAGCTTTCACCTGCATAGTTGTGATTACAGGGACTCTGCATTCTTCCTGTATAGATATGGGCCCTTTAGGGGGTGGGGGGGTAAAGTTAGCACTGAACCTATCTGCCAGGATGTTGGCAATATCAGTTGGTTCTGTAATTTTCATGCCTTTGTGCTGTAACTCAGAGCAGATCTGGGTGTTGCCATTGAGATTCTTGACATAGCTATAGAATGCTTTGTGGTTGTCCTTGGACTTAGTGGCAATTTTATTTTCGTAGCTAGCTTTGGAGGATCTTATAACAGATCTCAGGTATTAACCGTAAGTGATCAGAGTGCATGTCTGCATTGACAACGCAGTGTGCCACTAAAGGTACGGCATAATTTGTCATGGACATACTTACAGAATGCATTGTAACAGTATTCATTTTAATTTCAGTGTGGGTACTGTGATGGAACCAGACAAATGCACAGTGCATCAAGGCCTGCAGATAGAAGGTCGGTATTATATACAGTGTTTGTTGTGGTGGTTTCAGTTTTTTAATGCTGGGATTGTAATATTCGCAGTAGTGGGTTGTTAATCCTTTCATCTGTGTTGGTCTAGGTATACCTCAGAGACCTCTTCAGGTGTGGATATGTGGCCATTCTTATGTGCACTGGTCATCAAAAAGAGCTATTGAAATGGGAGCACAAAATCTGTGGCAAAGTGAGTCCGAAATTATGGTGTCCTGGGTGGGAAAATGAGGCTTGCACTGGGAAGGTCTGCTATGCCTGCTGTGTGAGAAATATGTCTACAGTGAAGAACCAGATACTGTAATACTGCATCTGGGTGGAAATGACCTAACCACATGCCCTCTTGTTGATCTGAAAGGGGAAATCATGCACATTTTGTATAGAGTGCTTACATGGTGGCCTAAAATGCATATCATATGGTCAGATATCATACAAAGGTTGGATTGGAAGGGTGCACGTAGCATTAAGGCCATTGGGAAAATTTGAAGACTGCACAATAGCTTTATGTGGAGACAGATGGAGCTGTGCAAAGGATCTGTGATTCACCATACATCCATAAAAGCTTGGTTCCCAGAGTTATACCGTTATGACGGCATTCACCTTAGTGACAGTGGACTTGATTTATTTATATGTCAGTTGAGAGAGACTGTACTGTTTGCAAAAACAAAGCTGCACAAGTGTCCTTTATGTTAAATAAATGTGCTGGCAAAGCATTCCGGATCATGTGTGATTGTACTGATTAATGTAGGTGTTTGTCTATAGTGTCACAAGTCTTCAGTCCATCAGTCAGTACACATCAATGTGATGTAGCCACAGCCTTCATAACATGTCTAATATAAAACACACGTAATGTAGTCTTGGGTCTCTCGGTAGTCAAGGCTAATGTGGTGGGGCCAAAGAAAGCTGTGCTGCAAATTTTAGGGTTTACTCCATGAAGTACTATTTTAGAACAGAAAAAAATGATGTTTGCTGCAGTACGAGTATTTCAGTAAGTCACCTTCAGCTGAGTGTTGTTAGTGCTTCAAGGTCAAAGTGTTAGTATAACTATCTAAATTGTGCTGTGCGGTCACTACATGTATTCGCAAAATGTGAAGGGAAACTATAGACGCAGTCTACTTGTCTACGCCTAGACTTGCAGAGTATGTAAAACTTTTGTGACAAGCTGCATCACATGACCCATGTCATGGACCCCTGCGCCAGCTACAAATGAAGTATTCTTTAGCAGTGTTTTAAATTGTCAAATGCATACATCTATGTTCTGCTACCGGACTGATGTCATGTTTTACTGGACAATGTTTTGCTTTCTGCATTTCACAGAAGTTTTTGACGTTATCGTGATGAATATGCAGGGTCCAGTCCCTTTCAGTTTTGAGCCGGAATATGCCCCAGGAGAACGAAGACCAAATCACCGTCGAGGTAGCAGTGAAAGCAGTGATGCTGAAGCACATGAAGCGAATATAGAGAGCATGGGTTGGTGCACTTGTCAAAAGTGTGTTCTAATGAACACTCCTCGTGAATGCTACTGCTGTGTATCGTCCCATCGAGCACGTGGTAAAATTGCACAGCTTGAAATCTCCTTCCAGCCCCTGTGCATCACTGATCACATCGACTTTGAAATGGCGTGCCTAACCCCTGTTGTACTGGAATTGGTTCTGCTTGCAATGCACTACGTTACAAGGCAATCACGCAACATACGGTGGATCAATAGGTAAGGGATCAGTAAGGAATTTGCAAGAGGGTTGCTGTTACAGCATGGAGATCCTCTCAGCAGAAATTGAAGTGGGTGGTAGATCTTACCTTGCACGGTATGAACATTAGTTTTTCAAACACCACCATTTATGTGCAGTTTAAGTGTTTTGACCAGACAAAAGCATGTTTAATTACTTTGTGGTTGACTTTTGTAGCCATAGTAGATCATGTTTACTTGCTTTCTGGCTGCCATAGCAAAATTAATAGTTTGTGCTGACACATTGGGAGTTGAATGACGAAAGGTTTAAAAATGAAGCCACATTACATCTTTGTGAGCAGTAGATTAGCCATAATCATGATTCCTGTGCTATTAAACAGTTCTATGTTGTCCAATGTATGCTGCAGTTTGGCCACACTCGTGTAAAACTACATACTCCTGCCTAGGAATGGGAGAAAGTACTGATTCATGATAATTGTGATTAATGCATGATGAGGTGTAAGCTGATAAACAATATGTCATGATTTCACAGGTTGTACCGCATGGTGGCATACCGGGCATATGTGCTATGGATTTTTGAAAACCGGAGACTGGGATGTGGGAACAGAGTTGTCATTCCGGCATGTGTAGTCTCATGTATACGTTGACAATTTCCTGCAGACGACAACGAGTATGTTGGCTTCCTGCCTTTCGAAGGGATATGGGTATACCCTGAGTAACTGAAATACATAGGTGTAAATGTACTGGAATGACAATTCAGTATCTGAAAAGGACAGCAGATGATCATGATTCTGTGCTCTAAGGATACATAAAAGTGTAACATGTCATGTCATGTGCTTTTTTATGGCAATAAAAGTTTTGATTCTTTTGAAATTGTTTGGTCTTATCCTTATTTGAGGCAGACTGTGTCAATGACAGATGTACTGGAATGGTAAACATGGAATTGTCCTATATCCTAGTAAAAATTGACTATGCGTCTACAGCATGTATTGCATGCATACTTGCACAGTCAAAGTGAATCTTTTGTTAAACTATTTTTAATCAGTGCCACTGCATTCTTTTTGGGAGAAGTGTGCACAGATCAAAGTCAAGTTTTTATTTCTATTTACAGATAGCTATATGTTGCACTGTAGCACTGAAATATATTTTGAATAAAAGGTCTTTGATGCAGCAGATATGTACTGTATTACAGGAGATTTCTGTGAAACATTTCAATCAATAACTGCATGTTCTTTTCTTGTCTTTTTTTTTTTTCAGGTTCATCAGTATTCTCCACAAGAATTGGTAAGAATGCCGCAGTGCCTGGCCTATGGCTGCCAGACCCGAAGAGGTTGCATGCCCAAAGGCATGTCATTCCACAGATTTCCACGCAATATACAACAGTGCACATTGTGGGTGCGTCGATGTGGAACTGATGTTGGTGACATCCGAAAATTTGTTAAGGAAGAGATAGTGAGCAATCCCCCAAAGCATTACTTATGTTCACGTCATTTTGAAGAAGACATGTTTGAGCTGGACTATCGTTTTGAATTGATGCCAGAAAACCTGAAACCACGCAGACCTCGTCGTATTTTGAAGATCAATGCACTTCCAACACTCTCTGACTTTGGTAAAAATCGCATATGGAATACTTCAGTGCAACGTATCGATCGAATATGCGACGTAAGGTATATATACTTTTACAACTCCCTATTAAATTATGTCAGGACAATAGTGCAATACTATCAATATTGGGAAATGAGAAGTTATGTACCTACCATAACGTTCCATGTTAGTTGTCTTCTCTCGCCTTCTTTCTTGCTGGATGGGTTCGGAGCCGAACCTCGGCTCTGACTCGGCCACTTACTAAAGCTTGAGAGCTAATTTTACCGGCTCGAGGCAACCCTATATCCCATGATGCTAGGCGATAACTACCCAGATCTCGTTTGGTAGCTGAAAAACAACCTAGGCAATATAGTCCTCCAACTGGAGAGGAGGAGGAAAAGGATAACCCCGAAAGGATCAGTATCTAAGCTGAAGTTACCCTAGGACAAGGTATTTGGCTGAAAATGCAAGATCAGGACCCTTCAAAGAAGGGGGTAAAACTTCTCGGTCTGTCCAGGCTAGGGGGATGGCGGGTGGGACGCAAGAAAGAAGGCGAGAGAAGACAACTAAATGGAATGTTATGGTAGGTACATAACTTCTCAATGTTAAGTTGTCAATTTCGCCTTCATTCTTGCTGGATGGGACCGCGTCCCTAGCACCTTCATCCTGGGTGGCTCATTGGAACAGACTCTTGAGAACGGTGGAACCAAAGTTTGCCCTGCTTCAGGAGGCCATGTCCAATTTGTAATGCGATACAAAGGTATGAGGAGAAGCCCATGTGGCTGCCGTGCAAATACTGTCTATTGGTAGTCTGGCTTGAAAGGCTGTTGATGTGGCTAGTGCCCTGGTTAAATGGGCTCTTGGCCTAGAAGGCAATTCTTTACCTCTGAGTTGGTAAATATACGTGATCAAAGAAGAGAGCCACCTAGACAAAGTTACCTTGGATACTGGAAAGCCTTTCCTATTTTCTGCATAAGATAAAAAGAGTTGATCCGATTTCCTGATTTGTTTAGTTCAGTCCAAATAATATCGGAGCTGACGATGAACATCCAGACGATGCAGTTTTTGCTCCGCCCTGTTCGTATAATTAGGGAAGAAAACTGGGAGGTCAATTGATTGATTTAAATTTGTTTGCGAAGCCACCTTGGGTATGAAAGAGGGGTTCGTTCTTAGAGAAACTCTGTCTTTGTGGAAAACTAAGTAAGGAGGACGAATGCAGAGGACATGAAGTTCAGATACTCTCCTAGCAGATGTAACAGCGACCAGGAAGAGTGTTTTCCAGGAAAGTAATTTCAGTGAACAGGAAGCCGCAGGTTCAAAGGGAGGTAGAATCAAGGATGTTAAAACTAGGTTTAGATCCCACTGTGGTGGAGGATCTTTGATCGGAGGTTTGAATAAAAAGACACCTCTCAGGAATGCTTTGCAAAGCTTATGGGACATGACGCTGCAGTCCAACAGACCTATGTGAAACTTTGAAATGGCTGCCAACTGAACTTTTACTGTGGAGGATGAAGACCCTGAATGAAAAATTTCAGCTAGGAAATCTAAGACCGAGTGAATTGGAGCAGTGAACGGATCTATATTTCTAGCCTTTGCCCAGAAGGAAAAACATTACCATTTACTTGTGTAAATCCTTCTAGTAGAAGATTTAAGGGAAGCTACTATAATATCCCTGACGGGATTTGAAATCATAGGAAGCCTGACTAGGGACGGAAGTGGAGCAACCAAGCAGTGAGGTTGAGAGAATGAAGGGATTGGTGCAGCTGCCCTGACTGATGGGCCAAAAGATCTGGCACTGGATCCAGATGCCAAGGCTGCTTCAAGAGATAACGATGCAGGAACGGAAACCATATCTGTCGAGGCCAATAAGGGGCAATGAGAATCATCTTGGCTCTCAAGGCGGTTGCTTTCTGAATTACCTGTGATATTAACGGAAGGGGTGGAAAGGCGTAAAGAAGTCCCCGAAGCCAATCGTGGACTAGAGCGTCTCTGGGGGGATGGCCTGGCAGGGGGAAGAGAGTGAAGAAGTCGGGGCATTTGCTGTTTTGAGGTATAGCAAAAAGATCGCAGCAAGGAAGGCCCCACTTCTGAAAAATCTCTTCCGTCACAGATTGTTTGAGAGACCACTCGTGTGGCATGAGGATAGCTCTGCTCAACCTGTCCGCTATGATGTTGGACTTCCCGAGGATATGCGTTGCTATCAGAAACCGCTGAGAAGAGATCGCCCATTGCCAAAGTCTGAGAGCTTCTCAACACAGGGGATAGGACTTGGTTCTGCCCTGCTTGTTGATATACCACACTACGGACATATTGTCCGTTCGGATTGCAATAGTCCCCAGGGGAAGAGAGTCTTGGAGGGCTTGCAACGTCAAAAGCACATCTCCAGGACATTTATGTGCAGGTGGTAATCGAAAGGTTGCCATGTGCCGTGGACTGTCCTGCCCTGAAAATGCCCCGCCCACCCGATCAGGGAGGCGTCCGATGTGACTGTGGCGACCGGAGAGGGGGAATAAAGGGTCTGCCTTGATGGACTTGACGGGAGCTCATCCACCAAGAGAGATGATTTTTGCAAATTGGAGATATCATGATCTTGTAGTGCATGGGGAGTTGTTGGAAAGACCATTGGGCGAAACGCATCTACTGTAGAAGATGCATGTAAAAACGGGCAAGAGGAAAAAGTGTGATGGCGGCCTCCATGAGCCCTAATACTTTCAGGACATACCTGGCCTGAATTCTGTCGCTCTGAAGCAGAACATTGACATGATTTTGGATATCTAAAATCCTTTGATCTGTTAGCTTTGCTGAAAGCTGCAAGGTGTCCAAGTTGGCACCTATAAAGGTAATAGATTGACAAGGCGACAAGGCAGACTTTTTGAAATTTATAGAGATTCCTAGCCCTCTGCAAAGGTAGATGGTGTAATCTCTGGCCTGAAGAAGTTGATGCCTGGTGGTGGCGGTGTGGAGCCAGTCGTCTAGATATGGAAACACCCGGAATCCTTGACGCCTCAGGTGAGCTGTAACCGCTGCCATACATTTGGTGAACACTCTGGGGGCTGTAGTGAGACCAAAGGGCAGGGCTCTGAATTAGTAGTGACTGGCCCCCAGCCGGAAGCGGAGAAACCTCCTGGAGTGCCTGTGAATTTTGATGTGATAGTATGCGTCCTGAAGGTCCACGGAGCACATCCAATTGTCCTTGCCCAGAAAGGGTAGAATGGACTGTAGCGTGACCATCCAGAATCTTGTCTTTTTTACAAACTTTTTAGTTTGCTGAGATCTAATATTGGTCTCCAGTCCCCTGTTTTTTTTGGTACCAAAAAGAACTATGAGTAGACTCCGGATCCTATTTGGTCTGCTGGGACTGGCTGGATGGCCCTTTTTGCTAGTAGTTTTGAAATTTCTAGCACTGCTTGTTCCCTTAGACTGGGTGGAACGTCTGGAAGGGATCCCTTTTGTTGAGTTGGGGTTTGGATAAAGGGAATTTTGTAACCATCAGAGTAAGGGAGAGCCAGGCTTTTGGGTACAGCGATAATCTTCCCCCGACTGCCTCCGAAGGTGGACAGTCGAGCAACATCTCAGGGATGTTGGAAGGGTTTGTCAGAGAGAGACTCTCTGTTACCCTGATTCTGCGGACCCCCTCTGCCTCTTGGGCGGCATCTGTTGTTGTTACCCCCTCTGCCTCTGGGGGTAAACTGACCTCTTGCGTCAGGCGTGACTCCTTGTGATTTGCGGAACCACATTTTTCCACCCTTTTGACCCTTAGGATATGGTCTGGAAGGGGTGGAGAAACGGACTCCTACGGCAGAAAGAGTCTTGCCATCTTGCTCGCATCTGGTCAAGGTGTCTTTCACTTGAGGGCTGAACAACGTCGAACCATCAAAGGGGGAGTTAGTGAAGGATGCCTAGAAGGGGTCTGCAAAATTACAAAGCCGCATCCAGGTGTGACGCCTTAAGGCCACACCTGTGCCTGCAGCCCTACTCGCTCCATCGGCTGCATAGGAAATGAGCCACATGGAGGACTTAACAATGGAGTTTAGGGTTCCCAGCTGTGAGTTGATTTTCTGTTGGGACCCAGCAGCTGACGGATCCTGTAAAACTTCACCCAACTCTTTGAGAACATCTCTCTGAAGGCGGGTGAAGTGACACAAGTAATTCAGCAACCGCATGGCAAAGGTCGCTGAAGAAAACATCCGCTTGCCGTACCTATCCATAGTCCTAGAATCCTTGTTAGGAGGATGGATAGGTACTGAAGGATCGGCTAGTTCCTTCTTGGTGGCTGCAGCCACCACCATGGCATCAACCGGGACACCTTTTGTTAGAAATTGCCTATCCGCTGGAGCCGTAATAAATTTAGAAGGCCTCCGTGGGGTGGGTTCCACCGAATCCGGGGCCGTCCACGCCTTCCGTGCCACCACGTCTATAAGGGGGCTGAAAGGCGGAGACACCCAGGAGGTGGAGGGTCGAGAACCAAATGCCTCCAGGTAAACCGACTCGTCCTCAGAAGGATTAAGGGAAGACCAGTTCCCCTTCTGTTTCAGGATTTCAAGGATGTGTGAGAAGGAGACATCCTCAGAGGGGGACCTTGGGGATCCTTCTGACTCATCCAAGTCGGTATCGGATGTAATAGACTCAGGGGAGTCCACATGCTTCCTCTTACATGTCCTCTTGCGCGGAGGGTCAGGAGAAGCCTCGGAAGAGGATATTCCCAGTGGGGAAACCTGAGGCGTTGGGTCTCTGGGTCTGGGAGCAAGAGAGTGGGAAGAGACGTCAGCAGGCACTGTAGTGGGAGGAGCTGATGGAGCTGACTCTTGACCGGGCCCTGGGGCTAGTACACTCCTCATCACCTCGAAGGCTCCGCTATCAGATATGCCAGAGGGCTCCCGCTCCGAAGAGGTAGGAACCCCAGGCCGCACCGACAGGGACGGCTCCGAAGCTGATGTCGGGGCTGAGCTCATCAGTGCCGATGCTCCGAGAGGGAGAACGGGGTCGGATAATGGTCCGATGCCACTCGCCCCCTTGGAGCCGGCGAGAGAGACCAGGTGCCCGGATCGCTCCAATGAAGGTATCAAGGAGGAGATCGGAGCAGAAGATGATGGAGCCGAAGGGGGAGGTATCGGCTCTGATGCCACAACAGTCACGGCTCCGAGGAACTCCAGCTCCGAACTCTGAGGGAGAGTCAAAGGAGGAATAGTAGGTAGAGTTGAAATAGCCACTGTCTGATGAGACGGGCTATGAAGCATTTGGGCCAGTGCCTGAGACTTTAACAGTCTACTGACCACTCTCTTGAGGTCATGGTCGGAAAGCCTGGACGACAGAGAAGAACGGCTCCGATGGCTCCGCTCCGAGAGCATGGGCGACCCTGGAGCCGAATGGATCGATTCCAGAGATGGAGATCTGGATCTTTTTCTGGAGATGGATGGAGCTGAAGGAGCCGAAAATATGTCGGCTCCAGCCGGAACCGACTGTGAAAGTAAAGGCTCAGCAGTATCGGCGCCAAGTGGAGCCAAAGTTGGAAGCTGCGGCACCGAAGCATCGGCTCCAGCCGGTGCTGATGTTGCCACAGATGATGAGCCAGCAACTGAAAGCTTAGGACTCGGAGCCAACGGTTTTGCTGGCTTCAAGGGCTTCCCCGGCACGGACTTAGGCGGGGAGCCCTCGGGCTTTAATAAGCCCCTTAATATTAATTTGTTCCTGCGCTCCTGCAGGACTCTTGGGCTGAATGCATGGCACACAGAACAAGAGTCCTGCAGGTGCAGGGGTCCCAGGCAGTAAACACAAGAAGTGTGACCATCTGTCAGAGACATCTTCTGACAGCAGGAGTCACACTTCTTGAAGTCTGAGACATGTGTGTCCTTCAACATAGTACTGTCGAAGAAAAGGCACAAGTAAAAAAACACACACACACACCCAATCCAAGCAAACTAGTTAAACAGGGATACCACAAGCGCACCGCAGACACAGCAGAGAATCCCCGTCAGGAACTAGGAAAGGAGCAGGCCTAAGGCCTAAAGTAGGGGGAGGGATTAAAATGGATAAAAGGGGAAAAAAAATTACGGGAAAAGGGGTGTAATATAACTGTTAGCTAACTAAATAAAGAAAGGGAGTGGGAAGGCTAAGTTTCAAAGGTGACTTTGAAGTAATGAAAATCCCAACACTTACCAAGAGCCGGTAAAACGCACCTCGTCAGCGAAGCGGCAAACGGGATCTGGGTAGTTATCGCCTAGCATCATGGGATATAGGGTTGCCTCGAGCCGGTAAAATTAGCTCTCGAGCTTTAGTAAGTGGCCGAGTCGGAGCCGAGGTTCGGCTCCGAACCCATCCAGCAAGAATGAAGGCGAGATTGACAACTTAACATTCAAGGTTATAACCCATTAAGCAATATGAGGGCTGTATATAGTTATGTTAAGGATGATGTCACTTGAGAGGAAATTAAGGTTATAAACCATTAAGCAATACGAGGGTTGTATATAGTCACTGTAATGGAGATGTCCCTTGAGAGTAACATAGTGAAGTTCATGTGCAATAACACAACATTATCTGTAGTCTAAATTTAGGTGGGGATACAGAGAAGGGTCTTAAGTACTGGATTGTATTTGTACTACATCAGTGGTGTGCACAAAGATTACTGTTGTACATGCACTTGCAAATGCATCGCCATCACTGGGTTAATTGAAGGTTACAGTTTTGTACAATATGTTCTTTTCATTTATTTTCCAGCTTGTGGAAGAATTTCTGTCAGAACCACAGCCCGTACGACAGCATTTAGAGGAGCCATCCAGAAGCAGTAGTATGCAGGTAAATCAAAATGTTTGCATCAGTCAAAATACACTTGAAAGTAGCCTATGTACTTCATTTTGCAATTTGAGAATGATGGTGTACAATTAAGGCTTTATTTACAAGGCATAATTACATTTGTACTGAAATTATATTGTGTAATTTCAAGAGTAGATAACTGTAAAATATGTGAATAACTGCTGTGCATTAGAGTAACAGTTGTACACCTCAGTGAGCATCAGTTATGGCACACACAGGCTTGGAAGTATGAGTAGTATGATGTCATTAAGGTGGGCATTTACAGGATGGATGCTGTCATGACACAAACCGTGAAAGCACTGTTGAAGCAGAACCAAATCCAAAGTTACGGGTTAAGAGTCCTGTCGGTAACATTTGCCTGTAATGTGTTTTTTTTCAGTAGAGATAATTGAAACAGGAGGTTCTCTAGGATTGGGCTGGTGTGAAGGGCTCATGCAAATAATGTGTATTTGAAAGATGAAGTGATGTCAACCTGGGTGCACACTACCACTACTTTGGGAAATTATTCTGTATGGTCTCATGGTGAGAAGAGGGCACTTGACTAATGAGCTGTGACACATTCATCAAAAGTCAAGGGTGTGTATACATAACTGGATAGAGATGCATACATCAGTGTCTAACTGTTATTTCTTTTCATTTTGGATTAATAGCAAAACGCATCGGTTATGGAGCAGGACGACTGTCGTGAGGGCACCCGGATGGACGATAGTGAGCAGAATATCAGTGGGTACACAGACTCGGGCACTCATCCTACTTATGTAAGTAACATGTACTACTCAGTCCATCAGTTAAATAGCAGATCATATAAGTAGTGTACAGTGATTCCTTTGTGTTGTGATTCAACAAAAAAACATAGTGTATGTATGTATTTGCAGTGGACTTTTGGATTACACCCCATGGCAGCTGGGGCCATCCTTGTAGCACCTTGTTGATGATCAGCTTGTCCAGGACGTCAGAACGTACAGAATCCCAAAATGTGGAATGGAATTGGCAGGGAAGAGTAAGAAGCATAGGTGCATGTGTCCAGTGCATTTACAATACCAATATTAAATGTGTATTTGTCCTGCAATTGTTTCACTGGTAGGCCACAATGTCCATCAGAGGACATGGCAGAATAGTGTAAGGAAGGCTAAGCAGATATTCTAAGTCAGGTGTAATATGCAAATAAAAGTGCAGGTGTTTGAATAACCATAAATACAGACATATACTATGAGGCTCAGTTTCTGTGCTTTATTTGTAACTGCCTACCACAGCACAAGTATTACAACCAAGAAGGCCCCTCAAATTATTGTCAGGATTCATAATTCAGTGACACATGAGACACTGACCTGTGTCAGTGAAATGATTCTTTTTTAGGCATGAAAATGCTGCAATGCTTTTTATGTACTCAACCTTACTGTGTATGCTAATTGTAATGTATGACAATCAGTTTGGAGAAGTACTGCTAAGGATGACTATACTTTGGATTCTAAACAGGTAGAGATGGAACTTGTACCAGTTTGCACAGAAGTCATTGTGGACAGCAGTGAGGTAATGACTAGCAGATTCAGACAAACCGGTAAGTTGAAGAACAAGTCCTGCCAGACCGAAAATATGGGTACTGCAGTAAGTGTTGGAATACAGGCAAAGATACCAGAAACTAGTAGTATGACATCTAAGGTTAAGTTTAGCAAAAGCCATGATGTTGCTATTCAGTTCCCCAAATAATAGTGCAACCATTTATATAGCACAACTACAGTAAGGTGTCAAAATACACACAGAACTTAAATGATGTGCATCCAAGCACAGAAGAGGACGTAGGTCATAATAATTCTTTAGAGAGTGCTAGTAATCATCACTCATTGGTACAGTCTGGCATTGAACTACTGCAGATCCAAGATCAAAATGATGAGGGTAGCATGTATAGTGACAACAGTAGTAATGATTGTATGTCTGAAGGAAGTAGAGGAAATGAGAGTAATGTTAATGAGGAAGACCCAGACTGGGGCGAATCCTCATTGAGTATGTCTCAGTCTGATGCAGATGATTCATTCTTGGACTTGTCAGAGGCGGAAGTAGTTGTTGGACAAAAAAATTTATTGTTTTTGAAACATGTCTCGAAAAGTTGTTGTTGAAACTTACATGTCCGATGTGCAGGGCACCAACTTGTGAAATTGAGAAGACGACCATACTTGGAACTTTTGCTTGTGTGAAAGTATCCCGTTTTAATGGACATGAAATTCTAAGTTGGGAAAGCCAACCACTGCTCGGTCGAATACCAGCAGGCAACCTAAGTGCTGCAGCAGTACTGTTCAGTGGTAGTACTTACGCACATATATCAAGGTTTTGTGCTTACCTATGTGTAGAATTCATTGGAAAGACGACATACTATGACATACAGAGTCATTATCTTTTCCCGGTTGTGCAATTCCATTGGCTTGAGCATCAGAAGAACCTGTTGAAGGACCTTGAAGGAAGATCGATAAAGTTAGGTGGAGACGGACGCTGTGACAGTCCAGGATTTTCAGCTAAGTACTGTACCTACAGTATGATGGATTTAGACACAGGATGCATAGTAGATTTTGCAGTGGAGCAGGTCTGTGAAGGGGTGTCATCAGTGGGACTTGAGAAGACTGGTTTTGAAAGGTGCATGAGAAATTTAATTAGTAAGGGTGTGAGTATCGGAGTAGTGCCAACAGATAGGCATCGAGGTATAGCATCACTAATGTGTACTAAATTTACTCAGATAGAACATCAATTTGACATTTGGCACATGTGCAAAAGCATTCATAAAAAAATTATGCTGGCTGCCAAACAGAAAAGGCAAGAGTATTTACTTCCATGGTGTCGCAGTATTTGTAATCATTTGTGGTGGTGTACAGCAACGTGTGAGGGTGATCCAGTATTACTTATGGAGAAATGGTTGTCCCTGTCATATCATGTGATTGACCAACATAGCTGGGGGTGTGCTACCAAATATGTGAAATGCCCACATGAAGTACCAGTGCCTCGTGGGACTGATAAAAAATGGCTAGAGGAAGGAGGGGAGTGCCACAGTGCCCTTCAGAAGATTGTAATAACACACTGTTGCTAAAAGATCTGAAGCAGACTACAAAGTTTTGTCATACCTGCAATCTGGAGGTATTCCATGCATTGCTGTGTTGTTACTGTCCAAAGTTAGAGCACTTTAGCTATGGAGGGATGAAAGCAAGAACAATGTTAGCTATCTTGGACCACAATGCACATCAAAATAGGGAGCATTTAGTTATTAGAAGCCCCTCTAGTCGCTCTGAGCCAACTGGTGGAAAGAGATACAGACTAGTGTATCCCATGGCGAAGCAGGAGTGCATAGCAAAGCCTATATTTGAAGGTAGGAAGTCTGACTACATCTACGACCTCATGATGAATGTAGTGTCTGCCAAGACAGGTAGTCTGTGTGTGGGGCCAATGGAACTACCAGAACTGCCCAGAAACATAGCTTGATCTGAGCGACCAGAGAAAAATACTGTGATTGCACAGTTTCAGTCCCGCTTTGGCAGTAAGTAGTCAAGTACACATAAAAAATGTATAGTTCAGACTACTGGCTAAGTTGAGTTTAGTATAAATTATGGAGAAGTTGGCTGTCATGTGTGTATATCAAAGGAGCTTAAATTTTAAGCAGTGCAATTGTTTTATAGTACGAGAGATAGTGTCAGATAGTCTGCGAGACTTTGACAGCAGCGACCAATCTGATTACTGTCACTCAGTACTGAAAAAAATGCAGGTCAAAGCATTAATAGTAGACATTTGACAAATGGTACAGTCCCTAAAGCTTCATATTACTTTTGAAAGTGAGACAGTCATGTTTAATCAGTTACAGAAGCTGATGTTAAGTCATTCATGAAAGTGTAATGTAGCTGTTGGATGGGATGGGCCATTCCATATCTGTCACATGCACAAAATGTTGGATGGGCCATTCCATATCTGTCACATGCACAAAATGTTAGGCAGTGCAAAGTTTAAATATTATGCGAGAAACGGTGTCACTCTGTGAAACTTGGACAGCAGCGACCTGTCTGAATAGCATCGTTAAGTACATTAAAATGCATGTAGTAACATTACTAGTGAAAATTTGGTAAATCACAAAAAACGCCAACTCCTACTCCTCCATAAGCCAGGACAAAAAAGCACTAAAAGAAGGTGCCTGACAAATAAATCCAATGGTCGTCACTTCAAAAAGTTGTTTAACGCTTTTTTTATTCAAAAGAAAGCGCGTTTTCGCCGTAGTTATACTGCAGCTTCTTCAGAACAAAACAAAACATTCAAAAATACCACCAACAGATATATAAATAGAACGTGCACAGCGTGGCTTAATAGTTAATTGAATTTAAAGAAACAATACATCAAAGCCATGCTATGCGCACGTCAAATAATGTAATCATTAAAACAAAAGATAAAATGTATAACTGAACCTGCATGTAAAACATGCTGTTACTTTAAAGTCCTTCAATACAGACAGTTATAATCAGGTGGTATTATAAACTGTCAACCCAACACTCTACTTACCCTAAAAAATATTAATACGGGTAGTTAGGGAGTTATATGAAGGACATCAAATGTTAATTTACAGTAACCAATATACAAATTACCAGCAATTTGACGTATCCCTACACATAGATATCATCAAAACTTTAATTATACTGTCCTGAATAGGCACATATAAAAAATCTGTTGCAACAACGCAACCAGTTAAGAACATTGCGCTCTAAAAACAGCAAAACATAAAAATAATAAAAATAGAAATAGATTATTAACCATAGACCATTAAATATACACCTTAACTTTACAAAATATCCTTGTCAAATAAAATTAAAATGACAACATCGTAAAAAATCTATATGTGTAAACTAGTATCATCTCATGTAGTTCCTCATCTTTAATATACAAGAGATATTACAGTGTTCATTCAACCCTGGAACACAGAATGAGTTCAACAATAGTTGCCATTCCAATTCCCGAATTTCTAATAAAAGACTAATTGGTCCTCCCCTCATGGACTGTGGTACTTCATCAATAGCAATAAAACGGAAACAGTGCTCCTCATGTTTTAAACAATGTTTTGCTAAGGCATTTTCACATTTGTTGGTTTTTATTGCGTACAAATGCTCATAAACCCTGTCACGTAGCCTTCGATCAGTTTTTCCTACGTAAAATGCTTCACAGCAATTACATAGGGCCAAATAAACTATAGATCTAGATGTACAATTAAGCTTGTGATTGATATAGTATTTCTTATTACAAATCTTAAAAAAGCTACAAGTTTTTACAAATTGACAATACTTACAAAACCCACACTGCGTGCAACCTTTGGACTTTATATTGTTGTTTAACCCATTATTATTTTCAAGAATAGTTTTTAAGTTACTCCCACGTTTATACACAAACCTTGGTCTGTCCCCTAGTTTTTCAAACAATTCTTCATTATTCAAAATTAAATGCCAGTTTTTAATTAAAATATGTTGAATGTCAAAGGAATTACTACTAAAAGTAGAAATGAAACTAGTTTTAAAAGTTTCTGTATTCCTGTTACTCCTATTACTGTTGTTCACTACTACTAGATCCTGCTCTCTCACTTCAGAGTAGGAATTTAAATTATCTACTTCTAATATTTTCCTTCTGAGTAGTGGGAGATAGAAACCATTTAGGCGCTTGCTGTTAACCTCATCCAGAAGTTCTAAAAACATGGTCAGTGGATAGTCTCTACTCATGAACATTCCTCTTAAGTTGCTGCATTCGTTAACGAATGCTGTATCCCTACTACACATCCTGGCTGCTCTTATTAATTGACCCTTCATGATGGCTCTTTTCTGCCTAAAAGGGTGTGGACTTTTAAAATGTAAAAAGGAATTGCAGTAAGTTGGTTTTCTATAAATTGTAGAAAAATATTCTAAGTTGTTTGCATCTTTATAAAGTTTCACATCCAAAAAATCTATTTCAATAGTCGAAAAAGTGAATGTGAATTTTAAAAAGGAAGTGGAGTCATTTAAGAATTCAATCAATGTTGATGCTTCATCTGCATTCCCATTAAACAAAATGAACACATCGTCAAGGTATCTAGTATAAAATCTTATTTTCCCCATTATAGTGACATTTTTAAATATGTACATCTTTTCCCAATATGCCATAAACAAATTAGCGACGGTTGCACCACATGGTGAACCCATCGCTATACCTTGTCTCTGTAAGTATACTTTACCATTAAAGGTAAAGTAGTTCGATGTTAAAATAATATCAAGAAGTTCAGAGACAATATCAATCTCCTTTTTTGAAGCACTAAGGTCACTAAGCATTAGGGAGATCCATTCTACTGCTTCTAAATGTGGTATGGATGTGTAGAGGTCAACCACATCTACCGTGAGGAAGTTCAATGAGTTATCAAATTCAATGTTGTTCATGTTATGGAGGAAGGACCACGACTCCTTACATATACTTGGAATTAATTTCAAGTATTTTGCCAAAATGTTTTCAACAAGTTGTGCACAAGGGTAGGTTATTGATAAGCGACTATCAATTAATGCCCACATTGGTGGGTTATATAAATTCTTGTGAATTTTCGGAATACCGAAGATCACAGGATTTTTTGACATACTAATGTCGATATATTTGTACGTTTCTAAATCAATTTTTCCACAAATGAACATATCCCTGAAGTAACTTCTAATCCTCATTTTTGATACATTCATTTCATTCATTGAAGACAAGGTATAAGCTGAACTAGTTAGTATATTCTCCATTTTTTCTATATAAGTATGGTTGTCAAAAATGAGGGGCACCGTTTCCGTTTTATTGCTATTGATGAAGTACCACAGTCCATGAGGGGAGGACCAATTAGTCTTTTATTAGAAATTCGGGAATTGGAATGGCAACTATTGTTGAACTCATTCTGTGTTCCAGGGTTGAACGAACACTGTAATATCTCTTGTATATTAAAGATGAGGAACTACATGAGATGATACTAGTTTACACATACAGATTTTTTACGATCTTGTCATTTTAATTTTATTTGACAAGGATATTTTGTAAAGTTAAGGTGTATATTTAATGGTCTATGGTTAATAATCTATTTCTATTTTTATTATTTTTATGTTTTTCTGTTTTTAGAGCGCAATGTTCTTAACTGGTTGCGTTGTTGCAACAGATTTTTTATATGTGCCTATTCAGGACAGTATAATTAAAGTTTTGATTGTATCTATGTGTAGGGATACGTCAAATTGCTGGTAATTTGTATATTGGTTACTGTAAATTAACATTTGATGTCCTTCATATAACCCCCTAACTACCCGTATTAATATATTTTTTAGGGTAAGTAGAGTGTTGGGTTGACAGTTTATAATACCACCTGATTATAACTGTCTGTATTGAAGGACTTTAAAGTAACAGCATGTTTTACATGCAGGTTCAGTTATACATTTTATCTTTTGTTTTAATGATTACATTATTTGACATGCGCATAGCATGGCTTTGATGTATTGTTTCTTTAAATTCAATTAACTATTAAGCCACGCTGTGCATGTTCTATTTATATATCTGTTGGCAGTATTTTTGAATGTTTTGTTTTGTTCTGAAGAAGCTGCAGTATAACTATGGCGAAAACGCTCTTTCTTTTGAATAAAAAAAGCGTTAAACAACGTTTTGAAGTGACAACCATTGGATTTATTTGTCAGGCACCTTCTTTTAGTGCTTTTTTGTCCTGGCTTATGGAGGAGTAGGAGTTGGCATTTTTTGTGGTACACCAGTTTGTTTTTGTTTTAATTCGTTTCATCAAAATTTGGTAAATGGTTGAGTCCCTCAAGCAGGGCTGGCCTTAGCCGAAATGGTGCCCTAGGCGAAGTACTGCTCTGGAACCCCTTAAACCCCACACACACCATAGTCATAAAACACCCCTATTTGAGCCACACCCACAGAGTCACTCCAAGAAAGCCACTCCAGTCATTTCCTTAAATTATTTAAATGCATAGGAAGAATAACTACATTACAAGATATCTTTAACTGCAAATATCTCTGCATAGTATTTTCTACTTTAAATATGAGAGCCAGATCATGGTCAAATAGGGCCCTAGGCAGGGTAATAGACTGCCCCCCAGAGCAACCCCTTCTCCCCAGCAGCCCCCTCCTCAGCCATTCCATTGTTCCATTATTTAGTTATTTCTCACCAGTTACCCATGCATACTGTTCTCTTATTTGCTTTTACAGTGATTACAGATATTGAAATAAAATAGCACAAACACAGGTAGCCATTTGCTAAACAATACAGTCTTGCAATGAAAACAGACTTAGCATAAGCAGTAAACTTCTCTGTCCTTGAAACTCACATTCATTGAAATGGAAAAACTCACATTCATTGAAACAGCATGAAAACCCACATTCATAGAAAATGCATTTGGCCAGTGAAGAATTAAGTTTACCTTTGGGCTGTTTTCAAAACAGACTCCTTACACACATTTTTTAGGGCCATGCATACGTGTATTGTTCTTTGATTCACCTTCCTGACTGCATTGAATTATATTCCTTGTATAATACAGCACCACTTGTTAGAAAGTGTTTTAAACTTGCAGTTTTAAACATTCTTTTAATAAGCAATGAAACAAAATGTATGAACCAACAACTACCCATTTCAGAAAATTTCAACCATAAAAGGCCACTCAAGACTTCTGCCACTACAATCCACCAATATTACTTCATACGCACAATCTTTGCAGAAGTAAAATCATCTGAAATCCACATTAAAGAAATCTGTAACTAATGAAGAGGTTGCTACTGGCAAAACAATTTCACATATCAATGTTTTATCTACAAATTCAGTGCCTGCTTCCCTTGAAGAATTGCCTATATTACATTAAAAAATTGGTAAGTTGGTAATACTGCAATAGGAAATGACCAACAAGTTCATAGTCACTAGGCATCTCATACACTACAGACACCACGGCTATACTTAATACCTGCTTAGATATGATCTTGATGGAAGTGCTCACAATTTAGAAAAACAGGACCAAATGAAATGTAACATTTAAGCCAGGTTCTCAATAGTTAAAAAAACACATTTCCAGGAATGTTCGACTTAAGCCATTTTTTGTCATGTAGCTCACACTCACTTTATTAGAATTAATTCCTTAAACAATATATATAGCTGGTACAATAAAAATCCCAGAGTCTGTTTGATCAACATGATTAAATCCTATGCCGGAAAGGAGAGGGTCTAAAGAAAAAAAAAACTTCCTAAGACAAGGCAGTTACTCTACGGCAGACTCATTCTGAGCACTTATCCTGGTAAAAAGATACTCTGTCATAAATAGGAAAATAGCCCAAGGCTGTTATTCTTCTAAATTTCTTCAAGACTGCACTTGCTCCATCTCCCCAGACTAGTGCTAAACTCATTAATATTGTCAGGAAGTGCCTTAGTAAGGCTGAGTATGAAGGACAACTGATTATTTTACAACTAGCTAGCTACCAAGAACCCAAAGTTCTGGATTTCAAGATTCCTCAATCCTTTCAACATTTTCAAAAATAACTTATTTTGACCTAACAACTGGCAACATTTTAGGTCTACAAAAGACATCCTTAAAAAAAACTATATTTAACTTTCAGATTTACATTGCTTATCTGTTGGCTAACAATCTCAGCTGTAGAGCTAATCCCAGCTCATACTTTGATCAAGAGAAAATGCATATCGAGCAGAAAGTTCAAACAGCAGATTCAGTAGCAAAACCCGATTCAAGCCCTTATAAAGATTTGACTTTTTTCTTAATTACAAATGATTACACATCTCATCTAACTGTTCATATGGGGATTCTGCCACACAGCATTTAACTATGGACTGTCACAGATGATATAGGATTTTCGTATTTATTGTTTTTTTTCAAAAGTTTTATATATTCAATGTATTATCAGTCCTAATGCCCACATAACACCTAACATCAATACATTTATCATCCTTTTCCAGCCATTCCATCGAGATGCTAGTTCTGCAAAGATGAAACAGCAGACTTACAGCATAGTACAGGTTCATTTACACGCAGTTTACCAGTTTTTCTGGTCCTCTTTTCCATCACAACCAAAAAATAAAATAAAAGACCACCCCCCCCCCCCACACACACAAAAAACGCATTAAAAAAAAAATTATATATATATATATATATATATATATACATATACATATATACACATACACATACACACATACATATACACACAGATAAATATATATATATATATATATATATATATATATATATATATATATATATATATATATATAGCTATCTCTCTCTCTCTTTACAACTTTTAATAAACCAGCATGAAGACTAGAGGAGTAAAACAAACTTGAGCTCTAAAGCATACACACAGCTACTCTCACATAGCAATACACACACATACCTACTCTCTCACGAAGCACACACACATAGCGTCTTTCATACAACAACTAACACCTAGTTTAAATTCCACACACTCCTACTCTCTCATACAACACACAGACATGCACCTTTTCTCTCATATACACACACCTACTCTCTCAAACAGTAACACGCGCTTTATCTATATGTATGAAGTATGTGCTGTAACGCAAAAAAAATTGAGCATATGTAACTAGCAGTAACCAATTCCAAACCCGCTGTGTATGTATGAAGTATGTGCTGTAATGCAAAAAACACTGAGCATATGTAACTAGCAGTAACCAATTCCAAACCTGCTGTGTATGTATGAAGTATGTGCTGTAACGCAAAAAACATTGAGCATGTGTAACTAGCAGGAACCAATTCCAAACCCGGTTTGTATGTATGAAGTATGTGCTGCAACACAAAAACAAATTGAGCATATGTAACTAGCAGTAACCAATTTCCATAGATACATTTGCACAATGTTTGAACAGCCAGTTAAGACAAGGGCCTGATTAGCAAGTGTGTGGTGACATGACACAGGCATCACAATGTTCAAAATCCTGTGTAGCAGTTATGCCCTCCTAACAGTGTTTATAGTTCAAGCCGTTATGTAGTGTGATCCCTGTCACCTGTGCAGATGATGATGGCTGGTAACCTTGACACACTGTAACTTGTGTGACCATGTACTACAGTCTGATGCACAGTGTGAGACAGCGTTAGATGATGCAGCTGACAGGAAGTTGATGGCAAAGGTGTTTGTGTGATAGGATACATGTATTTTAGATATTATTACGTAATTTGCATTGATGGCAGACATTTACACAAAGAGGAGAGTGCTGTGAAGTGTGGTTTTTGATCTCTGGTGGTAATATTTGGAATTTGCAGTAAGATGTGCAATATTCCAAAAGGCCACACAGCACGGTGTGGTACTGTGTGCTTACTGCCATACTTGACAAGTTTAGTTAGTACAACTGCAAACTGGGTGCTGCAATTGTTAATTTACTGAAGGTTGTAAACCCTCCTCAGTGGTGTTGCGTACAAACTGCACAGTTTTGTTCTTTTAGAGAGACTAAAGCAAACTTTGTCACGTGAAAAATAAGAACTGTATTTGGCTGAGTAGTGTTAGCTGCCAATTAACAGCTCAATATATGACCAGTTTAGCAGTAAGCCTGGAAATGTGCACAAAGACAGGGAGTGCCTCAAAGCAAATTTACTAATCTGGTTAAAGGACTAGAGGATTACTAAATAGTTTAAGCTGAATTACAGAACATATTAAGCTCTAAAAATGCATCAGTTATGTGCATTATGCCAGTGATACTTGCACATAATATTCAGTCCCCCCCCCCCACTAGCTGAAAAAATAAATAAATAAATAAACTTCATTGCTTGGTCTGTAGAATACAGTGAGTTTTCAGTACATTCATTTACCGTGCCAGCATCAGAAACACAGGTTTGAAAAGTACTGTTCTGCAGTCATTTTAAATATGTGGAGCTGATGCAAATGTCAAGGGAAATTACAGAAACAGGATGTCAGTAGACTGATGTTAGTGAGAAATTGGCAAGCAAAAAAAATGTTAACATAATAATGTCTTGTAGAAATATGTGGAAATAAAAAATCAAGACAATGAAATCAAAAATGTGTTTAATGAAGTCTTTCTGCTGCTGCCAAACCAAGTAAATAGCTAAATGATTCTGCAGACAGAGGGGAAGACATTTGAAATGGCACTCCCTTCCTTTCAGTTCTGAGCTGTCAGCTGCAGTGACAGTTTTCACACCTCTGCAGTAGTGTGGGAGGAGAGGACTGTCAATTCATGTTGGACTACAAAAGAACACTTAGAACAAAGGCATCCCAATTTAGCTACAACTCTGCTGCTGAACAACTTTAAATTATACTGTAAAGCAAGTTCTGATCTAAACATAAATGAGGGTGATTAGCAACAGTAAAGAAGCAGGTCTAACACAGAAGGAATACAAAATTAAACTTCAAGTAAGAACGCAGGAACACTGGGCTGCTTCCGATACCAAAAATCTTCCAAAACTCAACAGTTCAAAGAACAATAACTCCCAGTAACCAAGGAACGTTCTTTATTTTACATCCAGTGAGCGCTTTCACCCATAGGGGCTTCTTCAGACTGTACATAGTGTAGCATAAGGCACAGCCTTAAATAATCATGACTCATTAAACAATCAACATCCAATTTAGAATTTAAACAGAAAGGTTATTATTCAAAAAGACAGTTAAACCACTATCCATAGCTGAAACTTCATAAAAATACTATCCATTGCTAAGACTTCATAAAAACATAAAATATAGCTTATGTTCATATAAAATATTCATACTACTATATGTCAGTAAGTATTAAGAATATATATTACTTTGACATAGTTAACTTAACTTGCAAGAATTATTCTATTAAAATCTCAACAGGCGTTGCCATCAAAGGTATTTACAACAAGCAACCACTTGATGGCAGCATTGTTATAACCATGCCTGAAAAATATAATCTTCCAATATAAATACTAGTGGAAGGAACTTCAGGTATTTCTGTGCTAGACATTCCTCATTTATTGTTCCAATTTAAACGGAGTCTATGTTAATAACAAGATTTATTAAAACTTAACATTAAAAACAAATGAATGTGCCATATATGTATAAATTTTCGGTATGTACAGAGTGTAAAGAACAAACTGCACCTATTAAAACATGAGACTAAAGTCATCATCCACTGCTATATTATGTCATCATTATGATGTATACTTCTTGGTAAAGTAGTCTCATGTTATATCTAAAACATCTGGTAAAATCTATGTTTATAATATCTCTAAGATACTCTCTTTAATCCCCTTTTCTTGAGAAAGGGATATATGTTAACCTTATCATTTAAGCCAGGGGGGTGATCTGCTTTACAACTAATGATCCATCTAGTTTCATATTCAAGGGTGGTAGTCTCTATGTCCCTCCTCTCAAAGTGCGTATGATATTTTGTATAATACAGAACTTAAATATATGATGTCTACCTTTCTTAATTACATGTCTGGCCAGAGCATTCCTATCATCACATATCCTTATTGCATAATTATGTTCTCTTATTCTCTCTCTTAGCTCTCTATTAGTTTTCCCTATGTAGAAAGCCGTGCAGGCTTGACATCGAGCTAAGTATACAACATTTTCAGTCCTGCAAGAGGTACCAGTGTGAAATGTGAAAGTGTATCCTGTAATGGGTAACTTAAATTGTGTATCTGTATTGATATATTCACATTGATTACAATTATGACAAGGAGTGGTGTTTGTGAGATGTGTTGTATGATTATCCATAGTCTTGTGACATAATGTCCTCTTCAGATTATTCTTGTTTTTGTAACTAAATCTAGGTAGGTCACTCACTAGACGGCCAATATCCTCATCTATTTTTAAGAGATGCCAATGTCTAGTTAGTATATCCTTGACTTCTGCAATGTCTTTCGTATAATGCATGGATATACTGACAGTTGAGTTCTTAACATCTTGTGTATTATCTTCTCCATCTATATTATCTACAGCATTCGAAAAATATGGACGTGCTCTTGTCTCTCTTAATTTGTAGACATCATCAATTGTTTTATCAATGTCAATGGCTTCATAGGACCTCTTTAATAATCTGTCCTTGAGTCCTGCTAACTCTTCTAAGTAGCCAGATTCAGTGGGATTTAGCCTGGATGCTCTCATGACTTGTCCTTTAATAATGTTGTCAAAAATGTGCTTAGGATGCATACTGGTCCTATGCAAAACTGAATTCCTAAAGCACTCTTTCCTGTGTATTGATGTATTAATGATGCCATTATTTAACTTAATTATATTTACATCTAGGAAAGATATATATTCCATGGAATATGACATAGTAAACTTTAAGAATGTCGTCAAATTATTAACTTCCTTCTCAAACTCTAATAAGTCTCTAAGCGTTCCTTTCCATACCAGGAAGAGGTCGTCCACAAATCTTTTGTAGAAGACAACACTATTCTTAAAGGAAGGGAGGTGAAACAACTCTTCATTCTCCCATTCAGCCATTACTATGTTGGCGTAGCTATTGGCACACGATGTGCCCATAGCTACGCCATCTTTCTGTATGTATAATGTTTCGTTGAAAATAAAGACATTATTTTCTAATATAATTTCCAGAAACATAGTAAGTAGTTCAATAAATTGATTATCCATGTCTGTATATTTCCTAAGGTAGTTTGAGACACTATTAATACCTACTTCATTAGGAATAACTGTGAAGAGGCTTTTTACATCCAGGGTCACTAAACAGAGTTGTTCAACATCATTCTCATTGGAGAGATATTCATATAATTTAAGAAGAAACTGCTTACTGTCTCTTAAGATGTTGACATTACTCTCCAATACTTTCCTCAGGTGTTGTTCTACAAAAAGGGAGAATGGTTCTGTTAACCATCCACGTCCTGAGACGATCGGTCTCATGGGAGGGTTGTGGAGTCCTTTGTGTATTTTAGGGAGGCCCTTCAGAATAGGGATTAATGGATGTTGGACTTTAAGATACATATAAAAGTCTTTTCTGATTAAGTTACTTCTGACAAGGTCCTCAAGAGTATCATATACTCTGAAAATTCTAGTAATTACTTCATTGATGTCCAATACCTGATAACTACCTTCATTAATCAACATATCATTCATGTTCCCAATATAATGTTCCGTACTCATAACAACTAATGGTCCTCCCTTGTCCGCTGGTACTATTACTATACTATCGTCCTCTTTAAGTTTCTGTAGAGCATTTCTCTGCTTAAGAGTCAAGTTATTCTTATTGTATTTGTTCCTCTGACCAGATTTCCTATTGGTATAGTACTCAAAGAGGTCATTCTCCACTAGTCTCAAATATGTGTCAATGACAGGATGCAAAGGAGGAGAGTATGTGCTGACAGGTTTAAATACATTCACTATTCTGTCCCTGTCATTCTGACCATAATCAAGTTTCAATTGAAGGTTTCTGACAAACATTCTCACATCGATGACTGTATCTGTATGCTCACTCATTCTACTAGGTATGAATGATAGGCCTTTCTCTAATACTTCTTTCTCATCAGAACCTAATTCTTTATGTGATAAGTTTATAACTAATGATTCCCTGCCTTTGTCCACATTTTCTTCAAGGTGGGTCCCACTTGATTGGGTTCCATAAATTTTCTTTTTTGCCTCCCCCTGCTCATAGAGCGCGAGCGCCCTCGGAGTAGAGGGGACTGGATAGGGTAAGGGACCTCCTGTGTTGGGACTCTGCCGTCTTTATCTTTCCCTTGTTCTACTGTTGTCTCTTTCTTTCTCACTACTGGCACCCCTCCATTCTTAGTGTTGATATTGTTCACAATATCTTTCACATTAGAGTTGGAAGCCCCTGAAAGATTCTCAATGTGTTTACTAGGTATTTTAGTATGTATAACAGTGGGGTAGAGATTTGAATTACTATTCACTGGCCGATCTGTATTAATTATAATGTCATTTTCGTGCAATACATTCTCATTTAAGTTGGTTTTAGTAGGTTTAACAGTATCATTCAGTCTTAAATTAATGGTGTCATTATTGTCAACATTAACATTGTCAGTACTCATAACTCTCCTCACACTAGTGTCCCTTCTCATAGTCCTGGGCCAAGTGAAGACATGGCCATTTTTAAAGTCCAGGGTATCTCTTTCAATTTTAGATTTTTTCTGATTAAAGAGTCTAGTTTCAAAGAGAAACACATTGTCCATCATTCGATCAAGACCCATTGTAGCCTGGGGTATATTGTATTTGGCTACTATGGTTTGATGCAAAGCAGTCACTTTTTCACGTAATAAATCTTCCTCCGGTTTATGAAAGTCTATAAGGAGCTTCATATAATTGAAGCTTAAATCAATGTTTAATTTCTGCCATTTTAAAAGAAGTTCTGGAAAATGATTACCTGTGGTAGGCATTTTCAAAACTCGCAATCCTCTAGGGATAATCCGTTTTTCTACACAGGCTTCGAAGTGCTGCCGTTGCAGTTGTAGTCTCTTGAGCTTCAAAAAATCCGCCTCTAGTGTATCCAAGTCTTCCGATAGCTTCAGGAGTTCTTCCGCACTACCTTCGGATCCAGTATTCTCACCATTGGGTTCAAAAAGTAACAGTTTATTTTCGCTTCCTCCTATGCACTTACGGAACCTTCCTAACATCCGATCAGATGAGGAGTTTACCTCTGGCGTGTACGCCAGTTCGATGTCATCACCGGACGCCAAACAAGCCATGTTCATAATCTGAAGAGGACATTATGTCACAAGACTATGAATAATCATACAACACATCTCACAAACACCACTCCTTGTCATAATTGTAATCAATGTGAATATATCAATACAGATACACAATTTAAGTTACCCATTACAGGATACACTTTCACATTTCACACTGGTACCTCTTGCAGGACTGAAAATGTTGTATACTTAGCTCGATGTCAAGCCTGCACGGCTTTCTACATAGGGAAAACTAATAGAGAGCTAAGAGAGAGAATAAGAGAACATAATTATGCAATAAGGATATGTGATGATAGGAATGCTCTGGCCAGACATGTAATTAAGAAAGGTAGACATCATATATTTAAGTTCTGTATTATACAAAATATCATACGCACTTTGAGAGGAGGGGACATAGAGACTACCACCCTTGAATATGAAACTAGATGGATCATTCGTTGTAAAGCAGATCACCCCCCTGGCTTAAATGATAAGGTTAACATATATCCCTTTCTCAAGAAAAGGGGATTAAAGAGAGTATCTTAGAGATATTATAAACATAGATTTTACCAGATGTTTTAGATATAACATGAGACTACTTTACCAAGAAGTATACATCATAATGATGACATAATATAGCAGTGGATGATGACTTTAGTCTCATGTTTTAATAGGTGCAGTTTGTTCTTTACACTCTGTACATACCGAAAATTTATACATATATGGCACATTCATTTGTTTTTAATGTTAAGTTTTAATAAATCTTGTTATTAACATAGACTCCGTTTAAATTGGAACAATAAATGAGGAATGTCTAGCACAGAAATACCTGAAGTTCCTTCCACTAGTATTTATATTGGAAGATTATATTTTCAGGCATGGTTATAACAATGCTGCCATCAAGTGGTTGCTTGTTGTAAATACCTTTGATGGCAACGCCTGTTGAGATTTTAATAGAATAATTCTTGCAAGTTAAGTTAACTATGTCAAAGTAATATATATTCTTAATACTTACTGACATATAGTAGTATGAATATTTTATATGAACATAAGCTATATTTTATGTTTTTATGAAGTCTTAGCAATGGATAGTATTTTTATGAAGTTTCAGCTATGGATAGTGGTTTAACTGTCTTTTTGAATAATAACCTTTCTGTTTAAATTCTAAATTGGATGTTGATTGTTTAATGAGTCATGATTATTTAAGGCTGTGCCTTATGCTACACTATGTACAGTCTGAAGAAGCCCCTATGGGTGAAAGCGCTCACTGGATGTAAAATAAAGAACGTTCCTTGGTTACTGGGAGTTATTGTTCTTTGAACTGTTGAGTTTTGGAAGATTTTTGGTATCGGAAGCAGCCCAGTGTTCCTGCGTTCTTACTTGAAGTTTAATTCTGATTTATCTTTAGTGGGAACACTGTTTTCTGGGTCGGAACGTTGTATCTGATTGTTATTACAGAAGGAATACAAACTGAGAGTGACTCACAGATTTCCCATTATATGTCAATAGGGTTGCCAGATTTTTTTGTGGCTAAAACCGGACTAAGGTCACGCCCCTTGCATCACCCATAACTCCACCCATCCCCACCCCCTCTCCCACACATGCCCCACCCCCTTTGTGACATCACGGTGACATCAGATGATGGGAACACCCACTTTCTGTTCTGGATGCCTGCTTTCAGCTGATTTACTATGCTTTTCTTTAAAAAAGCATAGTAAATCAGCCAATTTAACAAACAATGACAGTCTGTTTCCTTTTGTAAAACAGAATACTGGACTTTGTACAGTGTTTTCCTGACTACCAGAGACTTGAATAAATGATTTGTGGATAGTCCAGAAAAAAAATGGATAGGTGGCAACAGGGATGATTTTAGGGTTGCCACCTTCGTTCACGGCTAAAACCGGAGCCACGCCACGCCACGCCCCTCGCGTCACCAGTAACCCCGCCCGCCCCACCCCCTCTCCCGCCAACATACCGCCCATTTTGTGATGTCACGACAGCATCACTCAATGGGAACGCCCTCTTTTTTCGTTCCCGCCGCCTGCTTTTGGCTGATTTGCTATGCTTTTCTGTAAAAAAAGCATAGTAAATCAGCCGATCAACGGGAACGCCCTCTTTTTTTTGCTCCCGCCGCCTGCTTTTGGCTGATTTGCTATGCTTTTCTGTAAGAAAAGCATAGTAAATCAGCCGATTTACAAACTCCGATAGTCTGTTTCCTTTTTGAAACAGAATACCGGAGTTTGTACAGTGTTTTCCGGACTACCGGAGAATCAGTTTGATTTCCTGATAGTCCGGAAAAAAAACGAAGGGGTGGCAAGCCTAGATGATTTCCAATTTCCCACCTGTTGGTCAAAGTTATGGGAAGCTTGTTCCAGTGCATGGGGACCCTCTGAGACACATTTGTGTCTCATCAACATGGCCTATTTATGTCACAAGCAAAATTTAAATCCTTGGATCTACTCATACACAACACAAGGCAAAGCTGTGTCACTTATTTTAAATAAATTACTCTGATCTGAGCTTATGGCAAACTGATAAACCTTTCTTTGTTTATTTGTATTTCTTCACCATTAAATAAGTAAGCAGCTGTTTTATTTACTTCTGCAATGATTACAGATATTAAAATAAAATGCACAAACACCGATAGCCATTGTCTAAACAAAACAGTCCCACAATGAAAATAGACTTAGCACAAGCACTAAACTTCTCTGCCATTGAAGCTCACATTCATTAAAACAGTATTAAAACCCAGATTCAAATAAAATGCATCTGGCCAGTGGAGAATAAAGTTTACCTTTGGGCTGTTTTCAAATTATAGTCTCTTTGAACACATTTTTATGGCCATGCAGGCATATATGTGTTCTTTGATCCACCTTCATGATTGTAGTTCCTTGTATAATAAAGCACTACCTGTTAGAGTGTGTTTTAAAGTTGTAGTTTTGAACATAAGCAATGAAGCAAAGTGTATGACCCGGTAATGACGAAACTGCATTTACTGCCAATCTGACATCAATGCTACAGCACTGCTGCCAAAGGAAATAATTTTGGAATGCCCGTAAATCAGTGGGCATAACATTTAACTCATAATGGATTCACAATGGGAGGGTCAACATTTCATTCTAGTGAATGCTAACAATTTATGCAAAATACTTGGCAAAGTATTTTGCAGCAGGTTAGCAAACAAAATTGCAAAGACAGGGAGTGCTGTAGCATAACTTATTGTAATTATCTACTCAGAAATCAGTGTACTCCCTGTTTTTGCAATTTATTTGCTAACCTATACGTGTGTGTGTGTGTGTGTGTGTGTGTATACATGTACACAGAGGCAATGACAGAGAGAGAGACAGATGTACAGACAAACACACATGCGCACACCAAGAACTCAAACATTGTCCAAAAATTTCTTAAAATGTTGTCGGATTTTATTTTTCAGATAGTGGCCATGTGTTTAGGAGAACTATCTGGGGATGGCAGGCTTGATCTATACACATATGCTAGTGGTTTGCAGGCAGCTCACGTCTAGATAAAAAAAAAAATGCAAATTACTTGATCCTTCTTTCTCTGTCTACACTTAATAATGCTTAGAGACTAAAGATCCAAGTTAGCACTAAGCAGCAGCAGGTAAAGAATAAGAATATGGGGTTGTCCATGGCTGATCCATAGGCTTACTAAACGTATGCGCTATTAACTTCAATACAACTTAATAAACGATCTGCATAAATATCTGCATTCAAACATAGCTTTTTTAAAATCTACAATCTTGATTCACTTTGTTCCAAACAGGTTCTCGTAAATATCTGCTGAAGTGTACTTTGGAAATGACTAAATGTATGGTTATACAATTATTTACGCCTGTATTTAATGACAGACAAGGCTGGCTAATGACCCTAAATTATCTATTAGCATGTGTAATCCAAAGTTCCACCGTTTTCAAGTTTCAACTAACACTTGAGTTTAATGTTTGGGAGTTGATGCCTTCTCAAAGAAAAACAGAGCCATCAAAGTTAAAGGAGCAATACATAGGTGTCAACCTTCCATTTCCAAAATGAGGGACACACTAGCACTCACTATGTGGAAGAAATGGGCAAAATGTGATACCCATACTAACAGCTTACTACCAACTCCATTAAAAAAGTCATAGGATAATATACGTTTTTTGTTTTACTTATAAAATAAGATTTTTTTCATAAATTAATATAATTAATTTTTATTTACCACATAGAAGATATCAGTTGAAAAATTCCCACCGAATGTGTTGCAAACCCTTTCAATGTGGAACTGAGGAACATGAACTTTTTAAGACCCTGAATGAGGTACGTACCGTACACTCCTCATAATGAGACTCGTATTCCTAGCCAAAGTATGCACATCGTGTGTTAAATCGTACCCAGTAAATGAACAGATCTAACTATTCTGACTTAATATCTAAACTAAACTTGAATTTACCAGTGATAATGTTTGTCAAACCAATCTGTGATACTTCTGTCTATAAAAATATACAGCTATTGAAAACATTTTTATAGCAAATATAAATGTACCACTATAAATATTAAACCACTCCATGGTGCAGAGAGATGGAATCTTGATTGTGGTGTAGGAGACCCAAGGTCACTTAGTAAATCCAGTCCTTGAGGAGTCAGCTAGGGGTGGGAGGAAATGTAATTTTTGTAAAAATGCCTCTCCTGTAGGGTCATTTTAGGGATTTACCAGAAGGGTAGTCATCCATGGTGAAGATCAAAGGATTCAGGTCTTAAAAGAACAAATGGTAATATGTACATCTGCACCTATACCACTGCCTGATAGACTGGAAGACAGGACATAATGGAAGGGTATACAATTAAAAATATATATCTAAATCATCTGCAGATGACAGCTCACCTCTGTCCAGATCTCAGCTCAGATGACATTGTGGCTTTGTCCAATATGTGTAGGAGTGAATAGGTCAATAGGGTGAGAGGAGCCTGATGTGGGGAGGGGAAAAAATAGTAAATATGAATGACCATAGCACTGAGAAAATGTGCTAGATAGGGGGGCTTGGGGGAAGGTGGAAACCTGTTTTTTTTTTCTTTTTAATGAAATGTTTTTTGCAACATTTATCAACATGCAGTTCAACATAAACACATATGATAAACGCGGCATGTATTCCAGATGATTATAGTGCAGTAGTTTTGACATGCAATTCCCACAGAGACATGCAAGAGTTACATTACTAATTAATATTAAATACAAATTGAATTTGGATTACTAATAATCTGTCATTAGGCTGTTCTTTCAAGCTCGCACACCGCAATTTTTAATCTAACCTGAACTTACTATTTTGGCTAATAATACCTCAATCAAGAAGTACATCTGTATGAGATGCCCATATTTACCATTGGCATTATGTTATTTATGTTACTGTGTTCTCTTCCTCATTACTCAGAAACCACAGCAGCCATCTTGTCATACATTTTGCTTCTTACCTTCTGACATATTTTCCATTTTCTTTCATCTGTTCCATGATGTTAACCATGTCCTGAAATGCTGGGGTAACCTTAGATTTCCATGGTCTAGTGATGGCTTTTTCAGATACCAACATAAGTGAAAATAAACATAATCTATCATTTGAAGACAATGAAATAGTTTGGCCATAAACCAACAAAATTAAAGACTTCAAAATCTAGACCAGCTGAGAAAAATCATCTAAAGAGCATCTGAATTTGTTCTTGGAAAAGCCTTAAGACTGTATAGTTCCCAAATATATTACATAATCACCACTCCATTTTTCCCCCTGAGGCACACTTCCTGCAGGTGTCATATACTTGTCTAGGTATAAAAGTTATTTCTGGAGGCGCTTCCAAACACAAAATGTTTGAATTTCCTTCACAGTGTCACATGCTTTAAAAAATGTAACCACCTTCACATAGTGCTTGGTAACCTCTATCGTGGTCGTCGTGGGCAATTCTGTCCACATAACTGCTGTTTCTGCTTTTAGTTCCTTAAGATCGTTATATTATGCACTACTGCTCAGGGTCAGGGAGGTTGAGGAACATATCTTCTCTCTGCTCAGCTCCAGAGCTCTAGTATGCTGCCGGACAATGTCCTCTACCACCTGGCTGCTCTGCTGCCACATGGGCATAGTTAGCCCCCTCTTCACGGTCATGGAACTACTGCTAGCTTAAAATTTGGCGTGAGTGAGTGAGTCTGACTGCAAATTAGAATTACTTCCTTCCACGGCCCACGCTGGTGTGGTGTTGTAAGCACGCATGATTCTCCTTAAAGGAGAAGACGGCGCTAATACCACCACAATCGCAATCAACGGTACCTGGCTACCTGCTGCAGCTGTAAAAGTGGGAGGTCGCTCGCTCACGGCACAAAAAAAACGGACTTCATATGTCCGGTTTCGAATAATATTTGTAACCGGACAATTTGTAAAAAAAACGGACAGTCCGGTCAAAAACCGGACAGCTGGCAACCCTATATGTCAATGGCATGGGAATTCACAGTTACTTCCTTATGTCTGGCATGAGTCACAGAAAGAAGAAAAGAAATGCTTTATGGGAAAGAGAAAGGCTTGAAGCAGAAGAAGATCACGTTGACATATCAAGCCCCATCGGTAGCCATGTTGTGCTAAACAGACTAAAATTACAAATAAACCACTTACAGTGATTTTGAGGTGCTAAAATTGGTCGGGAAACAAAGATAGACTGAAAAATACATTTTTTTTAGCCGGAGGGTGGAGTTTTCCTTTAAGGTTTTGAGCTGACTGTGCAGGATCTGATTGTTTTGTTGAGTCAGAAGGTGTGGAGTTTGAGGTAAAATCCATGGTGGGCCTTGAGCCAGGTTCTTTAAGATTGGGTACCAGTGCTGGCGTGGCCAGTCTGGGGCAATCAGGATCATCTGTGTTTTTTCTTGCCTGGCTTTTAGGAGTACCTTTGAAAGTAGAGGCAGTGGTGGGAAGGCATAAAGTTTTAGGCTTTTCCTGCTGAACGAGAGAGCATCCACTTTCCATGCTTGTGTGTGATAAGTCCTTGTGCAGAATTTTTGTAGTTGGCAATTCATTGAGGAGGCAAAAAGATCTATGTCTGGGCACCCCCATTTTTGCGTTATCATGCTGAATACTTGTGGATTTAATTTCCACTCGTGAGGATCCATGATGTTTCTGCTTAAGTCGTCTGCCAGAGTATTTTTCTTTCCTGGCAGGAATTGTGCTTGCAGATGAACTTGATAGGTTAGAGCTGTGTTCCACAAGGTCATGGCTTGTCTGCATAGGGGATATGAATGAGTGCCCCCTTGCTCGTTTATGTACCACATAACTGTGGTGTTGTCTGTCTTTAATAATAGTTGTCCTGGATGCAGAAGGTCCTTGACAGCTGTTAGGGCATTGCACAGCTAACATCTCTTTTTGATTGATGTGAAGATGCATTTGGTCTGCGGCCCACTTGCCCTGAATACATTTTCCTGCCATGTGTGCTCCCCAGGTGTAATCCGAAGCATCTGTTGTTAGTGTCTGCCTGGCTGTGGGTAGAGTGAAAGGCTGTCCCTTGTTGAGGTGACATGCCTGTGCCCACCATCGAAACTCCTGTTGTAGGCAGGGAATTAGTGGTATTACTGTTTCCAAACTGTGACAGTGTTGAGTCCAAACACTTTTTAGGTACCATTGTAATTTCCTCATATGCAGTCTGGCATATGGAATTAGTAGTATGCAGGATGCCATGAATCCCAAGGCCTGCAGAATTTTTCTTGCAGGGAGTTGGGTTTTTGTTGCCGTCAATTGAAAGTACTGAGTCAGTTGTCCTTGCTTTTCTGGCATGAGATAAGCCATCTGGGGCTTTTCTGGCATGAGATAAGCCATCTGGGCCGTTGTATTTAAGTTGGCACCCAGAAATATTATCTCTTGTGAGGGCACTAGTTTTGACTTCTTTTCGTTTACTGTGTACCCCAGGCAAACTATCAACCTTTTTACAAATGCCAGATGCTTTAGAAGTATGTCCTTGCTCTCTGCTTGAATAAGGAAGTCGTCCAAGTATGGATATATTTGAATTCCTTTTTGTCTGCAAAATGCAACTACTGGTGCCAGGCAGTTTGTGAAGACCCTGGGCACAGTAGATAAGCCAAAGGGCAGTGCAGAGAATTGGTAATGCATTGTACCAGCTATGAATCTGAGGTATCTTCTGCAATTTTGTCTGACAGGGACATGTAGATATGCCTCTTTGAGGTCCAAAGTAACAAGCCATGCCTTCTTGCCCAGCATGGGTAGAAGCTGCTGTAGTGTCAACATTTTGAATTTCGGAACATCCAGGTAAGTATTGAGAGTAGAAAGGTCTAGTATGGGTCTCCAGGCTTTGTCCTTCTGGGGACCAGGAAAGTCTTGAGTAAAATCCTTGTCCTTGTTCCTGTTGTGGCACCTTTTGAATAGCTCTCATGTACATGAGGGCTGTAATTTGGTTTTGTTCCTCTGCCCAGTGATTTTGTGGCAGGTCTGGCATTCCTTTTAGCCTTGGTAGAGTGTGAAAGTGGAACCTGTAACCTTGAGACACAATATTCAGAACCCATTTGTCTTGGGTGATTATATGCTAATTTCGAGAAAAAAGTGCTAGTTTTCCCCCAAGGGAGCTGCCAAAAGGCAAGTGCTTGGCATTTGAAGAGGGAAGTCATTGGAGCCGTTTCCTATAAGGTTGTGACTTGTCTTCACCTCCTTTTGGAGTTGAAGCACAACACTGTCGTGGTCTGTAAGAGCCTTGGGGCTGAGGTCTGCCTCTTGGGCATCTGTATCTGCCTCTCTGTGGTCTGTCTGACACTGGAAAGGACCAATTCTTAGAAGGCCAATTTCTGCTAAATCGAGGTGGCTGTACCTGTAAGAAATCCTTCACTGTTTGCATAGATTTTGCCTTATCCTCCATTTTCTTTAATACCTCTTCTGCCTTAACACCAAATAAAATATCCTGCTGTAAAGGAGCATCCAATAATTTTGCCTTAACATGATCTGGTAAACTTTGTTCTTTTAACCAAGCATGCCTTTGAATCACAGATCCTGTAACTGCTGCTCTACAAGAAGCCTCTAATGAATCAAAACCACATTGCAGAGTATGTTTTCCCACTTGTTCCGCTGCATGCAATAAATCCTGCATTTCCTTATAGTCAGGATGCTCTGAACTTATAAGCATTTTCTGTTTTAACAGAGACATTAAACATTGTTGGTATTTAAGCATGTGAAACTGGCAATTTAAAGCTCTCACTGCTAAAGTTGCAGAAGTGTAAACTTTCTTCCCCCATCTGTCTAATGCCCTAGAATCCCCATCAGAGGTAACTGGATTTTTAGCCGTGGAAGCCTTTACCCCCTTTGGGACCCTGGGAAATAGTTTCTGGGTCAGCAACAGGGTTTTTATAGAGAAATTTGTGAGAGTCAGGGACTCTGTAGTACCTGTCTGGCTTCACTGGAGCAGGGGGCAAAGAATCAGGATTTAAACTGGATTCAGAGAAAACATCATCCACAATATCAAACACTGGCGGAATAGCAAGGGGCCTATGCTGAGGCAATAAAAGAAAGTCTCTGAGCCTTTTCTTGGATTCTGAGTAATCCGGGCCCTCCCAATGGAAATGCTCCCTCATGGTATGTAAAGTTTCCCCAAAAGAGTAATCCTCAGGAGGAGAGGCTGAAGGAATTGATTCTTCAGCATTAGAGTCCTCATAGGGTGGTAAAGAGTATCCCTGGTCTGAAGAGTTATCAGAAGAAATGGAAATCTGGTCAGAGGAATCATATTCTGTATCCTGCCTAAGCATGTTATCAGGAGGGGATGGGAACCCCTAATCAAAGTAATTAAGTCTTCGGCCATTTTGAGCATCTGTTTTTCAGGCAAGGAGGCCTGTCCAGGTGAATGCTGTACTTGCTTCTTTGTCTTTAATGGAGCTTTAGACTTGGCTGTAGTTTTTATGGTAAGCTGTGAAGGTCTGAAAATACCTTCAGAAGCCGATGCCTGCTCAGCAGCTCCGGACCCATCTGAAGGGTTAGTTTCCGTAGACCCAACACCTTGAGTATCCAGAGGACTAGACATCTCCACGTGGGAGTCAGAGGTGGCCTGTGGCTCTGAGGTAGCGGGTGTCAGGGGCTGCGAAAGCATCTCACCGGGAACCGGCAAACCGGCGACTGGCCTAGAAGAGGCTTCATCGTCAGTTTTGAGCCTCAGATGCCTGTCCTTATCCTTGTCTTTGCGTTTTTTGTGTATTCTGGTCATCAGTTGCTCCGACGGCATGGTATAATTAAACCTTCGGCCAAAGTAATGGCGAGCAAAATCAAACCGACATTTAATAGTGCGTTTGTTACAAAACCGCAACTAGTGACGTCATGGTCTGGGCCTAGGCATGGAATACAGTAAGAATGAAAATCCTTATGAGGTATTTGCTTCCCACAAGAAATACAATTATTAACTTTTACTGACACCGGTCTGAGGCAAGAAAAAGTTTCCCCAACGGGGTACTTAGCTTTATTGAAGACTTCGGTTCTGAAATTCGAATTGAAAATCTCAGGAGTCGGCCGACCGGCACTTGCGAACTGCTTTTGCTTCGGGCACCGCACGGCAAGAAAGACTGATGTAATGGTGTCGGCTACATGCTTTATACCTCTGACTACTTGACGTCATGGAAGATGAGACAGCAACTGACGCAGGACCCGAGACTTTGATAATCAGGCCGACTGAGGGCTACTGCAAGCAGATAACCCAAATGCGATGACTGCAACAGTGAAACACGAAGAACATCAATATTTCAGTTCCCTTAAGGCAACACTATTCTTAATAACCTTAATACTTGGGTACAAAATAAATAACTGTCCCACTGGAGTACCCTTTCTATCAGGGTACACCACCTCTGACTGTGAAGTTGCTACAAAATATCGTAGTACTGGCAAACTTTGTTCTTTTCCAAAAAGTCACATCAACCACAACTGCCCATTCCTCTCATGTATTTATGTCCCCCCCAAATGATAGCCCCTTTCTGTATACTAATCTCTCACTGAGAAAAGAATGAAAAATGTAAGAACTACAGTAACATTTTGCTGTTTCAGCTTGTGCATGGTAAACACACACTATCCCCAATAAGTCATAATTGTAAGTTATGTACTCACCAGAACTTGGTATCTGTATTGTCCATTTTCATTCTTCCTCACCAATGGGTTCAGATCCAATCTTCGGATCCAACTAAGGTGCATACACTACACTACGGATCCAGTTCTCGAGCTCCTCTCTCTACCCATAATACTCTATTCCATCCCCAACACCTCAGATCGTGTTTGATGCCTAATTTCCCATTTTATAACAAAGATACACAGACAGAAGAAATTCAGGTCTCAAACCTGGAACTGAGTAGTTCTAATACAGTCTAACGTGTGCTTCCACGATTAACAATGTCAGGGGATGGATGGGAGGGAAGGTGAGGAAGAATAAAAAATGGACAACACAGATGCCAAGTTATGGTAAGTACATAAATTATAAATCCGATGTTGTCCTTTTCATTCTTCCTCACCAATGGGGCAGAGTCCCCAGCTACATAGCACTCATGGAAGAACATGCCGGAGCACTGTCGAACCAAATGAAGCTCTGCTTCTGGAGAGGATGCTTAATTTGTAATGTGCAACAAAAGTACGAGTCTTTGACCAAGTAACTGCAACACAAATGTCATCCATGGAAGTCCTTGACCAAAAAGGCAGATGAAGTAGCCATAGACTGAGTGGAATGAACTCAAGGGGACTGGGGTAAATCTAGTACTTTTTAAGAATAAAACAATGAAATGCAATCAGTAATCCATTTGGCTAGTGTAATTTTATATGGTGCCTAACGCAACAGATTAAGGGAAAAAGAAACAAAAAGCTGATCGGACTTCCTGAACTGGTTTGTAATGTGAAGATAAAAAAGTAATGGTCTGTGCACATCAAGGAGATGAAGCATGTATTCTCCCTTATTCATAAATTTTGGAAAGAAGACTAGTAATTGTATGGACTAGTTAATGTTACTTTCAGTCGTCTCTTTAGAAAGAAAGGAAGGGTTTGTCTGCAGATGCACCCTTGTCTTTATGGAAAATAATGTAAAGAGGCTTAGCTGAAAATGCCTGGCGCTCAGAAATTCTTTTTCCTTAAGTAAGAGCTACTAAGATCATCATTTTCCAAGAACGATACTACAGATCACATTTGTCTGCCAGTTCAAAAGATTGCAGAGTTAATTTCTGAAGGACCACAGTAAGGTCCCAAGGAGGAGAAGAGTCCTTTATTGGGGGTCTGAGGAGAAAAATGCCCTTCATAAAGGCTGTATATAATCTGGACAATTTGGACATATTTGGTTCCAGAATCGAAATTTGAAATCACTGCCAACTGAAGCTGAACTGTAGAAAAACTGCCTCCTTCTTTAAAAAGAGTTATTAGAAAATAAAGGATGGCTGAAGTTGGTGCTGAAAAGGGGTCAATATTCTAGTTGGAGGCTCAAATAGAAAATCTTTTCAATTTGTTTCTGTAGACTTTCTTGGTAGAAGCTTTCTGGGAGGCAAAGATAACATCGCAAATTGGGGAAGAAAGCCTGGACTGTCCATTACTGGAAGCAGAGAAACCATGCAGTTAGCTAGAGGACTGGAAATTGGGGTGGTGAATTCTAATTCTCGATGGGTGAGACAGGAGATCCTGAGTGGTTCCAGTTATCCATGGAGGATATCACATGTGAGACTGCAGGAAAGGGAACCATACCTGCCGAGGCCAGAAGAGGGCAATAAGGATGACTGAGCTCTTCAGCCTGCTTGCTTTCTGCAAGAATTCTGGAATCAGAGGAAGAGAGGGGTAGGCATATAAGAGAACCGGGGGCCAATCGTGAATCTGAGCATCTCTTGGTGACTTCCCCGGAGGGGGGGATTCAGAGCAAAGTACTTGCTGCACTTGTTGTTGAGGGGTGAGGCAAACAGGTTGCTGAAAGGTTGGCCCTAGCAGCTGAAGATCATATTCGTTCCCAAATGATTGACAGACCACTCATGCAGCATCAGAATGGATCTGCTGAGCCTGTCTGCTATGACGTTGGGTTTTCTCCGGGATGTGTGTTGTAATGAGAAAGCATTCTGAAGTGACTGCCCATTCCCAAACCCTCATGGTCTCTTTGCATAGTGGATAAGATCGAGTTCCTCCTTGCTTGCTGAAGTACCAGACTACTGAGATGGTGTCTGCTTGAACTGCAATAGTCCACACAGGGAGAATGTCATGAAATGCCTGCAGTGTTAGGAAGACTGCTGTCATCTATAGTACACTGATATGCAACTTAGTCTCCACAGGGGATCATGTGCCTTGGATCATCTTTCCCAAGAAATGCACCCACCCCCATGCCCCAGCTGGGAAGCATTCACGATCACTGTGGCAACTTGGGGAGGGGTAAAAGGATGAGCGTTCTGCCCAGAAATAGGTCACTGGACTGAATCCACCAGCAAATATGACATTTGCAGATTGATGTGAGTCTTACGGGAAACAAAAGATGCTGATAAAGTACAGACCACTGTACTGCCAAGGTCCACTGAAGAATTTGCATAGAGGGACCAGAAGTATGGTAGCGTACATCGACCTCAGAGCCTGTAGTACTAATCTTGCTGGAGGAGACAGGTGAGAGAGTAGAGACCAAACGAGATGTCTCAAAGATGTGATGCAATGGAGGGGTAAGGAAGCCATCAGAGTTGTAATATTCAAGAGAGTCCCTATGAATTCTAAAGTCTATACCAGGACTAGGTTTGACTTGGCATGGTTTATTGAGACACCTAAAGTGTTGGAAACCTGGTTTCCTGGATCACCTGTCTATGTTTATATGATAGTATGCATCCTGGAGATCTATGAAGTGCATCCAATCGTCCTTGTGCAGAAGAGGCAGGATGGACTGAACCGTGACCATATGGAACTTAGTCTTATTTACCCACTGGTTCAACTTGCTTAGATCCAAAATGGGCCTTGGGTCCGCTGTTTTCCTTGGCACTAAAAAGAAGCATGAGTAAGTTCCAAATCTTATCTGGTCAAGTGGAACCTCTTGGACGACTCTTTTTTTGTAGAAGCTTTTGTATTTCTTCTGCTGCATCTTTCCTCTGACTGGGTGGAATGTTGGGAAGTTTTCTTTTTCAAGTAGGAGGAGGAATAAGGGAAAATGGTATGTAGTAATCTCTGGACATGATTCTTTGTATCTATGAATCTTTTGTGATATCTGTCCAGGCATCAAGGTGCAAAGAGAAAAGATCTCAGACTGCCTCCAGAGTTGGACAGTCGGGTAGCGCTTCAGGAGTACTAATAGGGTCTATCTGAACAAAGCATCTCTAAAGCCCTGGTTCTGCGGCCTCCCTCTGCCTCTAGGGCAACATTTACCATTAAAATTTCCTCCTCTGCCTCTGGAGGAATTATCCCCAAGCACATCCTGGAAAGGTAACTGAGAGTTTTGGAAACACATCATCTTACCACCTCATTGGTTCCTAGAGAAGGTCTGTTGAGGGATAGAAAAGAAGAAGTTATGTACTTACCATAATGTTCCATGTGAGTTGTTACTCTCGCCTTCATTATTACTGATGGGTTCGGAGCTGAACGTTGGCTCCGAATTGGCCAAATAGCAAAACTCGAGGTCTCTAACAGCTGGAAGCCAAGCCCTACCCCACAATGCACCACTACATTCCCGAGTTCTTGTTTGCTGCCAACCAGAGTAGAAAGCTATCCCAGATTTTGAGGAAATCATACATCCAGGGTAAAAGGAAACATCTTCAAGAAAACCAAAACCAACCAAGTGATACCTCTCGTGCTTTCGGACATAGGAAGAGGGTAGGAGGGAGGGCCGTAATAATGAAGCTGAGAGTAACAACTCACATGGAATGTTATGGTAAGTACATAACTTCTTAATGTGAAGTTGTTCAATCTCGCCTTCATTCTTACTGATGGGTAGCATCCCCAGCACCACAATCTTGGGTGGCTCATGTGAGTACCTGTTTCAGGACAGCAGATCCAAATGAAGCTCTGTCCCTAGAGGCCTTGTCCACTTTGTAATGAGATATAAAAGTATGCGGATTTGACCAGGTAGCAGCTGCACAAATAGAATCTATAAACAGCCTGGTCAAGAAGGCTGCAGAAGTAGAAACTGCCCTTGTAGAATGAGCCTTGACCTTGTTCTGTAATGCAATACCCGCTTTACTGTAGATAAATGAGATACAATCAGAGAGCCATTTCAATAAGGTAGGTTTGGACACAGGTGTACCTTTTCATGAATCTGAGGAGGAGACAAACAGCTTATCAGCCCTTCTGAGATCTTCTGTTCTGTCCAAATAAAATCGAAGTTGTCTATGCACATCAAGTTTGTGAAGCATATATTCCAGTTGGTTTGAATGATTAGGGAAAAATACAGGTAACTCAATCGTCTGATTCAGTGTAAATTCAGAACATACCTTGGGTAGAAACAATGGATTTGTCCTGAGGGAAACCCTATCTTTATGAAATACTAGGTAGGGCGGTTTGATGGAAAGGGCTTGCAATTCTGAAATTCTACGTGCCGATGTAATAGCCACTAAGAATATAGTCTTCCATGAAAGAAACTTGAGCTCACGAGAAAAGGCAGGTTCAAAGAGTGGAAAAATAATTCTGGACAAGATTAGATTTAGGTTCCAGGGAGTAGTGGGAGATCTGATCGGTGGTTTTAAATGCATAGTACCTTTCAAAAAAGCCTTAGCCAGCTTATGAGACATGATACCATTTTTGGCTGCCCCTAAATGAAAATTAGAAATAGCAGCGAGTTGGACTCAAATGGTTGCTGCTGTAGCTCCTTCGTTGAATAGTTTAGTTAGTAATTCCAGTATATCTGCTACAGACACCTGGAAAGGATCAATATTATTCTGTTGTGCCCAAATGGAAATTTTCCACTTGCTTAGGTAAAGTTTCCTAGTACATGATTTGGGTGATGACAAAAGGATATGTCGTGCTTCTTCAGAATGATTCTGGAACCTGGCTATTCTGGGAATTACATCAGTCAAGCTGTCAGTTTGATGGACTGAAGAGAGGGATGAAGAGCTCCTGACGAATGGGTCAACAGATCCGGCACTGGGTCCAGGATCTACAGCTCTTCTAGTAGAGGAGGCTTCAGAAATGGAAACCAAATTTGATGAGGCCAATAGGGGGCAATTAAGATGAGTATCCTGCCCAGGAAACTGGCTTTCTACAATACTTTGGGGATCAGCGGAAAGGGGGAAAGCATAAAGGAGTCCCGGAGGCCAATCGTGGACCAGAGCGTCCCTCGGTGGCTGACCCTGTTGAGGGATCAGGACAAAGTAGTTGCTGCACTTGGTGTTTGTGGAGGTGGCAAAAAGGTCACAGCAAGGCTGGCCCCATCTGCGGAAAATAATCTCTGCTGAGTCTGTCCCCTACTATGCTGGATTTCCCCGGGATGTGCGTAGCAATCAGAAAACGCTGGATGGACTCTGCCCAATTCCATAATCTCAGAGCCTCTCGACAAGGGGGCAGAATTTGGTTCCTCCTAGTTTGCTGATGTACCAGACGACCGACATGTTGCCCAACTGGATTGCAATCGTGCCTAGGGGAAGAGAGTCCTGAAAGGCCTGCAACGCTAGAAGAACCGCTCTCATCTCCAGGACGTTTATGTGCAAATGAGTCTCGTGAGCCTGCCAAGTACCTTGGGCTGTCCGTCCCTGATAATGCCCCCCCCCTCCGATCAGGGAGGCTTCCGTGGTCACCGTTGCGACTGGAGAGGGAAGAACAAATGGGCGGCCCATAGTCACTGTTTCCAACATTAGCCACCAGCGAAGGTCTTTCTTGCAAGACTCAGTAATCAAGACTAGATGATTTTAAGGGTAATTCCTGAAAGGTCCATTGCGTGAAAAGCAGCCACTGAAGAATGCGCATGTGGGATCTCACAAGGGGTATTGGAATAATTGCTGCTGCCATCGTGCTGAGCAGTTTGAGAATCTGTGATGCTGGTACTTTTCACTTTGACAGGAGATCCACAATCTGTTGTTGGAGGACAATAACCCTTTCGGGAGGGAGCTTCAGGGACATGCTGACCGTGTCTAAGTCTGCTCCTATAAAGACTGAACGCTGCGACAGCAATAAGGCAGACTTTTCTACATTTATCTTAATGCCCAGCTGTGAACACAGATCCCTGGTAGTGCCCCTTGCCCGAATAAGCAGATGCCTGGTGGGGGCAATAAGGAGCCAGTCGTCCAAGTAAGGAAAAACCTGTATTCCTGAATGCCTCAAGTGAGCCATGACCACTGCCATGCATTTGGTGAATACTCTGGGGACTGTAGAGAGACCAAAGGACAGTGCCCGAAACTGGAAATAACTGGCTCCCAGCTGGAAGCGCAGATTATCCCTGGATGGCCTGGCCATTTTTATATGGTAGTATGCATCCTGTAGATTGACAGAGCACATCCAATCGTCTTTCCCTAAAAACGGGAGAATGGACTGAAGCGTGACCATCCGGAACTTTGTCTTTACCGCATATTTGTTGAGCCTGCTGAGGTCCAGAATAGGTCTCCAGTCCCCTATCTTCTTTGGTATCAAAAAGAACCTTGAGTAAGTTCCGGATCCTTGCTGGTCTGCTGGGACTGGCTGGATGACTCTTTTTTTTTTGTAATAACTTCTGGACCTCTATGGATGCCACATCCCATAAATTGGGTGGAATGTCTGGGATTCCTTTTGTTGGTCTGGGATAAGAGTGAAAAGGGATGGAATATCCTCTGGATTTAACGTTCTGTACCCATCGGTCTTCTGAGATATTTAGTCAGGCGCCTAGGTAAAAAGACAAATGTCCCCGACTACCTCCAAAGCAGGACAGTTGGGCCTCCTTTCAGGAGTGCTGATAGGTTTTCCCAAGGAACTGATCCCTGTCACCTTGGTTCTACGGACCCCCTCTGCCACGTGGGCATCGTCTTCCACCATTGCCTCCCCCTCTGCCCCTGGAGGAGGCTTCACCTTGTGAGTTCAGAAAGGCTCCTTGGGTCTTATGGAACCACATCTTCCCACCCCATTGACCTTTTGGATAAGGTCTCGTAGGAGTAGAAAAACGGATTCCAACGACAGATAGAGTCTTACAGTCTTGCTCACATCTGGTGAGGGTCTCTTTTACTTTTGGTCCAAATAAGGAGGAACCATCGAAAGGGGCATTCACAAATGATGACAAAGGGTTCCCCAAAAGAGCAAAGGTGCATCCAGGAAGGTCTCCGCAGAGCAATTCCTGTACCCACAGCCCTACTTTTGTTCCATCATCTGTGTAAGACACGAGGTGCATGGACGAGTTTACAATGGAATTGAGGGTAGCAAACTGAGAGTCACCTTGTCCGTCACAGAGTCGGCTACTGCACCCTGGAGCGCATCTCCAAGCTCCTTGAGGAGATCTCTTGGGTGAAGTGGGTCAGGTAGTTCAAAGACCAAAGTGCAAAGGTCGTAGAACTGAACATGCACTTCCCGAATCTGTCCATTATCCTAGATTCTCTATTATGAGGATGAAAAGACGTAGAAGTCTCTGACATCTCCTTTTTAGTGGCTGCTGCCACCAACATGTCATCAACAGGTATGGGGCTAGATAAAAAGGCCTTGTCATGGAGTGTTGATATGTACTTGTTTGGCCTTCTAGGAACAGGCTCCATAGGCTCTGGTGACTCCCATGCCCTTCGAGACAAAAGATCCATTAATGCATCAAAAGGCAGAAACACCCAAGAGGTGGAGGGTCGGGACCCGAAAGCCTTCAGGAGCACCGATTCATCCTCGGTAGGGTTTTGGGGCTGCCAGTCCCCCCTCTGCTTAAGGACCTCAAGGATATCCCCAAAGGAAATATCCTCAGAGGGGGACCTTGAGGAACCTTCCGATTCCTCCAAATCGGTGTCCGACGTGATGGATTCATGATGGGAATCTAGATGACTCCTCTTACATAGCGTCTTCCGAGGGACCTCCTCAGTGGGGAATCTCTGGGGAAGTCTCGGAATAGCAGGGTTCCTCCAAGGGGGCATCCTGAGGCTCTGGGACCCTACGCTTATGGTGAACCTGTGGTACTGGAGAAGAAGCAGGCACCCTTTGGGAGGAGGTGGCCATATCAGAGGTTGTGGAAGTCCTGGGGGACAAAGCCCGCCTCATAGCATTGAAAGCCCCATGGCTCTGATGCAAGGAAGCCCCCGGGTCCGAAGACACCGAGGACTCCTCCCGCACCAGAACCACTGGCTCTGAGCCCAAGGTAGGAGCAGAATTCATCCATGTCGATGCCCCAAGAGGAAGAGTCAGAACAGACGTATCTGTTTGACTCCCCCTCCCGGAGCCGACAGGAGAGTGTCGCCTCACAGATTCCATAGCTAGAACAGAGGATATCAGGGTGGTCGGTACCGATACCTCAGAGGTGAGTGTCGGCACCAACGACTGTCTGGCCTCCTCCGGCTCTCAAGTCTTGGTGCAAGTCGGAGGAGGAGCAACAACAATAGGAGAGGACTTTGTCGGTTTTGAGGTTGCGTGGGTCGAAACTGACAGAATTTTTGCAAGCGCCGGGTCCTGTAGAAGTCTCCGTACCACTCGGTCCACATCCGAATCAGATAGTCTAGAAGCCCGAGAGGATACCACTGACAGAGCCAGTGACCCTAGAATCAGGGACCTCAAGGTAGGAGACACCGGTTCCAGAACTGATACCAGCAACCTGAACGGTCGGCTCCGATGGCAGTGGAGCCGAGACCATGGCCTTCTTAGATGACTTCAGGACCGAAGAGCTCTTCGGTGCCGAACCAGATGACAATGCAGGAGAAGATGGTTTTGGCTGACTGGAAGCAGAGTCCAAATCCGACTGGAATGCTGTTTTAATCATACCCCTCTCAACCAACTTACGCTTTCTCTCGGCTAAAACCCTGGAGCTAAAGCCATGGCAAATGGAGCAAACCTCCTGCAAGTGTACCTCCCCTAGACAGTATACACAAGTGGAATGGCCATCTGTTATTGACATTTTTTGATTGCATTTGGGACAGCGCTTAAATCCTGATTTAGCCTTTTCTGACATTTTGGTTCAAAAACAGTAAATCCAAATAAGACTGAGAACAAATATATATATATATATATATATATATATATATATATATATGTATCTGCCTGTCGGTTATAAACTAGCTATAATGGCAGCAAAACTAACAACAAGAGCCTAACTGGCTAACAGCATAACAAGAAACCTCTAGTCTGAAAACAAAAACGGCCAAGAAAACAGCCAAAAACCTAACCGGCTAAAGTAAAAGGTGAAAAAAACTGTAGCAAGCCTAACCAGGCTGGGATAGAGCTATAAACTATCACAAAAGGCCAACGACCTTACTAACATAACAGGGCCATGCTCAAGAATCTTAGCACACTAATAAGAAAACGTATCTAACTGCATATAGGTCCAAACGGACAACAAGCCAACACTTCTAGAACTACTAACCACTACATATAGAGAAGAAAAGGTAGAATTTTTATAAATTCACACTTATCTATCCAATAAATGGCCAAGAGCTGTAAAGAACACCCGATAAGTTGCAGTGGCAAACTAGATCTGGGGAATGTAGTGGTGCATTGTGGGATAGGGCTTGGTCTCGAGCTGTTAGAGATCTTGAGCTTTGCTATTTGGCTGAATTGGAGCCGCTGTTCGGCTCCGAACCCATCAGTAAGAATGAAGGCGTGATTGAACAACTTCACATCTTGATTTTTATGACAGACATCGTCTTTCCCTCTTACTCGCTGCAGGTAATAGTGTCTTTAAGTGATGGCCTGAACAAGGAAGTGCCATCAAAAGGGGGCAGTGACAAAGGACATATTGAAGGGCTCCGCAAAATTGCAAAGCTGCATCCAGGCATGTCTCCTTATGGCTAGCTGCTTGTGAGGTACCTTCCGCTGCATGGGAGATCAACGTCATCTATGCATTTGAAATGGACAGTAGAGTGGCAAGTTGAGAGGATGTGTTTTTGAAATCCTCAGGGAGACATGGAATCAGACAGAGTGCTTGATAACTCCGTAGTCAAATCTCTCTGCAGCAGAGTGCAGTGTTCCAAGTAGTTTAATAACCTCAGCATAAATGTAGTTGAGGTGAGCAATCACTTTCCAAATCTGTCCATCTGTCCATCGCTCTGGACCCACTTTTCGGTGAATGGACAGAACAGCTCTGCTCAGCTAGCTGCTGCCACCACCATAGCAGCAACTGGGACTCCCTTGTTTCAGTGGGGTCTATCAGCAGGAGTGACCAGAAATTTACCCAGGTGCTTGGGAATAGGTTCAACAGTGTCCGGTTCCTTCCAAGCCCAGTGGGAAACCAAGTCAATCAGCTCCTCCATCAGGAGGTCACCCAAGACGTAGATGGTTAAGAACTGAAAGCCTCCAGAAACACTGATTCTTCAGGGCAAGAAGACTGGGCAGACCAGCCACCCTTCTGTTTGAAGATCTCAAGGTTATCTCCAAAGGAGATGTCATCAGGTGGCGATCTGTGTGATCCTTCTCCCTCATCAAATTCAGTGTCTTCTGTAACAGACTTCATGGGTGAATCTATGTGCCTCCTCTTACACGTCCTCTTCCAAGGAACGTTCTCTATGCAGTGTTCAGGAACAGGTATCAGAGGAGGGGGAAATTCCTCTTGAATAACTGTCTAGAGATTTCCTAGAAGTGACTGTCCCTGTGAAATAGGCCTCATGAGTTCAGAGAGTGGAATCAAAGATGGGAGATGGGTAGGATACGAGAAAAAAAAAAAGAGGACAGCCCTCTGTGAAGAGAGAAAGCCCTTTTTACCATCTTGAATGCCAAAGGAACAGGCGGGACCCCCCCCCCTTCGGAACCAAAGCTTCCGAGGAAGGTTGGTTGGGGCCACCCCCAGATCCAAACCTGAATGGGGAGAATCTGATCCTAGCTGTCCAGGGCCGAGGCTCTAAGAGGAAGGGATGGATCCAGCAGATTCAGAGCTGAACCCAACCCTCAGACATGGCACTGACCTCTCGGTTATCAGATCTGCTCTGATCCGAGGATACTGGAGCAGAACCAGTCAGGGACACCACTGGAGTTGAAGAAGGTACTTTCCTTGTTTCTGATGCTGAACCTCTCGAAGATCTCGTATCCAGGGACTCTGGAACTGCTAGTCAGATTGGACAAGGAGAGAGAATGGACTTAGCAGGTGCACTCACAGATCCAGGTGAGAACGGAGCTGACAGGACCCCCATCTGGATCGGAGTCCTGAGAAGTTTCTGAATCATCCTATCCATATCGGTTTCTGAAACTCCTAGAAGATCTGGAAGACACTGTCGATGAAGGTCTAGAGTATTTCTTCGGAGTCTGAAAAAGTTGAGTTGGCAGAGAAGGTGAGACAGGTTTCAGTGCGTACTCTGGTGTATGGCATCTGCGGCTTGAAGTAGATCTCAGATCCTAGGATCCAAAAATGACATAGATGGCAAGGGTGAAATGACAACAGGATCCAGACCTTCCAGATCTGATGAAGGATTTGGATCAGTGGATGGCCCAAGAGGTTTTGGGTCTGAGGTGGTCGAATTTGAAATTTTTCTAATCTTTTCCAATTGTTTAGAAGAAGCCCTTGGGGACTTCTGAGGAGATCTCTTCCTGACATCCAAATAAACTGATTTGGGTATTCTTCAAGGGGGGTTGAGCCCCAGAAGCAGCAGGAGCAACACTTTTAAAATCAGCTTATTGCAACTGTCCAATAATGCCCTGGGATTAAAAGTGGTGCAAATGGGGCAAGTCAAGATCATCTGGTCCTAGCCAATACATGCACTTCTTGTGGGCATCTGAGTTTGGTATTTTATGCCCAGAAGTGCACTTTTTGAAGTCAGTTGGTTTCTCCGACATGGGAAATGAGAAAAGCACAGCGTAACCAAAAATGAAATCTCACAACAAATAAATATTAAATAACAGTTCCTTTAAAAAAAATAGCATAAGAAAGAAAAAGGGAAAGGAATACCAGCTATGGTACACTGGAGAATACCTAAAAAGGTAATGAAAAGGGATGTACCAGCAATGGCACCAAGACTACTCAAACTGAGTAGAAGTCAAGAAAAAAGACAGAAGACATTCTAACACTAGCAAAAAACTTTAGCAGGAGGAAACGGACAGAAAAAGCTACATGTTTTAAGAAAAAAGAAGGTTTACAAATAAAATGTAATAATTATAAGAAAAAGACTGCTTACTATGCTTGAGAGCAGAACCTACGCCTAACCACACTGGCGGCAAACAAGATCTGGGGTGTTGGGGATGGAATAGAGCATTATGGGTAGAGGGAGGAGGTTGAGAGCTGTATCTGAAGTGTAGTGCATGCAGCTGAGTTGGATCAGAGGATCGAATCTGAACCCATTGATGAGGAAGAATGAAAAGGACACCATCAGATCACTGTTATTGCTAGCAGTGATTATATGATGACTTTGTACTTTCATGGAAAAGATCTCACCACATCCCTCCCCCAAAAAAGCAGTCCAGCTCTGGGCAAATCTCTGATGCTTAATGGCGAATAAAGTAAAAAAAGGAGAGAAAAAAACTACTACAATAATGTAACAATTTCAACGTGTTGCTTTCAGACACATACTCACCCCCAAATATACATTAAGCACCTCTTGAAGTTTCACAGCATTAAGCTAAAATCAGGGACAATTGAGAGATAGGGACTTACCTCAGTGAAAAGAAAGAAACACAAAAGAATTCTGCCCATGCTGTCCTTAGCATTGGTAGTGCTTTCCAAGATCTCTTGAACTTGTTGAAACAGGCTCCTCTCCCTCAGAGAAAGCAAGAAAACAATGCACCCTCATCCTAAAAATGAGCTGCAAATTCTCATAAAAAAGAATTGTTTAACTACAGTGTCTTGTAATAGTCATCTCCCATGAAATATGTTTAAATAGTCTCCCTTTACACCACTGTGGCATGCAGCATCACCTTATCTGGTATTCTAGCCACCCTCAATAGTCAGACTGGACCTAATAGAAAGCATTCTCAATCTGCAGGGTCTGGTTTGAATGAAAAGTCCAACAGTCAGCAGTTACTCAATAACAAGAAAAAACTTGCAATTTCTGCTGGTTCACAAGCCAGAGCAGAGCTTAAAGTCAATTTCTAGACAAGCTCAAGCCGGCTCTGGCTTGCTCACTTCTAGACAGAGGGCATTGTATTTGCCTAATCTCACCTTCCTGGGTGAGGGAACAAGCAATCCCTATCACCACTGAGGCTCAATATCTTCCCACATGGTGATATACTCCCGCACACCCACTATAAAGTCTGTACACTATTACTAGTGTTTGGTGAACTGAATGCTCACTCCCAAAACATGCACATTTTTCCCTGCCTCTTTCTCCAAGGGGACACTGACACGTTACGTGTCCAGTTTCACCTTGCCCTCTCCTCCATGAAAGGCATGCATCCCATCCTCCCTGCCAGTGCTGTCAAGCCACTAATCAAACTTGGGTCGTCAGGGCTTTATCCCTCTATACCACCAACACTGACTTTGAAAGAACTACAAAATAATGAAATGTCAGCATCTAAGGTACAAAACAAATGACTTTAAACTTCACAACCAAATGGCCTATTTCAGAAACAGCCACACTACAGCAGACAGACTTTGAACAGTACTAATAAATGGTCAGAGGAAGTCTAAGTGGACTGGAAGAATACAGGGAAGGGGATGGACAACACTATTAAATCATGAAGATATGCAGGCTAGCAGGAAGGCAAAAGAAAACTGGGTCATGAGGCTTAGCTGACACACTAGTCATCGTTTGCTCTTGACCTCTGTATTTGTCTGGTTTCATTGTTCCAACCACCAAACTGCAAAGCTCCATTTACTTAGGCAGAAAGTTTTGTGGCTCTCTATTTTTCTGAAAGTATTTACCATATTCCATTAGGCATACTTCAATAAAAGACCCATTCTTTGAGATCACTAAAATTAACTGGTCATATGAATGTGACCCCCTTCCAACAACATAATCGCGTAGTTCCTCAGATGTTTTTGCGAGACTTGTAGAACTCCCATACAAGGTTTTCCTGCGAGACATGCAGAACTGTTATCCACTTCCAAGTGTTCATGGTTTCCTATTAAGGGGCATGTTCAATTATTTTTGGATGTAAAATGCATTTTCATCTTGGCCTGCACTTGGGGTAATTTGATAGTGTGTTGTTCTGGTTCCGCATTAAATTATAAACTGGTGGCATTAACCTGGCTAATGATATCTACCACTTTCCCACACTGGATATTGGCATGCCTACATAAAATTACACCACACAACAGGCTCCAACTACTGTCTGCTCAACATTTGTGCTAGACAATGGCAGATCCCTGTAATCCATGAAGAACATTTTTTTTCTATCCCTGCAACTGAAGACAATTACTACAATATACTAGACCACTTCCAACCCTCTGACATCCCTGGTCAAAAGTGTTGCAAAATGCAAGTACAGTGCTGTGCCACGAATTTGCATGGATTTTACAGTATAGCCTCTATCTCAAAAATATTCTACAGGATGTCCAAGAGAATGTTCCACCACAGCATGTATATCTATATATATATATATATATATATATAGTGCAAGTACCTCTTGATTTTGGAAGATTTCTCAGTTTTGAGCTGCTTGATGACACCTGATGTAATGACAACTTTGTTGCAAGGCTCTTGCGCTGCTTGTTTTCTAGTGGTGTAGTGTAGGGCAACTCCAAGGAACTGGAAAAAAAAATAAATACATTTTCATTTCTACAGTGCTGTGTTTATTATCTGCCTTAACACAGCCGTAACAGGAAAAAGTGTCCATCTTCAGAACAGGAAGAAAACTCTGCTATTGGTACTCTGGAACTGAAAACAGCCAAAACATATTGTTAAATCTTAACACCAACAACTGCAACTTCCATTTTTCTATAAAATGCCAAAGGCAAAATCAATCATTACAAAAGAAACATATCAGCAATGGTCTAAAAATACAACCTCCTCAGGTGGACAACAAAAAACAACAAATCAAACAAATCCACCAGGAAGGTAAGCCGATCAAGTGAGGAACATGCAGAAGAAATCCACAATTGCCTTCCTGGAGGATTTGATTTCAGTAATGTTGTTGGCAAAACCTTTTCACAGTCTAATCAAAAGTAAGAAAATATTTCACTCCTATTCATACCGAAGAGCCTAAGCCAGAAGCATGAAACCACTGACAAAGAAATCATTACAGTTTTGCTGATAGCAGTGGTCACTGTATAGATGTGTCATGTCTTCACTGGTGAGGACATGTCTCCCTCGAAATAAAATTCAACCCAGAAAACCCAACTAAATCAGTAACAGGAACTGTACTAAAGCAAACTACATCCTGTTAAATGACAGTTTCTCAGAATTCATGGCTCTCCCAAACCCCAAAAACACACTTACCTTTGCAGAATTATTGCCATACCTACCAGAAGTAAGCCTAAATCTAACACCATGAACAAACCACACTGGTGGAATCCTTAGCTTAACAGGCTATATAACAAAAGAAAAAAAGTCAGCCAAAATCAGGAAGAGCAATTCGCACAGAGACAAGAGCTCTCTGATTCAACTGAACAAGAAACTAAGAGGTCTAATAAAGTTCAGCAAGGTCAATTACAATATCAGGATAGTCTCCCAGGTTAAGGGCAATCACAAGGCCTTCTTCAGCTCTGTCAGGAATCTTGGAAAATGGTGACATAAATCTAATGGATGATAAATTTAGCTCCAACTTCAACCCCCATGTCCCCCTGTGAAATCCCTTTTAGCATACCCCCAACTATCAAGAAGGATCAGGTCCTAGAGGTGTTCACTAAGGCCAAAAACACTGCTTCAGTGGGCCCCGACAGTACCCCCCCAGTTGCCTACTAAATAGCCTAAAACATGAACTAGCAGGTCCACCTGAGGCCTTCTTCAAACTACAGCCTCAAAACAAGTTACATGCCAGGTGAATGGAGGGCCACAACAGTCATCACTTTTCATGTGGTTGGACCATCAACTGACCCTGGGAACTACAGACCCATCAATATGGCAAGTCTAATATGCAAAGCACTGAAATGAATTATAATGGAAATGATCAACAGGGACATCTGCAACCTATAGACACCGGACTCATCCAAATTTGGCATTGTTAAGGGAAGTTCTTGCCTACTTAACCTGAACTTCTTTAAGATGATCACTATGGCTATGGATGAGGGGAAAAAGTACAGTTGTGTATACTTACCATAAATGTAGATGTTCAAGTGTATTCACTGTTGCAGTCATCACACTTGGGTTATCCTGCCAGGGGTAGCCATCAGTCGGCCTGAATACCAGAGGCTTAGTATTTCTGCGTCAGTTGCTATTGCTCCGGGACTGATGTCAGGTCATCAATGGTATAAAATCAAGCAACTGACGCCATTATATCAGTTTTTCTTGCCCCAACTGTCAGGAGCCCCCAAATAGGGAGCTAGATTATGGTGGAAGAACACCACCAGTAGAAAGTACATACCAAAAATTCCCTGTAAGGAGAGAGGAAGAGCAAGATAGAGAGAGAGAGAGAGAGAGAGACAAGGGGGATGGAGGGTAGGAAACCAGGAATGCAACAGTGAATACACTCAAACATCTACATTTATGGTAAGTGTACACAACTGTAATATGTTCTTCATGTTTCACTGTTGCAGTCATCACACTTGGGTTGATTCCCAAAGCTGAAAAAAATGGTGGGGGCAGTCAAGAAGACTTGGGGCTGGCTAGGATGCCCTGCAAGACTGAGGTGGCAAAGCCTGCCCTGGATTTGGAGAAGATAGGCAGGTGGTAATGCTTGGTGAAGGTATGAACAGAAGTCCATGTTGCAGCCTCCAGGATGAACCTGGTGGGGACCTCTCTGAGAAAAGCTGCAGAGGTGGAGGTTGCCCTGGTAGAATGTGTCCTGACCCCCTTTGGGGGTGGTTTCCCATGCTGTTTGTAGCAAAAATGGATGCAGTGTGCTATCCATTTGGAGATTGTTTGTTTGTTTGGATATGGCCTTGCCCTCTGCCCCTGCTGCGAAGCTGACTAGCAAATGGTCAGTTTTTCTAAAAGATTTAGTCCTATCCAGGTGGAATCAGAGCTGTCTGTGCACATCTAGAGAGTGCAGAATCATTTCCCCCTTGTTTTGTGGGTTAGGGAAAAAGGTGGGCAAATGAATGGATTAGTTGAGAGCCACACTGGACACCACTTTAGGCATGAAGGATGGGTTAGTCCTGAGGGAGACCCTGTCAGCACGGAAAATGATGAAAGGCACTACAGTCATGAGTGCTTGTAGCTCTGAAACTCTTCTAGCTGAAGTGATGGCCAAAAGCAAGGCTGTTTTCCAAGAGAGGAATTTTAACTTTGCTGAAGCTACAGGCTCAAAGGGGGGCAAGGGTGAGCTTTTCCAACACAAAGTTAAGGTCCTAAGCTGGGGTAGGAGCTCTTCTGGGTGACCTTAAGTTGTTAGCCCCTCTTAGGAACTGTTTTATGAGAGGGTGTGAGAAGAGTGGTGGCTCTGTGCTGTAATGAACAGAGATGGCAGAGGCATGAATTTTAATAGAAGAGAAGGATAGGCCCCCTGTGTAGTAGGTTTGCTAGGTAATCCAGGATGAGAGATGGGGAGGGCTGTGCTGTTTCGGCTCTCTTAGCTTGGATCCAGGTGCAAAATCTTTTTCACTTGTCAGCATAGGATCTTCTAGTGTTGGGGCGTCTGGCCTCACGTATAACATCCAGGACTTGTTTGCTTAGGCTGGCAGCTGGAGGAGAAGTCAGGGAATAAGCCAGGCTGCCAGGTTCAGGGTCTGCAATTGTGGATGCATGAATTCTCCATTCTTCTGGGTCAGGAGTGTTAGGATCTGAAGTAGGTGCCATGGTGGCAGAGGTGACAGGCTGCGCAGCAGCGGGTACCACTGCTGGCATGGCCAGTGTGGGGCAATCGAGACTGCCCTTGTTTTTTTCTCCCTTATTTTGAGCAATACCCTTGAAATGAGAGGTAGAGGGGGGAAATGCAGAGATCGAGAGGTTCACCCATTGGAAGGATAGAGCATCCACTTTCCAGGCCTTGCTGTGAGATTTCCTGGTGCAGAATTTGCTGAGCTGATGGATTGGACTGGGAGGCAAAAACATCCACCTTCGGGTGCCCCATTTCTGGGTTACAAAGTTGAAGGTTCTGTGGTCTAGCTGCCACTCGTGTGGGTCTAGCAGGTTTCTGCTTAAGTTGTCTGCCAGAGAGTTTAGGGTGCCCGGCAGGAACTGTGCTAGCAGGTTTATTTGCATGGCTGAGGCCATGTGCCAAAGGGTCATGGCGAGCATGCAGAGAGGATAAGAGTGAACCCCTCCCTGCTTGTTGATATACCACATCAGTGTGGTGTTGTCAGTTTTGATCACTAGAGGCCCCAGGGAGACTAAGGGTCTGAAAGCTGTCAGGGCATGCTGAACAGCTAGCATCTCTTTTTGGTTGATGTGCAGATGTATTTGATTTGGGCTCCAATGGTCCTGAATAAACCTGCCTTCCAGGTGTGCACCCCAGGCATAGTCTGATGCATCTGTGGTGAGGGTCTGGGCGGCGTGGCGTTGTGAGAAGAGAAGTCCCTTGCTGTGGTTGCATGCTGCTGCCCAACAAAGAAAATCTTTCCTTAGACCGGGTATCATAGGTATGATAGTTTCCAGGTCTTGAGAGTGTTGACACCAAGGGCTTTTTAGGTACCATTGTAGTTTCCTCATATGCAGTCTGGCATATGGAATGAGTACAATGCAGGAGGCCATGAACCCTAGAGCTTGCAGGATTTTCCTTGCGGATAACGGGGTTCTGGTGGCTAGTTGAGAGAAGTAGCCTGTCAGGTAGGCTTGTCTTTCTGGAGTAAGGAATGCCATCTGGGATGCTGTGTCCAGGCTTGCTCCCAGGAATACAACTTTTTGTGTGAGGACTAGTTTTGATTTCTTTTCATTGATAGTATACTCTAGGGAGGTCAGCAGGTCCTTTACAAAGGTCAGGTGCTGTAACAGCTTTTCCTGACTGTCTGCCTGAATCAGGCAACTGTCTAAGTAGGGGTAAATCTGAATATTTCTTTCTCTGCAAAAAGCAATGGCTGGAGCCAGGCATTTTGTGAAAACTCTGGGAGCAGTGGATAAGCCAAAAGGAAGCGCAGAGACCTGAGAGTGCATAGATCCTGCCCTGAAACTTAGATGTTTCCTGCAAGATTTCCTGATTGGGATGTGTAGGTAGGCCTCTTTTTGGTCTAGGGTGGCTAACCAAGCATCCTTGGAAAGCATAGGAAGAAACTGCTGGAGGATGAGCATTTTGAATTTTGGTATCACCAGAAAGGTGTTTAGAATGGATAGATCGAGAATTGGGCACCAGGTGCCCTCTTTTCTGAGTACCAGGAAGAGTCTGGAATAGAAACCTTGGCCTATCTGGTCTGCAGGAACATGCTGTATTGCCCTCATGGAGAGCAGGGAATGGACTTGCTTTTTGGCCTCTGCCACTGGTTTCGAGGAAGATCTGAGAACCCTTTTGGGGTTGGCAGAGTGTGGAAATAAAATTTGAATCCCTGGGAAACTATGTTAAGGACGCAACGGTCGTTGATAATAGAGGCCCAGTTGTTTGCAAGGAAGGAGAGTTTTCCTCCTAGGGGCACAAGCAGGTGGGCAGAGGTAAGGGGTGGAGGTGTAAAAGTCATTGTGAGTTCTTACCGTAAGGGGGTGGCTTAGCACTTCCTGTTTTTGAAGATAAGGAACTCCATTGCTTAGATCTCTGCATTCTCTGGGACTGATGTATGGGGGGGGGGGGGTCTGCTTCCCCCGGGTCTTGGTTGAACTGGCCTGGAGGGGGACGGAAAGGACCAGTGCTTGGAGGGGCAATGCCTACTGAACTTCGGAGGCTGGACCTGTAAAAAGTCTAACTGTCTCCATAGATTTGGCTTTCTCATCCATCTTTTTTAAGACCTTTTCTGCCTTGGTGCTGTCTTTGTTCAATGGTGCGTCCAATAATTTTGATTTGACATGGTCTGGCAAGGTCTGTTCCTTAAGCCAAGCATGCCTTCGAAGTACAGAAAGTACAGTTGTGTATACTTACCATAAATGTAGATGTTCAAGTGTATTCACTGTTGCAGTCATTACATTTGGGTTATTTGCTTGCAGGTAGCCCTCAGCCGGCCTGATTACCAAAGTCTTGGGTCCTGCGTCGGTTGCTGTCTCATCTTCCATGACGTCAGGTAGTCAGGGGTATAAAGCATGCAGCTGACGCCATTACATCAGTTTTTCTTGCCCCAGATGTCAGGTGCCCCCATAATGGGAAGCAATTATATATAAGGTTACACCTCCAATTATAAGCAAATACACCAGAAAGCTTAAATACAGTAAACCAGAAGAGAGGTATAGCAAGTAGAAGTCAGGGGGCTGGTGGGAGGGTAACCAGGACTGCAACAGTGAATACACTTGAACATCTACATTTATGGTAAGTGTACACAACTGTACTATGTTCTTCATGTTCCACTGTTGCAGTCATTACATTTGGGTAGATTCCCAAAGCTAAGGAAGGGAGGAGGCAAGTAGAGAGCATTAGGACTAGCTATTAGGCCCTGCAGGACTTCTGTGGCAAAACTAGCTCTGGATTTAGAGAAAATAGGCAAGCGGTAATGCTTGGTGAAGGTATGAACAGAACTCCAGGTAGCAGCTTCTAGGATGTCCCTGGTAGGAACATCTCTGAGAAAGGCTGCTGAAGTAGATGCAGCCCTGGTGGAATGTGATCTTATCCCCTGTTGGGTAGGTTTTCCATGGTGCTTATAGAAAATGAATGCAATGGCCTATCCATTTAGAAATGGTTTGCTTTGAAACAACCTTCCCCTCTGCCCCTGCAGCAAAGGCAACTAGCAGCTGTTCAGTTTTTCTGAGAGGCTTAGTCCTGTCCAAGTAAAATTGAAGTTGTCTGTGCACGTCCAAAGAGTGCAGTATTCATTCTCCTTTGTTCTGTGGATTAGAAAAGAAGGTTGGCAAATTAATGGACTGACTAAGGGCCACACTGGATACCACCTTGGGCATAAAGGAAGGGTTGGTCCTGAAGGACACCCTGTCAGCATGGAAGATAATGAAGGTCTCCACTGCCATGAGGGCCTGTAATTCAGACACTCTTCTTGCTGAAGTGATGGCTAGAAGGAAGGCTGTTTTCCAAGAAAGGAATTTCAGCTCTGCAGTTGCAACTGGCTCAAGGGGAGGTAGAGTGAGCTTTTCAAATACAAGGTTAAGGTCCCAGGCTGGAGTAGGGGCTGTCCTGAGTGGTCTTAAATTTTTGGCCCCTCTGAGGAATTGCTCCAGCAGTGAGTGAGAGAAGAGGGGTGGCTCCGTATTAAAATGAGCTGAAATGGCAGAGGCATAAATTTTAATAGAAGAGAAAGAAAGGCCCTTACGAAGCATCTCAGTTAAGTATTGAAGAATATGCGGTAAACTGGATACTGTTGTACCTATCCCCTGAGTTTGGCTCCAGCAATAGAATCTTTTCCACTTTTCAGCATAGCATTTTCTAGTACTAGGTCTCCTTGCCTCCAGAATGACATCCAGCACCTGCTTACTGAGGGATGGTAAAGGAGAGCTCAGGTAAATTAGCCAGGCTGCAAGGTTCAGCGTTTGAAGCTGGGGGTGCAGAACCTGGCCCTCCTGCTGGGACAGCAGGGAAGGGGTCTGAGGCAGGTGTCATGGTTCCAGCAGTGACACACTGTGCAAGAGGGGGTACCAGTGTTGGCGTGGCCAGTCTGGTGCAATGAGAATTGTCCTTGGTTTGTCCTCTTTGATCTTAAGTAGAACTTTGGAGAGGAGAGGCAGAGGGGGAAAGGCATGAACTGAGAGGTTTTCCCAGGTGAAGGACAGGGCATCCACTTTCCAAGCTTGTCTGTGGGGAGTCCTTGTGCAGAATTTGTCCAATTGGTAGTTCTGAGGGGAGGCAAACAGGTCTATCTCTGGGCTCCCCCATTTGTTTCTCAACATGTTGAATATCTTTGGTTCCAGTTTCCACTCGTGTGGGTCCATGAGATTTCTGCTTAGGTTGTCTGCCAGTGTGTTTTGCTTGCCTGGCAGGAATTGAGCATGTAGTTGCACTTGGTAGCTCAAGGCTGTGTTCCACAGAGCCATAGCTAGTCTGCAGAGGGGGTAAGAGTGGTTTCCCCCCTACTTGTTTATGTACCACATAACAGGGGTGTTGTCTGTTTTTACCCATAATTGTCCTGGAAGGAAGTGGTCCTTGAAGGCTGTCAGAGCATTATGTACAGCTAGCATTTCTTTTTGTTTGATATGCAGCTGCATTTGACTCGGGTTCCATTTGCCCTGAATGCACTGCCCTGCCAAGTGAGCCCCCCCATGCATAGTCTGATGCGTCTGTTGTTAGGGTTTGGGCGGCAGGGGATAGAGTGAATGGCAGTCCCTTGTTGAGGTAGCAGGCCTCTGCCCACCAAAGGAATTCTGTCTTTATACAAGGGATGATAGGAATCACTGATTCCAGGTCCAGAGAATGTTGACACCATAGGCTTTTTAGATACCATTGTAGTTTCCTCATATGCTGTCTTGCATATGGAATTAGTAGGATGCAAGAGGCCATAAACCCCAGAGCTTGCAGTATTTTCCTTGCAGTAAACTGGGTCTTTGTGGCCAGTAATTTGAAGTAGATAAACTAGTTTCTCTGGCGTGAGGTAGGCCATCTGGGAAGTTGTGTTCAAGCTTGCTCCCAGGAATACAATTTGTTGGCAGGGTACTAGGCGAGATTTCTTTTCATTTATGGTGCATCCCAGTGAGGTTAGCAGCATCTTTACAAATGACAGATGATTTAATAGAATGTCCTGGCTTTCTGCCTGAATTAGACAATCGTCCAGGTATGGGTATATTTGAATATTTCTTTGCCTGCAAAATGCAATGACTGGAGCTAGGCATTTTGTGAACACCCTGGGCGCAGTAGATAAGCCAAAGGGCAGAGCAGAGAACTGATAGTGCATGTAGCCTGCTCTGAAGTCTAGGTATTTCTTGCAAGAATCCCTTATTGGGATGTGCAGACATGCTTCCTTTAAATCCAGTGTTGCCAACCAGGCATTTTTGCCCATCATGGGAAGCAGCTGGTGAAGAGTTAGCATTCTGAATTTTGGAATTACCAAAAAGGTGTTTAGGATAGATAGGTCCAAGATAGGACTCCAGGAGTTGTCTTTTCTGGGTATCAGGAAAAGACTGGAATAAAAACCTTGTCCCCATTCTTTTGCTAGGACAGGATGAATAGCCCTGATACTTAGAAGAGAGAGAGAACCTGCTGTTGAGCCTCTGCCCACTGATTTGGGGGTAGGTCTGGCCAACCTTTTGGGGTTGGTAAGGTGTGGAAGTGGAATCTGTATCCTTGGTAAACTATATTTAAGACCCATTTGTCTTGGGTAATGAGTTCCCAGTTTTTTGCATACAGGACGAGCTTTCCCCCTAAAGGTGCGGTCAAATGAGCAGGACTTAGAAGGTTTAAGGTTAAGTCACTGTGACAGTTTACCATTGGGGGGTGTCTTACTACTTCCAGCTTTGGAAGTGGGAGCCCACCACTGCTTAGGCCTGTGACTACCTTGAGACTGTGGCCTAGGTGGTCTGCTGTTCCTGGATTTGGACTGAGAAAGCCTGGAAGGGACAGGAAAAAAACAATTCTTAAAAGGCCAATGCCTACTAAATCTGGGAGGCTGTACTTGCAAGAAATCTTTAACAGTTTGCATAGATTTAGCTTTTTCCTCCATCTTTTTAAGAACTTCTTGTGCTTTGTTGCCAAACAGGCAGTCTTGGTTTAAGGGAGCATCCGGTAATTTGGCTTTAATATGATCTGGCAGAGTTTTCTCCTTAAGCCAAGCATGCCTTCTAAGAACAGACCCAGTAACAGCAGCCTACAAGATGCCTCTAAGGAGTCAAAACCACATTGCAAAGTATGTCTACCAACTTGTTCAACAGAATGCATTAAATCCTGTAATTCTTTATTTTCAGCACAGTCAGGAACAAACAACAATTTCTGTTTAAGTAATCCAATGATATGCTGCTGGTACTTTAACATATGAAACTGGCAGTTTAAGGCCGTAATGGCCAAAGTAGCAGAAGTGTATACCTTCTTACCCCACCTGTCCAGGGCCCTGGAATCTCTATCACAGGAGGTAGGATTCTTGGCAGTAGTAGCCTTAATGCCTTTGGGTCCCTGTGAAATGGTCTCTGGGTCCGCAGTAGGATTCTAAAAAAGGAACTTGTGAGAGTCAGGTACTCCGTAATACCGGTCAGGTTTCCTGGGAACTGGAGGTAAGGTTGTCTGGGGCCAGGCTAGATTCCAAGAAGGCATCATCTACAATGTCCAGTACAGGAGGGATAGCTAAAGGCCTGTGTTGAGGCAGGACTAAAAATTCCCTAAGCCTCTTTTTGTAGTCAGAGTAATCCTGACTTTCCCAGCGGAAATGCTCCCTAAGAGTGTGCAAAGTTTCACCAAAAGAGAAATCTTCTGGAGGGGAAGCAGAGGGGATGGAGTCTTCTGCATCAGAATCCTCATAGGAAGATCAGGGCAAATCCTGGTCATCAGAAGAAACAGGCATTTCAGAATCCTGATCAGAAGGAAAATCAGTTCTAGGTCTCTTAGAGGGAGAAGGGTATCTTCCCCTAATTAGAGTAATAAGGTCTTCAGCAATTCTTACTTGTTTGTTAGGCATATGGGCTTGACCATGTGATTTGGACATCAGTTTTCTAGGCGTGGATCGAGTCTTAGGCCTTGAAGAAGAAGATGGCGTCAGTTTGATATGCAAGTTAGTAGGCTTGAATACACCCTCAGAAGTCGGTGCCTGCACAGTGGCTCCGGACCCATCCAAGGTAGAGACATCAGCAGGTTGAAGAAGCATCTTGCAGCATACCGAACTCTGAATGGGTCTCAGTAGAGGCCTGCAAATGAGAAGTAGCGGGCATCAGGGACTGCGAAAGGGCCTCACTGAGTACCGGCGGACTGGCAACTAGCTTAACGGAAGCGTCTTCGGCAGTTTTGGACCTATGCGGTCTGTCTTTATCCTTACGTTTTTTTGGAAGATCGGTAGTCGGATGGCTTGACGAAGCCATTTTGGAGTACACACAGAATGAGTACGAAAATAATTAGCTGCAAAAATAGCCAGATGACGAACAGTTCAGGCACTGAAAAAGGCACAACACCGACAACGAGGGATGTCGTGGTCTGGGCCTAAGCAGGGGATGCAATAAGAATGAAAATCTCTGTGAGGTATTTGCATTCCACAGGTAAGACAATTGTTAACTTTTACTGACATCAGTTAGAGCAAGAAAAAGAATCCCCAATGGGGTACTTAGCTTTTTTGAAGACTTCAGGTCTGAAACTCGAAAATGAAAATTTCAGGAGTCGGCCGACCAGCACTTGCTAACTGCTTCTGCTTCACGCACCGCACGGCAAGAAAGACTGATGTAATGGTATTGGCTGCATATTTTATACCCCTGACAACCTGACGTCAAGGAAGAAGAGACAGCATCCGACGCAGAAATGCGAAGACTCTGGTATTCAGGCCGGCTGAGGGCTACCTGCAGGCAGATAACACAAATATGATGACTGCAACAGTGAAACATGAAGAACATCCATCATACCCAACTGAAAACTGCTCTGTCTTCCAGGAGCTAAAGGGTGGGGGAAGTAGGGTGGGATGTAAGAATGAAGGCGAGATGGACAACACACATGGATTGTTATGGTGAGTACATAACTTCTTTATGTGACGTCTTATCTCGCCTTCATTCTTAACTGGTTGGGATAGTGCCCCTAGCACCATGTTTCCTGGGTGGCTCAAGGGAGAATATTATTCAGAACAGTGGACCCAAAGGAGGCCCTGTTCCTGGAGGCCAAATCTACTTTGTAATGAGTGATAAAGGTATGAGGCCTTGCCCATGTTGCTGCCCCACAAATGGTATCAATTGGAAGTATGGCCCGAAAGGCAGAAGAGATTGATACGGCCCTTGTAGAATGACCTTTTACTTTGACAGAAAGCTCTTTGTTTTGAGATTTGTAAGTAAAGTAATACAATCTGAAAATCATTTTTGAAAGAGTGACTTTTGATACAGGAGCACCCTTCTTGATGTCTGAGAAAGATAGAAATAATTGGTCAGATTTTCTGTAATCCTTTGTCCTATGTAAGTAGAAATGTAATTGTCTAAGTATATCAAGTTGGTGTAGCATGTACTCTGCCTTACTGCTATAGTTTGGAAAAGGACTGGCAGGTCTATGGACTGATTCAAATTCGATTCCGAACATTCTTTGGGTAGAAAGGATGGATTTGTTCACAGAGACACTCTGTCTCTGTGAAACAGCAAGTAGGGAGGCTTTACTGACAATGCTTGTAGCTCAGAAATTCTTCTAGCAGAAGTGATGGCTATTAAAAAGTTCCTTTTCCAGGTTAAAAACTTTAGATCACAGGATGATGCAGGTTCAAAAGAGGGAATAATCAAATGGGATAAGACAAAGTTCAGGTCCTATGGTGCTGGAGGGGATTTAATGGGCAGTCTTAATAAGATAGTGCCCTTAAGAGAGGCCTTGCAAAGTCTGTGTGACATCACATTAGGTCCCGATTCACCTATATGAAAATTAGATATTGCTGCTAGCTGAACCCGAATGGTAGTTGCAGCGGAACCTTCATTGAAACGCTTTGCCAAAAATTCGAGAATGGAAGCTATAGGGGCAGAAAAAGGATCAATGTGGTTATTCAGAGCCCAGGAAGAAAATCTCTTCCATTTGCTTAAATATAATTTGCTCGCTGTAGCCTTATGAGATGAGATCAAGATAAGTTTCACTGATGAAGAAAGGTTATGGAGCCTGGCTATATTTGGAATTGGAGCAGCCAAGCTGTCAATTTGAGGGTTGGAAGGGAAGGGTGGAGCATCTCTGACACATGAGTCAGAAGATCCAGAACTGGGACCAAAATCCATGGCTCCTCCTGGAGGTGAGGGCAAAGGAAGGGGAACCAAATGTGACAATGTCAGTATGGGGCGACGAGTATCAAACTGCTTCCCAAGGAACTGGCTTTCTGAAGAACTTTGGGTATCAACGGAAAGGGAGGAAAGGTGTAGAGGAGACCAGAGGGCCAATTGTGAATGAGTGCATCCCTTGGTGACTCCCCGGAGGGGGGATTAGGGCCAAGTAGTTGCTGCATTTGGCATTTGTCGCAGCAAGGCTGGCCCCATTTGTGGAAGATCTCCTCACCTACTTCTTGTTTTAGGGACCACTTGTGAGGTATCAGAATTGCCCTGCTGAGTTTGTCTGCTATTACTCTGGTTTTTCCTGGGATGTGCATTGCTGTTAGAAAGCATTGGGAGGAGGTCGCCCACTGCCATACTCTCAGGGCCTCCCGACAAAGGGGGTAAGATCTGGTTCCTCCTTGTTTCTTTATGTACCACACAACCAACATGTTGTCTGTCTCTATTGCAATAGTTCCCAGCGGAAGAGAGTCCTGAAGTGCTTGCAACGCTAGAAGCACTGCTCTCATCTCTAGGACACTGATGTGGAAATGTGATCTTGCCAAGTGCCTTGGACTGTCCTTCCCTGGTAATGCCCCTCCACCTGGAAGTGTCCGTGGTCACTATAGCCAAAGATCGCGGGAGGAACAAAAGGCCGACCTAGAGTCACATGAGTAGAGTGAAGCCACCAATGAAGGTCTTTCTTGCAAGATTCTGTTATAATAACTTGATGAGACATGGGTAGTTCCTGCATGGACCACTGAGTGAAAAGTAGCCATTGAAGGATTCTCATATGCAAACGTGCTAATGGAATCAAGTTTATTGCAGCTGCCATGGTTCCCAAAATCTGCAGGACTGTTCTCGCTTGTACTTTCCTCTTAGAAAGTGGGGTTTGGACTTGATGTTATAGGACTTGAACTCTTTCGGGGGGATGTTTTGCCATCATTTTGGTTGTATCTAGATCTGCCCCTATAAAATGATACATTCAGATGGCAATAGGGCAGATTTTTTGTAATTTATCATGATTCATACGTGAGAGCAGAGTTGCAAGGTGGTGTCTCTCGCCTCTATGAGTAGATGCACGGTGGTGGCGGTTAGGAGCCAGTCGTCTAGATACAGAAACACTTGGAATCCTACTCAAGTGAGCCGTCACCACTGCCATACACTTGGTGAACACTCTGGGGGCTGTAGTGATACGAAAGGGCAGAGCTCAAAACCGGTACTGACAGGCTCCCAGCCGAAAGCACAAATGACTCCTGGATCGTCTATCCATTTTATGTGGTAGTATGCACCCAGGAGATCTATATATCACATCTAGTCGTCTTGTCACAGAAAGGAAGTATCGACTGCAGTGTTACCGGAATTTTCAATTTTTTACCAACATATTCAATTTGCTAAGATCCAGGATGGGTCTACAGTCCCCTGTTTTCTTTAGAAGTAAAAAGAACCTTGAGTAAGTTCCGGATCCTACTTGGTCTGTGGAGCCGGTCTGGATGACTCTTTTTTTCTAACAACTTTTGAATTTCTAAAGTTGCCTGTTCTCTCTGACTGGGTGGAACTTCCGGGATATTTTTTATGTTTGGTACGGGAAAGGAAAAGGGTATGGAGTAACCTCTGGATGCGATACTTTGTACCCACTTTGTCTTTCATTATTTTAGCCAGACTTTTGGGTATAAAGATAAGTAACCCCTGACTGCCTCCAGAGACAGACAGGCAGGCCTCTCCATTCAGGAGCGCTGAAAGGGCTTACCAAGGAAGGTTGCCCTGTCATCCTGATTTTGCGGACCCCCTCTGCCGCGAGGTTGGCGTCTTCCATTACTGCTGCTTCCTTCTGCCCCTGCAGGAAGGATCACCATGTGTGTCAAAGAAAGCCCTTTGAGATTTTTGGAACCACATCTTTCCCCTTTTGACCTTTTGGATAAGGTCTAGTAAGTAGGGAAAAATGGACTCCTATGCCAGAGAGAGTTTTTCTATCTTGTTCACACCTGGTCAGTGTCTCTTTAAATTTTGGCCCAAACAGGAATGAGACATCAAAAGAGGCATTAATAAAGGAAGACTTAAAGGGCTCCACAAAGTCGCACAAAAGCATCCAGGAATGTCTCCTTAGGGGCATTCCTGAACCCGCTGCCCTATCTCCATCCGCTGCATAAGAGATGAGCCTCATGACAGAGTTGACTACTGAATTTAAAGTGGAGAGCTGAGATGAAACTTTTTCTGATACCCCTTCAGCTACAGAACCTTGGAGAGCATCTCCTAGCTCCTTCAGGAAATCTCTTTAAAGTCTGGTAAAATGGATAAGTCACTGATCTGAGTGCAAATGAAGTTGAAGAAAAGGTGCGCTTTCCATGCCTGTCCATCGTACCAGACTCCTTGTTCGGTGGATGGACAGTAGATGTCGTCTCTGAAAGCTCCTTGTTTGTGGCCACCGCCACCACCATAGCATCTACTGGGACTCCCTTCGTAAGAAAATTCTTATCCATAAGCAAAGTTATGAATTTATTTGGCCTCTGAGGAATGGGCTCCACTGAGTCTGGAGACTTCCATGCCTTTCGACAAACTAGGTCCATAAGTTTGTCGAAAGGCGGAGACACCCAAGTGGTGGATGGGTGAGACCCGAAAGCCTTCAGGTATACAAACTCCTCCTCAGAAGGGTTGACAGGCTTCCAGCCACCTGTCTGCTTAAGTATTTCCAAGATGTCTGCAAAGGAGACATCCTCAGCTAGTGACCGTGGGGACCCTTCCAACTTGAGGTCTGTATCGGATGTGATGGACTCCTCTGGGGAGTCTAGATGCTTCCTCTTGCATAATCTCTTCCAAGGGACCGCCTCAGAAGGGTATTCTGGAGAGGTTTCAGAAGAGATGGTTTCACCAAATGGGGCATCCTAAGGCTTGGGGTCTCCGCTTCTCTGTGGAGGCAGTGATGCTGAGGCAGACACTGGTGTCTTTTGGGGAAGAATGTCTCAATTGAGAGCGGACCTGTCTGTGGAGACAGCACTCTCCTCATCACCTCGAATGCCCTCCACCCCCCATCTGAAGAAACTCCTGGCTCCAAGGAACCAGAGGGTATCCCGGAACTGAGGGGGTTGACTCCAAGGCAGATGTAGGAGCTGAGCTCTCCCGTGCCAAAGCTCCGAGAGGCAAGTTCAGATCTGACAACTGTCCGACCCGACTGGACAGCGTCGGATCCTAGACTCCTCAAGTTCAGATGGAACCAAGGATGTCAGAGTGGTAGTCAGAACCAAAAATCCTGGGATAGGTCTTGGCTCCAGCAGTTCCACTACAATCAGTTTTAGACATTTCGGCTCTGAAGTGGCAGATCAGATCGGAGGAGGAATTGATGGTGAAGAGGTAGTCTTAGTCAGCTCCGAATTCCTCGTGGTTGGAATTTTCAACAGTTTGGCAAGCGCTGATGTCCTCAAAAGCCTCCGCTCCACATCATCACCAGAAAGGCTCCTGGAGGATAGTGAGGAGGGAGCAGGAGATCTAGCTGATTGCAATTTCCTGTACACTTTCCACATTTTTTGAACTCAGAGGGTTTAGTTTCTTTGGGTTCCTTAGACATGTTTGTATATAACCACAACAATAACAATAGCCAACCACTACAACCAATATAAAGTAAGCCTATTACTATAACATTTCTTAAGCACAACAAGAAGAGAATAACACTCAGCAGAAAGGGGCAGTTCTCTAACGTAAACAAAACTGCCTAAAGTTAGGAGGAGAGAAAAAAAAAGGAGCTCTCTAAATGAAACGGGCAGCGGCAGCCCTCTAATTTAAATGAGCTGTCACATAAAGGGAGGAAAAAAAGACTCACCCTTCACAAAAACACTCTAATTTAAACAAGCTTATTATTAATAAAATTAAATCAAAGAAGCCCTCTAACTACGGGCTTAAGGAAGTAAATTTAAGCCGGAATAGGGAAGGGAAAATGCCTAGAGGAAAAATGACGGCCAAAAGCAAAAACCAATAACAGTGAACACTCTAGCACTAAATAAAGTATCTATTAAATTTTAGATGTTATATCTAAATTAGCAGAATAACAATTATGCAATAAACAAGTAAAGAAATTTCCACATAGCCAGAGGCAGTATGGAAGCACCAAATCTTGTTTAGCGGCAAACAAGATCTGAGGAGCTTTCCAAGAGCATACAAGGATAGGGGCTACAGTCACAAACTAGTGGAAGACCTTGAGCTTTTGTATAAAGCAGAGTCAGAAACGAGGATCGGTTCCGAACCCAACCAGTTAAGAATGAAGGTGAGATAAGACAACACATCATATGTTTTGTGTTTGTATAACTGGTCATTCAGTCCAACATTAAATACATCATTCAATTCCTGCTTTTTCTTAAGCCTCACTTCTCTTGAGCATTATTCTGTATGTACTTGTTTTAGCACCTTTAATGAATTATTACTTAAGACACAGACAAATGTAGATTTCTATAAAACAAAACAAACCACATTAACATTTCTAGTTACAAACATTATAAATCACATTTTTGTACAGCTAACATCATTCCAACATTACATACATTGCTCAATTCTTGTCTTCCCTTAAACCTTACTCCTCCTCCAAAACATTGTTCTGCATGTATTGTTCCCACAATTTCCATTTTTCTACACAAGGTAACTTCTACCTTTTCCAAAACAAAAAACCCTTCCAGTTCTTCTATCTCTGTTACAATATTCAGTATGTCAAATGCAGTTGGTTTAGACTTTGATTTCCATTTTATAGTAAATGTTTTCTGGCTTCGACCAGAATTAAACATATCAAGGCCTTACTATGTCTAGTCAATTCATATCCTGTATCCCACCGCTCACCCAATATTTTATGACAGAGTACTATGTAGGGAATTTCTGATGTCTAAAGACAAAGAAAATTCTATTTACAGCCCCTCGTCTCACTGCGGATAAACCAAGTATCAAGGCAGTCATAAAATGAATTAAGAGTTAATTGCCAACAAAAATGATTAAGTGTTCTTGTCCTACAAATTAGGACTTCATCGGAATGAATCATTACATATCACAACCCTTAAATATTATAATTAAAATCACATGACTAGACAGAGAACAAATCACACTTTAATACAATCTATACATAATTATTACTGCGGTGGTGGTGCTGCGGTAGCATTGTCACCTCACAGTAAGACGTCCTGTTCGATTCTCAGCTGCAGCGCCTTCTGTGTGAAGACATGCGTGAATGGGCGTACCTTTGTTGAAGGTTATGCATCAGGGCTGGCAACTCGGCACGTAAAAATCTACTGCCAATCATTAGCGGACCGGAGTTCTGCTGTGGCGACCCCTAACCGGGAAAAGCCGAAAGACCACCACCATACATAATTAATATTTCTGACGTCTGCCAACTCATTACACTCCCAAGACATATGTTTCCAGCTATGTTTTTCTTCCTCATCACACCTCCAACATTTTCTACCTACCTGAGGAAAAATTCTTTGGAGTCTGCTTCGAGTATACCTATCCAGATACTTCCAAGCAAAAATCCTAAATCTTCTAGACTTTGTTGCACACTTGGGAGACGTACATATGTCCTCCCATTGTTTCCTTGTGAATTGCTTATCCAGTCTTTCTTCCCAATGTTTTCTAACTCTTCTGATTGATTCCTATAGGTATCATGCAATATTTTATATACCCTTCTAATTATCCCTTTTTTAAATAGCTTTGGTTCTAGATTCAACTAAAAACTCTGCCAGCATAAGTCCTTCACTTAGGATTCCCCCTATCCTAAATCTTTGCCTATACTCTATCCCTGATATACAAAGGCAGTATCTAGCCTGCAGTTCAAATGTCTTCTAGGCCTGTTCCCATTCTATTACCTTTCTCTCTCTAGATATTTGCTCCTAATACCTTAGTTCCTTTGACAGTTTTCTCCAGTAAATTCCAACCCCTTCTTGCCTATTGTCTATACCCCTAACTGTAGTCATCCTTATAAGCAAAATATCCTTTCTCCATTCTAATGTTGGCTTAGTTCTTAGAATACTTTCTGCTACATTATGAATATAATATTCTGTATTACAGTTGTTATTCTCCTTAAAGATTTTCATCCAGAATCACACTATTTCCTTATTTCTTGAATTTCATCAGCATCCCTTAATACTTTGAATTATAGTTTTCTGCTAGTGTTATACATATGAGCCTTGACTGTGTAGATCTAAAACATCACTACAAATCAGGTAATCCTAAATCACCTTGCTCTGTTGGAAGAATCAACCTATCCCACGTGACCCTTGCCCTCTTCCACTTCTAGATAAATTCCTTTAACTCATTATTATTGTCCAAAACTTTTCCTCTGGTTGATAAAAATATGCCTGACCTGTACATAAAACTAATGGGACTAAAAGCATTTCACTGCTTGCACTATCCATATCTACAAACATCAGCTTCCAGTTTCTCAGTTTTTAGTCTCATCTCACATATATTTAGCTGCCATAACAGAATCATTTTAAATCCATACTTCTAAATACTTAATCTTATCAAGTCTCCATAAATATGGGAACTGCTGGACCAATTCAGGTATGGGTACATAATTTACAGCTATAGCCTTTGTTTTATCTTTATTCATTTTATATCTTGAAAAGACATGAAACTGTCTCAAGATGTTCAACAACAATGAAATGTCCTTTTCTAGTCTTATTAGGAACAAAATAATATTGTCTGCAAATAAAGCTTTTCTTGATTACCATGCCAATTACATCCTTGAATTTCTGGATCCCTTATTTTCTTTGCCAATGGGTCTAAATATAAAGCAAATAAAGAGGAAAGAGAAAACCCCCTCACCCCCTACCTGGTTCCTCTGTTCAGACACAACTTCTCAGAGAGGAATCCACCCACTTTAATTTTTGCCTCCAATCCCTCATGTATCTTCCCAATTAACCTTATTATTGTATCAGGGAATATACATGTTACCATTGTCCTACTCATAAAATCCCAGCTTACTCTGTCAAATGCTTCCCCTGCATCAGAACCCACCAACAGCAGCAATATTTTCTTACTGACTGCTTCCCGCTACATCTTCACTGTTCTATTAATGTTGTCAAATGTCCTCCCCACCACAAAACTACATAAATCAACATCTATCAAATTTGGCAACATTTCTATCATTCTTTTAGCTACTATAGGCAAACACTTTATAATCATGGTTTAAAACTGAAATTGGCCTGTATGAAGTTGGGTCTGATAGGCCTTTACAGTCACTAAGTATTACAGAAACCATAGCTTTCTTCCAGGATGACAGTGCTTCCCCTCCTTTTAAAATACTGCTAAACTAAACCTTCCAGATCTTTATCACTTTCTTCCCTCCTAGGTTCCAAACGTCCACTGGAAAACTATCTATTGAGAGATTTTCCTGCAGATTCATTATACATCACAATTTTTATCTAATCTCCTCCTGTCTTAACTGTTAATTGTTGAGCCTCATTTACCTATAACCTTGACATACTTAAGTCTTCCATTTGTGCTCTTTCTTGATTTCCACATTCTCTGCTTTAAATACATTTTCATAAAATTTCTGAACTATCTCTGGTACCTCTACAGGACCTCTGGTTATTTTTCTTGTTATAGGTTCCCTAAGTCTGGCAGCAACCCTTTGTGCTTTCTGTTGCTCAAGTCGTTGGCTAAATGTTTTTGTACTCTGTTATTATCAAAAAACAGTTGCTTAACAGCAATCTTTTTAAACTCATGCATATTATCCATATACTCACTTATTTTCTTTTTATCTCTCTGCATCTCTGCCTCTTCCTGTTCTGAGAAACTCCCCTTCTTCTGCGATACTTTAACCTTTGTCAGCTTTAACCTTTGTCAGCCCCTCTAAATAATTCCCATTACTTCTTAGCCATATCTCTTTCTTATTTTATTTCTATCCTATTTTTAAACTCATCTTTCATTTTATCCCACTCACTAGGTATAACTTCGGAAGAAATTTCTTTATTCCCTAATAAAACAAATAATTTCCACTTCCTATTCTTTAAATTCCTCTCTTTTTAACAGGTAGGTAGAGAAGCACCAGTGTCTCGGTTTTACTTCATTACCCTGCACTTTAATCTTAGTTGTTATTGGCGTATTATTTAAAATAGTCACTGAATGTGTTTCAAAGCTTTTTGCTCTGCATGTACTGTTCCTATAAATCATATTAATTTCTATGCAATTTGCTCCTTCCCTTTTCTAAAGATCCCACTTCTAGTTCTTTAATCTATTTCACAATACTCCATATTTCAGATACAATTCATTTAGATTCTGAATTCCATTTTTGCAGCCAAAAGAATTAAACTTAATACAGCCTTACTATGCCTAGGCAATTCAGATCCTGGGTCCCAGGTCTAAAGAATCATTTCCTTAGTTATAGCCATTTGCTCAACTAATTTCTGGCAGAGTACTCTGTAGGGAGTTTTCAAAATTTGCCAGCTCATACTCACAAAATGCATGTTCCCAGTTACCTTTTTTCCCTGTCACACTTCCAACATTTGTGATTTACAATGAGGAAAAATTCTTTGAAGACTGCCTGGGTTATAAAAAAAAAAATACCTATGGAAACACTTCAAAGCACAACCCTAAACCATCTGGACTTTGCTGCATACTTAGAAGCCATGCATATGTCACCCCATTATTCCCTTGTAAATTGCTTTTCCTATCTTTCTTTCCAATTTTATCTAACCTCCTATGATATGGATAGTTATATAATATTTTATATGCTTTACTAATTATCCCTTGTTTATAACTTCTAGATTTGACTAAAAGCTGTACTACAACAGGTCTTTCACTTAGGACTCTCATATCCTTTTCTCTTTGCATATACTCTGATATTAATCACTGGTAGGTGAAGGCAGTCTCTAACCTGCAGTCCAAACTACTACTACTACTACTTCTTGGCCTCATCATTACCTTTTCCTCTCAGGTTATTTGCTCCCAATACCTTGGTCCCTCTGTCTACTTTTCTCCAGTAAATTCCTACCTCCTCTTGCCTATTTTCTATACCCCTACTTGCAGTCATTCCTATTGGCAAAACCTCCCTTCACCATTCCCATGCTGGCTTAGCTCTTAGAATACTTTCTGCAACTTAATGAATATTTCTCCAAATCTTTTGGGTTTCTAATACCATGATGGGAATGGATCCCATTCCTAAGTCAAAGTATGATTATAGTAGTACTGTTTTAATCTTTGATGTCAGCCAAAAGTGCTCTTTGCAGCACCCGCAATATGCCCAGTAATGATTCCTTCTGCAATTCATACAGAGTTGCATGTACTGGTAACATATCTACATATGACTGTAGATTCTTTTTTATATGACCTGTTGCTCCATGGTGGTGCAGCCGTTAGCATTGCCGCCTCATAGCAAGAGGTTCTCCGGTTCAATCCTCAGCTAGGGTGCCTTCTATGTGGAGTCTGCATGTCCTCCCTGTGGTCGCATGGGTTTCCTCCCACATCCCAAAGACATGCTGTAGGTGGATTGGATACTCTAAATTGGCCCTAGTCATGAGTGCGTGCGTATGTGTGCCTTCCATGGAAGGTTGGGTGCCGGGCTGGCAACTCGACACCGTAAAAATTCACTGCCAATCATGAGTGGACAGGTGATCCACTGCGGTGACCCCTAACCAGGAAAAGCCGAAAGAAGAAGTTGTTGCTCCTACTAGTATTGGAACTGCCTGGGTATCTTTTTTCCACATTGCTCTAGCTTCTGCCTGCAAATCCTGATATTTTATGACTTTGCGTCTCTCTGTATACAAGACACCGTAGTCACTGGGTGTCACGATTTCAGTGATTAATGCTTCTCTTGTCTTCTTATCATGGACCACAATATCTGGTTTTCTTTTATCTATCTTTTGAATTGTTGGTAATGGGTGATCCCATGTGATGTAGACATCATTTTCTATGATGCGTTGTGGCTCATATTTCGAGTGTTTTCAGTTACTTCAGTAATAATGTTTGCACAATCCCCAGTGTAACAGTCTTGCCACATTACTATGCATTTTGGTATACAATCCTTCTGCCATTAGTACATCACAACCAGCAACAAGGTGTACAACTTGTTTCCAATTCTGTTTTACAAAACCTACATTTGTCTGCTTCGCCCATATATTCAATGGGCTTTGTAAACAAGTCCACTATCTTGGACCGCCAATATTAACCTTTCATCTTTTGATGCGAATGAGCCTCTCCTTAACCATTCCTGCGTTCGATCCTGATCAACACGAGGTTCTTCCAGGAATTTTCTACACTTGCAACTATATTTATGCATTTTCCATATTTCTTGCCTTCTCATCTGATCCTTCACTTTATATTCTTTCTTTTGTTTTTTGGCACATTCAGTTGCTGCCTGATTTTTATCTACTTCTGGTTTGATTTCCATTCTTGCTTGATGCCGATATGCTTCTGTTAGACTTAAAAGGGGAGTCATCTTACATTTATTCTCCTCACGTTTCAAAACTTTCACTATGTTTGGGTCTTGTGAGGTCAGCAGATATATATGCAGTCCCATGATTGCAGATCTATACATGTAATCAATTTCATGGAGGCCCATACCTCCTTTGGAATGGGGAATATATAATCTTGGTACGCACTGTTTTCTATAAATCATTTGATGAGCTTGAAGCATCCTTCTTGTTTTCCTGTCTAATCTCTCCAAAACCCATAGCCGGCCTTAGGCATAGGCCAACTAGGCGGCCGCCTAGAGCGCCGCTCTAGCAGGGGCACTTTTTCTGTGTTTGAGTAGGTAGACCAGGATGGGGGCACTGGGTGGTGTGGTGGGGGGCGCCGTGGAGCCCTTTTGCCTAGGGCACCAGCTGACCTAAGGCTGTTCCTGTCAACACCTTTTGAGGCCAGTCAATCACTCCAAAACTGTAAGTTAGAACAGGAAGTGCAAACTGGTTTACAGCTTGAATTTTGTTTCTAGATGTCAATGCTGTTTTCACGATTAATTTAACTCTTCTAAAATATTCCTAAGTTTTATTTGCATTCATTCATGATTTACTGTTGATCCTTCATCAATTCCCAAATATTTATACACTCCCTTCTTGCTCAAGTTCTTTTATATCACATTCTTGTTCCAAACTGATGTTTTCTTGGTGCTACAGCTTTCCTACTTTAAAGTTTGCTTTTGCACATTTATCAAGACCAAATGACATTCTTATATCATCTGAAAAAGTTTTGACTACTTGCAGTTGTAATTTCAGTTCCTCATCTGATGAGCTACACAGTTTTAGATAATCGACAAACAGAAGACAAATCTTTACACTCTGTTGCTTTCTGGGGGCCAAATTATAGCCATGACCTAAATCTGTCAAGCAGACAGCTTTTTATTTTATTTATTTATTTATTTAACATTTAATGGGTTAAGGGCAAGACAAAAGACAAACAGTGACAGAGGGTCACACTGGAATATTCCCCTTCGGATTTCTATCCCTGGAAAAATTATTTGCCCTTTATCGTGGCTTAACTGCAAAGTGGTTTGCACTGTTTCATAGTCAATGTGATACAGTTTACCAGTGCAGGGTGTATCTTATACATTTTTAAGCACTCTTTTATCCATGAATGCCATATTTAGTTTCTTCTCCTTTTACAGTTCTCCACTATGACTTTAACAACAAATGATCTTTTGTTCCATATGCCCTTCTTTTATTGCCCTTTTCTTCTATTGCCATAATTGAGTTTTCTTTTAAATGAGTATAAACTCTGTCGGCATCAATTCCAGTGTACAGTTTATACGCCGTCGGAAGGCAAGTTACTGGTCTATAATTTTTAGGGTAGCTTGCAGGTTCACTCTTAAGTAGGAGCATTGTTTTTCCTGTTGTTAGCAGGTTGGTGTCTGTTAGGGGTGCGCATATAAATAGTTCTTACACATGGTTAAAACTTCATGCAAAGATGTTAATACTTTTAACCAGAAGTTAGGTACTGCGTCTGGGCCTGGGCTTTTCCAATTAGAGGCTTTTCTTAATTTTGTTTCAATCTCTCTGGCTGTTACTTCATCCCATTTCATATCTTGTACCTTTGAACTTCTCATTCTTTCTTTTACTTTTCTATCCATTTAGCATCTGTTATGTTCCACAGGATCTTCATAAATACTTCTCCAAAATGTATCTATTTCTTTTTTTTTTTTTGGCGGTCTTTCAATTCCTTTTACCTTGTTTCCCAATTCTCTATAAAACTTTTTGGGTCAGCAATAAATTGCTTATTTTGTACTTTTCCTTTACATTTATCTGTGTATCTTCTAAGTTTTTCCTGCCTATGCTGATATTCTATATGGTTATTATTTTCCTTAAGGATCTGTGTTGAAAATCTCTCTCTCTCCTTATTTCTGGAACTTTCCATGCTACATCAAAATCCCTTTTTCTCTGAATTATAACCTTCTGCTTGTGTCATGTATATGAGTCTTAAATGTGTAGTTCTAAAACATCCCTTAAAATCAAGCAATCCTAAACTACCTTGTTTTATTTGGAGGATCGACTTATCCCACTTAACTCTTGCTCTCTTCCCCTCTCAGAGAAATTTCTTCAACTCTATCATCATCCACAACTTCTCCTCTTGATGAAAAAAATATGTCTGATCTGTATATAAATCTTTAAAGGCATAGCAACATTTTCAGTGCTTGTACCTTACTATCCATAGCCATAACAAGAATGCCTCAGTTTTTGTATTCTCTTTAGTTTAGCTTCTACCTACATACCCTTAACTGCCATAACAGAAGCCTTTTTAAACCATGTTCCTAAATGCTTCATCTTATCGTGCCCCCATAAATATCAGTATTGCTTCAGTTTGTGTGGGGACATAATTTATGGCTATAACCTTTACCTTAATTTTATATCCCGAAAAAGTCATGAAACTTTCTCAATGTTCAACAATGATGCGTCCTTTTCTGGATTTATCAAGTACAAAATAATATCACATGCAAATAAAGCCAACGTTTCTTAATTACTACGCCAAACGTATTATTGAATTTCTGAGTCCCATATCTTTTTTGCCAATGCCTCTACATATAAACCAAATAAAGGGGAACAGGACACCTCTGCCTAGTTCTTCTGCTGAAACGCAACTTACGGGAGAGTACCCCCCCCCACATTAATTATTGCCTCTGTATATCCTCTTAATTAAACATATTATTGTGTGAGGGAATGCAAATACTTCCCTTGTCCTACTCAAACAAATCCCAACTTACTCTAATAAATATTTCTCTGAATTAAGACCCACCAACAGCTGCAGTATTTTCTTACATTCTGCCTTTTTCCGGATAATCACTGTTTTATTAATATTGCCTTCCCTCTACAAAACCACACACATCCATATCTGTCAATTCTGATACCTTTTCCATTCTTTTAGCTAATGTGGGAAAATATTTTGTAATCATGATTTAAAACTGAAATGGGCCTATATGAAGCTGGGTTATGTGGGACTTTACCTTCTTTAGCTAATACAACCACTACTTCTTTCTTCCAAGATGCTACTGTTTCCCCTCCTTTTAAAATACTACTAAACAAAATCTTTCAGATTGTTCACTTTCTTCCTTCCTAACTTCCAAACCTCAAAAGGAATACCAACTGAACCTGGAGACTTCCCTGAAGATTGATCATAACTGTTAGTTATCGAGCCTCTTTTCATTTATTTTTTTATTTAACATTTGTTTACCGGGAAAGTCCGACTTGGAATGAAGCTCATTTACCTTTATCCTTGGCATACTTAAGTCGGCCATAAATATTTCCATTTGTGCTTTTTTCCTGTTTTCCATATTCCTCCGCTTTATACAATTTTTCATGAAATCTCTACAATACCTCTACAGGATCTCTGGTTAATATTCTTGTCACAGGCTCCCTAAGTGTGGTGACAACTCTTTCTATTTTCTGTTGCCGAAGTCATTCGGCTAAAAGTTGTTGTGCTGTGGAGTTATCAAAAAATAGTTGTTTCATAACAATCTTTCTAAAGTCATGCATATTATCCAAATACTCCCTTGTATTCTCTTTAGTACTCTGTTGTTTCTCTTCTGTGAGATTCCCCTGTTTAAAAAAATGGTTTGAGATCAATCCAATAATATTAGATCATACTCCAATGAAAACTAAGCTAAGCTAAGGAGGAGGACAATTATGTAAAAAATGGGAATCAGGCACCTTCCAAATCACCTGTTAAAAAGAGAGGAACTTAAGGAATGGGCAGTGGATATGACTCAAGACTTATTACGGAAAACAGAAATTACTTCAGAAGGAATAGCTAGCGAGTTGGATAACATGAACATGGAATTTAAAACATGGTAGACATACACAGTTAAGACCAATATACGTAACACAAGCAGAAGACTACAAAACTACAAATCAAAGTGGAAATAAATTATGCTGAAATGGAGGGGGGGACTCATGAAATAAGGAGAGGAGGATTTTGGATGCGGGTAGATAAGGAGAACAGTAACAACCATACAGATTATATTTACAAAGTAGCAGAAAATATTTAGAGAACTAAGCCAACATGGAAATGGAGAAAGGAGAATTTATCAATATGGATGCCTGCAAGTGGGGCAGAGAAAATAGACAAGAAGAGTTTAAAGTTTACTGTAGAAAATTAGCAAAAGAACCAAGTTGCTGTGAGGAGATAACTATGGAAAGGAAAAGTCAACAATATGCTGAGACCAAGCAGAAGTTTGGACAACTGTTTAGAGACTGTCTTTACTACCAGGGATTTATGACAGAGTATAGCTATACAGAAAGGGACAGGGGTTGAGTTTATAGTTGTGGTGTATTAAAAAAAAAAAAAATATATATATATATATATATATAAAATTAGTAGAGCATACATAACAATGCATGACAACTATACGCTAGAAAAAACTGGGAAACAAGAAGGAAAGGCATTATAAAAAAAAAAAATGGGAGGATATTTGTATAGCTCCCATGCTGAGGCATAGCTGGGTCAACCAGCAGCCTGTGCTGATCCGAAGAACTGTTGGCTCAACCAGTAGTCTGTACTGATCCGATGAACTAACACCCCATCCCCTCACCTCCTCAAGTGAAGAGGAAACAAAAAATTACTTTTGCAAAGATGATGCAGGAATGCCAACTGGCAGTACCCAATCCAAATATCCCCAAACCCCCAAACTTGGAGAAAAAAAAGGTCTGCAATCAGGTACCCTGGCAGGAGCCTATCAGGTCCCATCTCTGTGCCCTGACCATCCTTCTTCTCACATTACATATATACACACACACACACACACACACACACACACACACACACACACACAAACACATTTTTTAAAGAAAGATCTTTTTCTTTTAAACTGCAGTGAATTTGCTACAGTTTATGACAGGCATGGATCGTGACAGTGCTTCAATTTTACTTAAAAAAAAACAAAACAAAACACTTTAATCTGTGGCAATCTGCTTGCTACAAAGTAACTAAACCTTGCTACATTTTGACCACAGAGAGAGCTACAACACTCAATTCTGACTGCAAATGCAATGCATTAAAGCATGATTATGATCAGCTGATTGCACTGACTTAACTTTTACTGCCCAGAGCAGTTGCCCTAGCTATATTCCTCTACTGCTCCCAAGTATGCAACAAAACCTAGTAGGTTTAGGATTTCTGCATGGAAATGTGTTTGCATAGGTATTTTTATACTCCAAGAAGACTTCAGAGAATTCTGTTCCCACGTAAACAACAATTGCTTGAGGTGTGATGGCAAAGAAAGGGGTACCTGAGAACATGGCTTTTGGAATCCAACAAATTGACAGATTTTAGAAATTTGCTATCCGGTACTTTGTCAAAAATGCTGGTTAACCACTTACTTAAGGAAACGATTATTTTTTTGAGCTGGGATGTAGAAGCTGAATTACCTAGACATGGTAAGGCCCTACTAAGATTAACGCAGTTGGCTGCTAAAAAATAAATTACTAGAAAATGGAAATCAAAAACAAAATCAACTGCAACAGAACTGCTAACTGTTGTAAAGGAGTTTGAAGAACTGGAGATAGGATCTTTAGAAAAAAGGAGTAACCAAGTGCTTACAAGTAAATGGAATCTGTGGTTGTTGTTGTGTCTTTCGGCTTTTTCCCGGTTAGGGGTTGCCATAGCGGAACTCCGGTCCGCTAATGATTGGAAGTAGATTTTTACGTGCCGAGTTGCCAGCTCTGACGCACAGCCTTTAACGAAGGTGCGCCCATTCACGCATGTCTCCACACAGAAGACGCTTTAGCTGAGAATCAAACAGGACAACGTCTTACTGTGAGGCGACAACGCTACCGCAGCACCACCACCCCAGTCTAAATGGAATCTGTGGTAACAATACATAAAGAATAATATTCAGGAGGAGTGATATTTCAAGGTAAGGTAGGACTTGAGCAACCTATGTAATATTAAATTCAATAACAAGTAATACAGAAATCATATCTGTATGATACACAATAAATCTTTTAATGGTATGTTTTCTCTTTTATAACCAAATGTGTTCAATGTCACTGTGTAATTTGTAATGTTAATAAAAATATTTAAAAATGGTAGAAATAAGAGAAAAATATGGGAAAGAAGTAACAGGAATTATTTACAGGGAAATCTCACAATTCAAAAAGATGAAAAGGAAAATAAGACAGTAGTTGGACGATATGCATGAATTTAGAAAGGTTGCTGTCAAGCAGCTGTTTTGTGATAACTCGAGTGCAAAAACTTTTAGCACAATGACCGAGGCAACAGAAAACAGAAACAGTTGAAGCAAAACTTAGGGAGCCTACCAGAAACATTATAGAGCTTTTAGAGATATTTCAGAAACGTAACATAAACCTGTACAAAGCACAGTAAAGAAATTACATACTTCCCCTTCTAGACACAAGTGGCTAAGCACTGAAAAATCAGTAACTTTAACTCCTGAAGAAAGGCTCCTACTAGTCCAAAAGCTTCAGTAACTGCAAAACCAATGATGGTCTAATAAAAGATGTTACATAATTGAGTGTTACACTGTCTGAGTTTTCTGAGAAGCTTATAACAGATTGAGAAAAAACAGAGTAGAAAAGCAATTTACAATGAAACAAAAGAAAGACATTTATAGGCTTCCAAGTATGTAACAAGTCCAGAAGGTTTAGGATTTTTACATGAAACAGTCTGCATTGGAAGCTTTCTGTCCAAAGTGCATTTCACTGGACGTTTCCCAGGCAGAATGTAAATACTGGTAAAGTGATGGGGAAGACAGCTGGGAACATGTTTTTTTTTTCAAAATCTAACAAGTTGGCAGATGTTATAAAATATCCCTACAAAATATCTGGTTACTAAAAATGCAATTATTAGAAAATGGGAATCAAAATCTAAAACAAATGCAAGGAATATTCTGAGTACTGTGAAGCAGTTAAAAAAGAACTGGAGGTGGGATTGTTAGAAAAGGGATGGAGCAAATTTCATACAAATAAATGGAATATGTGAGAACAATATATGCAAAATAATTTTTAGAAGGAGCAGTGAGTTTTATGGGAAGATGGGCACTAAGCAATATATGTAATGCTGGAGTGAATAACAACTGTTAAAAAGAAAACATGTATAACTCATGACTATACCAACAGAAACTGTTATAACTTGTTTTCCTTTCTTCTTAATGTACTTATGTAAATAAGAAGTTATGTACTTACCATAATGTTCCATGTGTGTTGTCCATCTCAACTTTTATTCTCACCGATGGGTTGGATCCAATGGGTCAGATCTATCTCGGCCTTTCCAAAAGCTCGAGTTCTTCTTCAAAGCTTGTGGGCATCCTTCCCTACATAGTTGCAGCACAAAAACTATCCAAGGGTAACATTTCTTGGAAAGCTATAGATGTAGCTCTTGAACTGATGGAATGAGCTTTAACTAGAAAAGGGAAAGTTCTGTTCTTAGGTGTAGATGTAGGATATACATAATGTGAGCCATCTAGATAAGATAACTTTTAAAACTGATTGACTTTTTCTAATCTCAGAGTTATCTAGAGGAAAATAGTTTTTTTATTCAGGCATGTCCAAGGGTCAGCTCCCAGTGTTCTCTCCTGTCTATTTAATGAATCTGGGCATCTTGGGGCAATGTAGAAATTGCCTCATGTACACAGACAACCCTCTCCTCTTACCACCCAACACTACAACCTGTGACAGATGCACTTATCTAGCCAAACTGGAGGTAAAGCTCTCTCCAATCAAGACTGAACTTGACAGTCAAGAGGAGAAACACTTGCACCACACCACACTCATCACATAGTCTCACTAAATCTACACCACCAAAATCCACACATAGAAACACAAAAACATTCGCAGAGGCTCTCAATAATAATCTTCTCAAGCAACAGAGACCTCCAAAGCAGAAATGCAAGCAACCTCCGCCCTCCAACACAACCCAAATGACACATAGCCCGCAGACTCAGTGTGCCACTCAACCACAGCCAATAAGGCAAAACAACATACCCAACACACTAGTCATAGGCGACTCTATAGTCAAGCACACTGATGTCCCACTCACCAGGCTAAACAAGGAGAAGGTTACTGTCAGCTGCCTGTCGGGTGCCAGGATCCACCACATAACCCACGCACTCAGGTCACTCCACAACAAGTACAAATATGACTGTCATTGTACATGTTGGTGTGAATGACCTAAGACGTACCTCCATGGACTACATGAAGAGAGACATGGAAGAGCTGTCCGATCTTGTAGCCCAGGCAGGCATGACCCTAGCCCTGAGTAGCATTCTCCCATCACCCAAAATGATACTGCAGTACAAGGACAAAATGATTGACTTCAACAATTGGCTAAGCTTCTGGTGCCATTCTAAAGGGATCCAGTATCTGTCTGCCTGGGATGACATGGTCGACAGACCACAATGCTTTGCCAGAGATGGCCTGCACCTGTCACCCCTGGGATTCCGGATACTGGCTAAGGTTCTTGCCGCCCCTATAGTGCCTTTCTTAGGCAAGGTTCAAATGACAAATTCACCACCGTAACAGGAACAGGCAAGCAAAAACTGAGGGTGATGCTACTCAATGCTAGAAGTCTAAATCTCAAAATGCACTCACTCGAGGCACTCCTTAAAATAGAGAACATCGATATCTGTGCAGTGACGGAGACCTGGTTCAAGGCTCCAGAGAGCACCCCTGCACTACCAGGCTATAACTCATACACTTTTCAGCCATGTAACCTGGACCGGAACACCAAAGGCGGAGGTGTGTCCATATTCATTAAAGATATCCACACCTCCAGGCTAGTTGCTCAGCATAATGCAGCCGAGGTTATCCAAGTGCAACTAACTCTGGGCAAAACTGCAATCCAAATTGTAGCTTGCTACAGATCACCCACCATGCCCCAGGATTCCCACTACTCTTTTCTTGATGTACTGGAAAATATTAGGGTTCAACCAAACACCCTAATAATGGGCGATTTCAACTACCCCACCATTAACTGGGAAAACTATTCATGTACCAACTCCTTCGCTCAACCCTTTCTGGAATTCATAAACTCCAATGCCCTGGATCAACTTATCCACACTCCCACCAGGGGCAACAACATCCTGGATCTAGTCATTACCAATATGAGTGACCGGTGTTCCACACCTGAAGTCAACGCCTCACTGGTCCGCTCCGACCATAAGCTAATTACTCTAGATATCCACATCCTGCCTCCACCCCCCATTAAGGAAACCATGGTAAAAAATTTCTCCAAAGCCAACTTCATGCTTCTTAAGACAGAAGTGGTGAACTTCATGACACCCATGCAGATGGATAATATAGTTACAACTACTGAATCCTACACAACTGCACTTTATAAACACTTACATGAGTGCATGGATCGTGCTATCCCAAACAGAACCAAGACGCTATCCTCAAAAAAAAGGAAGCCAATCTGGTGGTCCCCTGCCACAAACAAATTGTACAACAGAAGGAAGAAACTCTTGCAAAAGAGAGTAAATTCCCACGAGTGGAGGAGCTCCCTGGTCAGCCTCAGTAAGAAGCTGCGATCCCTGATAAAATCCTCCAAAGCTAGTTATGAAAACAAAATCGCCACTGATTCTAAAGACAACCATAAAGCATTCTATAGCTATGTCAATAATCTCAATGGCAACACTCAGATCTGCTTTGAGTTACAGCACAATGGCACTAAATATACAGACCCAACTGATATTGCCAACATCCTGGCAGATAGGTTCAATGCAAACTTTACCCCCCCTCTCACCCCCTAAAGAGCCCATCTCTATACCGGACGAATGCAAAGTTCCTGTAATCACGGCTGCACAGGTAAAAAACACACTCTCCAAAGCCAAGAACACAGCATCCATGGGACCAGACAACATCCCAGGCTGCGTTCTACACGAACTACAGAACAAACTGGCACCCCACCTAAGTACCATGTTCAATCATAGCCTCACCTCAGGCTTTGTGCCTGCTGAATGGTGCACAGCAATGGTTATCCCGGTCCACAAGGGGGGAGCCACCACGGACCCCGGGAACTACCACCCCATTAGCCTGACAAGCCTGGTCTGCAAGGCCATGGAACATATCATCATGGAACTTATAAACAAAGATATTGGTAATCTCTAAACTCTGGATCCCACCCACTTCGGGTTTGTAAAAGGCAGATCATGTCTCCTAAACCTGATAGACAAGGGTAAGGTGGTTCACACAGCCTATCTAGATCTTGCCAAGGCTTTTGACACCATCCTCCACTCTAGAATTACAGATAAACTCACTAAACTAGGTATAAATCCCCATGTCACAAGATGGTTTGCCAATTGGCTCACTGACAGAATCCACACTGTGAAAGTAGCAGACTCCAAATCCGACTTCAGACCAGTAACAAGTGGAGTACCACAGGGTTCAGTCCTGGGTCCTCTCCTGTTTGGTATCTACTTCTCTGAAGTACAGGCTAACACAGAAGGTCTTTGGCTAATGAAGTTTGCAGATGACTGCAAACTAGGAGCCATAATCGAAACTCCTAAAGATGTGGACATCCTACAAAAGGGCCTCACTCAGACAGATGCCTGGTGTCAAAGCCATGGCCTCAAGCTCAATGCCAAAAAGTGCATTGTCATCCCCTTTGGTAAAAACTCTGTACCCATGAACTACAACATAGGCGGTAGTATACTTAACACTGAAAGTGTGATAAGAGACCTTGGGACACAGGTGGACAGTAGTCTCTCCATTGACAATCACATCGCCACAGTTGTCAGAAAATCCTTCTATGTGGCACACCTCATCACAAAAGGTTTCTCATCCAGAAAAAAAGAGGTCACTGTTCCCCTCTACTCATCACTCATTAGACCCATTACAGAGTACAATGCCCCTTTTGGTATGTATCTCACAAGACATCTACAACAACTGGAAAGGCCGCAGAAATACCTCACAAAGAAGATTACCGGCCTCAAACAGATGCCCTCATGAACCGTCTCAAAAAACTCCAGCTTTACTCCATCGCATATCGCCTACTCAGAGGTGATCTCTGCCTAACATACAAAGCTATGTCAAACCCAGAGCTGTTGGACATGCTCCACTTAAAGAAATCCCAATCCCTCTGAGCTACACGCTCTAGGGACTTAAACCTTGTCACCACATTTAACAGAACATGCCGGAGGGACAGATTCCTGTCCCAGAGGCTTCCCATACTCTGGAATAAACTACCTATCTATATCAAACAAAGCTCCTCATTAGCACTCTTCAAGAAAAATCTTGATGATTGCATGGGAAATAGGAAATTCACCCCGGGGATCACCTCTGTGGCTCTGCTCGACAGTGGCACAAGAAAATAATTTTCTTGGGTGGCAAAAGCCAGGGTACCTTTTTGGCTGGGCTTGTATAAGCCCCAGGGCTGATAGCCTAGTACCTACCTATGAACCTGTATAAAGAGCTGATCTGATTTCCTAAATTCTGAAGTTCTCTGCAAGTAAAAATGTAAATGTCTATGTATGTCCAGAAAATGCAGAGTATTCTTCCTTGTTTTGGTAGTTTGGGAAGAAAACTGGCAGCTCAGTAGATTGGTTTAGGTTACTTCCAACACAACCTTTGGAAGAAAGGAGGGATTAGTTCCTAAAGAAACCCTGTACTTATGAAAAACTAGGTATGGGGCCTTGACAGACAAAGCTTGCAACTCTGAAACTCTTCTCGCTGAGGTAATGGCCAGTAAAAGGAGTGTTTTCCAAGACAGAAATTTCAAATCACATGTTGCCGAAGGTTCAAAGGGAGGAGAAATAATGTTTGTCAAAATGAAATTCAGATCACAGGAAGGAGTTGGATTTCTGTATGGGGGTCTTTATCATCATCGTTTCTTTCAAAAATGCTTTACAAAACCTGTGTGACATAATCGAACCATGTTTTCCTATATGGAAATCTCAAATTACTGCCAGTTGGACTCTAGCAGTAGAACCAGCAGCTCTCTCATGACTTTTTTTGCTAGAAATTCTACAATAGAATGAATGGGCACAGAAAAGGAATCTATTTGATTATCGCTGTCCCATATTACAAACCTGTCCTGTTTACTCTTGTACAATCTTCACGTAGAAGTTTTGTGTGAAGAAGACAAAATATGTTTTGACTGGGGATGAAAGGAGAGAAAATCTGGCAATCAGAGGAATTGGAGCAGCCAAGCTGTCAAGTTTGAAGTTGTGTAGGCTGGGATGTACCACTCCCAACGGGTGAGTCAGAAGGTCTGGAGCAGGGTCTAGAATCCATGATTCATTCACAAGATGAGGCTGAAGAGAAGGAAACCAGATTTGATGAGGCCAATAGGGAGCAATCAGGATTACTGGAGTCTCCAACAAACTTTCTTTCTGTATCTACTTGGGAATCAGAGGGATTGCAGGAAAAGCATTGAGTAGTCCTGAGGCCAATCATGAACAAGTGCATCCCTTCGTGATGACCACATGGGAGGGATCAGGGCAAAGTAGTTGCTGCATTTGGCATTGGTGGGTGATACAAAGAGGTTGTAGCAAGGCTGACCCCATTTCCAGAAAATCGCTTCCGCAACTTTCTGATTGAGGGACCACTCGTGTGGCCATAAGATAGCTCTGCTCAATTTGTCTGCAATCATGGTGGATCTCTCTGGGATGCGCATTACAATCAGAAAACAGTTGAAGGCCGTTGCCCATTGCCAAACCCTTAGAACTTCTCAACAAAGGGAGTAAGATCCGGTTCCTCCTTGCTTGTTTATGTACCAGACGTTTATGTGCAAATGAGCCTCGTGATCCTGCCAGATGCCTTGAACTGTCTTCCTGAGATAATGACACCCCACCCTATCTGGGAAGCGTCCGTGGTCACCGTGGCTTGAAGTTGAGGGGGAATGAAGGGACGGCCTTGAGATACTACAGGAGAGTGAATCCACCATTGGAGATCCTTTTTGCAAGAGTTGGTTATGAGGATCTTGTACAACAATGGAAGATCTAGGACTGACCACTGTGTGGAAAGTAACCACTGAAGTATCCTCATATGCAGGTGAGCTAGGGGAATAAGTACGACAGATGCGGTTATCCTTCCTAGAACCTGAAGAACTAGTTTTGCAGAGGCTCTTGTCTTCCTGATCAACAGTTCTACATGAAGGCAGAGATCATGAACCCTGTCATGAGGGAGTCTTGCCATCAATTTTATCTATTTCTGCTCCTATGAATATTAAGTTTTGACATGCTTCTAGAGCAGATTTGCTGCACTTTATGGTAATGCCTAGGGAGGAGCAAAGCTGAAGTGTACAATCCCTGGCTTGCAGCAGCAGAAGATGCCTGGTCGGGGCAGTTATGAGCCAGTCATCCAGATACGGAAACACCTGGAATCCTCAGCATCTTAAGTGAGCCGCCACTACTGTCATGCATTTGGTGAACACTCTAGGAGCTGTAGTGAGACCAAAGGACAGAGCTTGAAACTGGAAGTGACTGGCTCCTAGCTAAAAGTGCAAATACCTCCTGGATCATCTTTCCATTCGTATATGGTAGTACGCATCCTGAAGGTCTATAGAGCACATTCAATTGTCTTTTTCCAAGAATGGAACCTGAAGGTCTATAGAGCACATTCAATTGTCTTTTTCCAAGAATGGAAGAATTGACTGCAGTGTCACCATCCGGAACTTGGTCTTTTTCACAGATTTGTTCAATTTGCTGAGATCCAAGATGGGTCTCCAGTCCCCTGTTTTCTTTGGAACTAAAAAGAATCTTGAGTAAGTTCCGAATCCTCTCTGGTCTATGGGGTCTTCTTGGATGACTCTTTTTCTCAGCAACATTTGAATTTCTAATGTTGCTTCATCCTTTTGACTGGGAGGAACATCTGGAACGGACTTGTTTTCGGGAGTGGGGAAGAAGGGAATTATATATCCCCCGGACATTATGTCCTACACCCATTTGTCTTTTGTTATCTTTTGCCAGGTTTCGAGGTGCAGAGACAACTGCCCCCTGACTGCCTCTACAGGCGAGCAATCAGGCACTCCTTCAAGAGTGCTGAAAGGGTCTGCCAAGCAAAGACTCTTTGGAGCCCTGATTCTGCAGGCCTCCCCTGCCGCGAAGGTGGCATCTTCCATTATTGTTCCCCCCTCTGCCTCTGGGAGAAACTCCACCTTGTGTGTCCTGCTAAGACCCCTGTGATTTTCTGAATCACATTTTTCCACTCTCTCTCTGACCCTTAGGAAATGGTCTAGTAGGCGTGGAAAAATGCACTCCAACAGCAGATAAGGTCTTACCTTCCTGTTTACACCTGGTGAGCTTTTCTTCTACTTTAGTTTCCAAATAGGGATGAGCCATCAAAGGGAGCACTAATGAAGAAAAACTTGAAGTACTCACTCTATCTGCTGTATATGAAATGAGTCGCATGGACAAGTTGACAACAGAACTGAGGGTGGCAAGCTGTGCGTTGACCTTATCTGTCACCACATCAGCTATAGCTCCTTGGAGGGAGGCTGAAAGTTCTTTCAGGTGAAATAGATAAGGTAGTTTGACCATAAGGTAAAGGCCACTGACGAAAAGACACACTTCCAATACCTATCCATTTTGCTGGAATCTTTATTAGGAGGATGGATAGAGGAAATGGTCTCAGACAGTTCCTTTCTAGTGGCCACCACCACGACCATGGCATCAACTGCTACATCTTTGGTTAGAAAAGCCTTATCGTTCGGGGCTGTGATATATTTATTTAGGCTCTTAGAAGTGGGTTATATAGAATATTGTGTTTCCCAAACCTTCTGAGAGATCAACTCAATAAGTTCATCAGAAGGGAAGATCACCCAAGAGGCTGAAGAGCGAGATCCAAAGGCCTTCAGGTATACTGACTCCTCAGCTAAAGGGGAGGTGGACTGCCAATCACCTCTCTGTTTTAAAATTTCCAGGATGTCTCCAAAGGAGACTCATCAGGAGGTGACCGTGGAGGCCTTTCTGTTTCATCGAGGTTGGTATCAGATGTGATGGACTCCTCCAGGGAGTCAAGATGCTTCCTCTTGCGTGTCCTCTTCCAAGGGACTTCTTCAGTAGAGTATTCTGGGAAAGTTTCGGAAGAGTGGAAAGTGCCCTGAGGGACATCCTTACATCTGGGATCCCTGTGGTCCTGTGGATGGCTGTGAGGAGGTACAGACACCTGCACAGATGCAGGAGGAAGATCCAAAGAAGACTGTGTCTTGGACTGGGGGGGTAGTCATCACCCTCCTCATGACCTTTAAGGCTGTCAGCCTCCACTCCGAAGAACTCCATGGACCCGACAATCAGGTTGTTGGAACAATGGAATCTTCACAGCAGAGGACAGAAGCTCTGAAGCTGAGGTAGGAGCCAAACTCATCTGCACCAAGGTCCCAAGAGGCAAGACTGGATCCGAAAAGATCTGAGACAGCTCCAAAGACCCGACCAGACAGCATCGGCTCCCACAGGCTTCCTGCTCCAACTGGGCAGAAAAGCTCTGCGCAAATATCTGATCTGAGGAGTCAATGGGACCTGAACCCGATATCAACACAAGCTGGATGTCAGAATCTTCTGGCTCCGAAAGCGAAGGACAGATTGGAGGAGGAGCAGCCGGCAAAGGGGAAGGTTGTGTCTGAACTCCTTTGGGCTTGGATCCAATAGAAGCTTGGCTAAAGCAGCTGTCTTCAAGAGCCTCTGCAAGACCCTATCCACGTCTTCAATGGAAAGACTCCTGGTTGACAGAGTAGAATGGGTCAGAGATCTTGTGAGGAATGGAGAAGGGAGCAGAGAAGAGATCGGCTCTAAGAAAGGAGATTGGCTCCAACAGTGAAACTCATGGGCTTTGGAGCTAAAGAGTCTGAAGCTGACTTTGGAGTGGAAGTTACTTTCTGCTCCAATACAGTGTTGGATCCAGGAGATGCTAACTGCTTCTATTGTCCTTCTGGAGAAGACAGCTTTTACTGTTTCTGTTTGGGCTCCTAAGAGGATTTTGGAGCCAAAGAAGGATGTTTTTCTGGTTTTTCAGACTTCGCCAATTTTGAAGAAGAGAGAGAAATAGCCTCAAAAAAGGGGGTTTTCAATAAACCCTTTAAGATCAATTTATTCTTGCACTCCATAAGCGCTCTCTGATTGTAGGCATGACAAGTGAACAAGATTTCTGTAGATGTAAAGGCTCCAAGCAGTACATGCATAAGGTGTGTGAGTCACTAAGCGGCATTTTTTTACTACACTGCACACATTTTTTAAATCCAAGAGGCTTGCCTTCCTTTTGAGACATCTTAAGTAACCTACAGCAAAAAATCCAAAACATTAAAAAAGGACTGTACTCACTTAATAACTCTATCACCTCCCTCCTAGACAGCCACCAAAATCTACCTCTTTGTCCCCCCCACAACCACAAACCTTTTCTCCTTTAAAGCTGTTCAAACTTCTTGCATAAAACAGCTCTTGTCCAAACTAAAACCCTACTGCCTAGCCGCTGACCAACTTCTCAATTAAATCCTAAAAGGAGCTGCCCCATCCATAGCCTATCCTATCTCTATCCTTATCAATCGTTTTATCTCTGAACAGCATGTACACCACCTCTGGAACATCTCCCACATCATTCCCCTCCACAAGGGTGGCCCCTCTAGAGATATCTCTAACTACTGCCCCACTGCCATCCTCCCACCCATAGTTAAATACTATAAAAATGTATTCATCAACAACTCCTAAATCACCTTACCACAAACAACCTACTATCCCACACCCACTACGGATTCAGACCTAAACATAGTACTAACACAGCCATAATATCCTTCACCGACACTATTCATCACCTCAGGAATAAGGGTCTACTAGTCTCAGCAATTTTTCTTGATAGGTCGAAAGCTTTTGACACTGTTTCCCACCAACTCCTACTTAAACTTGCCACTTTCAATCTCAGTTCTTCATCACTGGTGTGGTTTCACAGCTACTTATCAACCCAAAAACAGGCTACCAAATGGGAGAACAATCTCTCTCCTTTACTGCCAGTATCTACAGGTGTACCTCAAGGGTCCATTCTTGGTCCCCTCCTCTTTATCATATTTACCAATAGTCTAAATTCAGCAACCCAACTAGTTACAATCATACAATATGCAGATGACACATCTCTTATCTGTGCTGCTCCTTCCCACCAAGCTCTTCAAGAAAAAACTCAAAAATCAGTTCAAGAAATGGAAACTTACCTCTCTAACCACCAACTCATTCTTACCCCAATAAGACTAAGCCAATGATTTTCACTAACAAAACTTCAGGCCTACTCACCCCCTCTCACTATTCAATCTGTCAATGGAACCAAAACTGAGCCTACAAATCATCCCACACTCCTAGGTGCAACAGTAAATGACAGGCTGAAATCTGATATACACATATCTCTAACAATCAAAAAAGTCCATGCCAAACTCGGATCTCTCTACAGGGCAAGACTGTTCCTAAGACACCAAGCCAGTCTATCCACAGCTAGATCTCAACTTCTGTCTACCCTTCTCTACTGCTAAAACATTTTCACAAACTTGAGCAAGACCGACCTCAAAAACTTAGATTCCAATTTGCCAGCAACCATCCCCAAAATCTGAACATTGTTAGGTTCTTCGGCAACTTAACTGGCTCGAACTTCCCAACCTGTTAACATTAAACCAACTTACCTTTACCCACAAAATCATTCATAACCTCAGCTTCTGCCCTGTACTTTCCTCCCTGGTCCACCCACATATAATATATATATGTATATATATATATATATATATATATATATATATATATATATATATATATATAAATATAATTTTACTTTTTTTTTTTTTTTTTTTTTTTAAAAGTGCAAAGTGGGGACAGGGGGAGAGGGGAATGTCGTCCAACTTAAACGGACATAGGTTTTCACTTAGAAAGTTAGAATAAATTTAAGTAATGGGAAAAGGGATGGAAGATTAAACACCCTCCAACTAAAACAGGTGTACATTAGACGTCCTCTAAAATGGACGCTAACCAAAAAAAAAAAAAAAAAAAAAAAATCCTAAAAGGGTTAGATAATGGTAGACTAATCTAATACGTTTTAAAGGTAAAGGAAATTTAACTATAAAGGTAAATTAACAACAATAAAAGAGCAATAACAAAGAATGAACTTAGCCCACAGCTTGCTGTTGAACCTCTTCACATCACTTCAAACGAGATCTGAGGAAGTTGGGGAACTGCATTATAGGTAGGGAAGGATGCCCACAAGTGTTGCTGAAGACCTTGAACTTTTGGAAAGGCCAAGATGGATCTGAACCACCAGTGAGAATAAAGGCGAGATTGACAACACACATCTCATTTTACACTGTAACAAACGACGATTTAATAAAGATGTTTTTATGTCATGTCATTGTAATGACATACAAAATGAAACTGTATCCATATATAACGTGTAAATACATGCTGTTTATAGGTGATTACTGTCTACTCATTAGAACCATAAACGATCAGTTTTAGCTTCAGATTAAGCACTTAAAGCTATACACAGCTTGCAACATAGCCATGGATACTGTGAAATATCTCAAGCATTACTACATTTATGTTTTAATGGTATTGGTCAGTGTCATGCATAACAGGTTTTATAATTAATTAAAAGCTATTTATTTCTAATTGCTACTTTCTGCATCATCATAACTCTCATTTGAAGAGAATCAGAAGTTAAAATGGGCTACGTTTGTATATGCCTTAGGAGTGTGACTATGTTCTGGTAGGGTCCACGTTTAGCAATCGAACGGAATGCTCATGGAAAGGCCGTTCCTCACACATAGACCACAGAAGCTTCCTTCACATGAAAGGCCAAATGATAGTAAATAAATTCAACGAACAATCATAGTTGGCCAACACCAAGGGAACGGAACTAGTATGTACGTACCAGTAATGGAGGGATAAGGAAACTTGCCCTTTCCCCACTGTAGTGCGATCTCGGAGTTGGTATATATAATTAGTGGGAGGTTTGGGGGCAGCTGGAAGCAAAGATGACTTCTGGATCGCCTGTCTATTTTGATATGATAGTACACATCCTGAAGATCGATAGAGCACATCCAATCGTCCTTGTGTAAAAACTGTAAAATGGACTGGATTGTAACAGTTTGGAACTTTGCTTTCTTTATGTACTGCTTACGTTGCTTAGATCCAAAACAGGTCAGAGGTCCCCAGTTTTCTCTGACAGTAAAAGAAGCGTGAATAAGTTCCAAATCCTATCTGATCTGTAAGACTCTTGTCTAGCACCTTTGAATTTCTTGTGTCGCTACCCTCTTCTGACTGGGTGGAATGTCAAGAAATTTCTTCCTTTTGCAAGATGGGTGAAGGGAAAATGGCATGCAGTAACCCTTGGATATTATGCTTAGCACCAGTGTTATACTTGCCCAGGTCTCTGGGTGCAAAGAAAACCTACCCCCGACTGCCATTAGAGTTGGACAGTCAGGCAGCACTTCAGGAGCACCAAAAGGACCTATCTGAAAAGGCATCTCTAAAGCCCTGATTATGTAGACCTCTCTCTGCCTCTAATGTGATGCCTACCATTGTAATTTCCTCCTCTGCTCTGGATGAATTACCATCATGTGGATCTTGGAAAGGTCCCTGAGATTTCCGGAACCACATCTTATCACCTTCTGTTTCCTGCTAAAGGTTTGCTGAGGCACAGAAAAATTGATTCCCATGGCATACAGAGTCTTTCCATTTTGTTCACTGTAGGTTAAGTGTCTCTCTTACTAATGGCCCAAATGAGGAAGTGTCATCAAATGGGGTGTTAATAAAGGACATATTAAGCGGTTCCACAGAGTTGCAAAGCCACATCCAGACATGTCTCCTTATGTAAATACCTGAACCAGCTGCTTGTGAAGTGCCTTCAGCAGTGTGAGAGATCAACCTCATTGAGCACTGGATATGGACAACAGAGTAGCCAGTTGAGAGGATGTCCATTTGAAATCCTTATCAGATATGGACTCAAGAGTATCTGAAAACTTAATGGTGAAATCTCTCTGAAGCAGAGTAAAATGTGACCTCAGGGCAAAGGTTGCCGAGGCAAAAACTCGCTTCCCAAACCTGTCCAATGCCCTAGACGCCCTGTTACGTGGCTGGACAGCAGAGCTCCATTCCACTAGCTCTTTCTTGATGGCTGCCACTGCTATCATAGCATCAACTGGGATCCCTTTGTTCCAGTGCAGTCTGTCGGTTAGTGGGGCCAAAAACTTGTTGGGTGTTTTAGGAATGGGTTTGACAGTATCTGGTTCCTTCTAAGCCCAACAGGCAACCAAATGAATAAGTTTGTCTGTGGGGGGGTTAACCCAAGACGTAGATGGGCCAGAACAAAAAGCCTCTGAAAATACCTATTCTTCTGGTGAGGGGTTTTGGGAAGGCCAGCCACCTTTCTGTTTTAGGACCTCTAGAATACCTCCAAAGCATATATCATCTAGTGGTAATCTGGGGTATCCCTCTCCATCAAAATTAGTATTCTCCATGGTAGACACCATCAGGTAGTCAATATCTCCTTCTGCATGTCCTCTTCTGGTGTACCTACTCTGTGAGATGTTCAGGCAAGGTGTTGGAAGATAGGGGAAGTTGCTCTAATGGCATTGACTGCACACTTATTGGTTCCGGCTGTCCCTGTGGAATAGGCCAGAGCGACTCAAAGCTTGGAACCAATGGGAGAAAGGGAGTAGGATCTGAAACATGTGAGATCAGTTCACTGTGGAGAGAAAAAAACCCTTTCCACCAGCTTGAAAGCCGATGGACCTGGAGAGATCCTCGACCCGACTCCTCGGAGCCTCAACTCCCAATGAAGGTAGGTCTAGACTTCCCTTGGATCTACACATCAGGGGTGGAACGGAATCCAAACTGTCAAGGGCTGAGACTCAGAGGAAGGGGCACAGCCAACAAAATCGGAGCTGAGTCTATCACCTTGGACCAGACACTGAAGCTTTGGCTCAGAGACCCATTCTGATCTGACATTATTGGAGTAAAACTAGCCAAGGATATAGTCGGAATGGAGGAAGCAGTTTTCCTCAGATCCAACATTGGACCTCCGGGGATCTCAGATCCTGGGACTCTGAATCTACAGGGCAGACTGAAGAAGGAGAGAACATAGCTGTGGAAGTTGTAGGCATACTCACAGATATGACAGGGGATGGATCTGGCAAGACCCTCATCTGGATCTGAGCTCTGAGAAACTTTCACATCAATCTATCCACGTCCGCTTCTGACAAGCTCCTGGAGAACCTACAGTGCTTCTTGGGAGTTTGAAGCAATCTCAAATGCAGGGTAGGTGAAACTGGTTTAAAACTGAATTCAGGAGTAGTGCTCCTTCAAGAGGTACCCTGCTTAGGATCCAAGGGTCTAGGATCTCAGGGTGTCATTGTTGGACTGATTGTGATTACTGTGGTTGAGGTTGAAGCCTTAGAGTCCTCAGGATTGATAGGGTCATAGCAGATATTTTCTTCGTCTTTGCAGGAGGCTCTGAGGAAGACCTGAGGTACTTTGGAGGGGAATGCTTCTTATGCTCTAAAGAAGCAGACTTATTATGCTTGGAGGGGGTTTGAGCCCCTGAAGAAGAAGTAGAAGACCTCTGAGAAACAGGTTGTTACATTAATCAGCTAAAGCTCTAGGGTTAAAAGTGGAGCAGATCTTACATGCAGTGTCCAAATTGTCCAGCCCCAACACAGTACACACACTCCTTGTGGGTATCTGAATTTGGAATTTTATGCATACAAGAAGTGAACTTTTTAAAACCTATGGGATTGTCAAGACATATCTGAACAACATACCCCCACCATGTCCGAAAACAAAGTTTTATGCAAACAATTTTATATATAGTAAAAAAAAAGTAATTTTTTTTTACAAGAAATACCCTAAAATAATGGCAAAAAGAAAATACCAACAATGGTAATGAGATACTACACAAAAATTGATATCAGAAAGAAGAAAAACGAATGCCAGTGAGAGAAACTAAGAGAGAGGTTAGGAAACTGGAAATGTAAATTTATTTACATAAATGTGTGTGTGTGTGTGTGTGTGTGTGTGTATATATATATATATATATATATATATATATATATATATATATATATATATATATATACATACACATATACAGATATGTATAGACACACATTTATGTATATATGCACATACATATACACATAAATAGCTATATCTATATATCTATAAAAAGAAAGAAAATACCAACAAAAGTTTTGTAACTCATGAAACCTATACCAGCACTCGAGTGCTTGGAAACCTGCATCTGTTTGCAATGGTGGCCAATGATATCTGAGGATTTCAGGATGCAATGGGGCATTATGGGTTGAGAGATGGATCCAAATTCTGGAATAAGCAGCTGACTTGGATCAGAGGATCAGATCCAAACCCATACACCAAGGAAGAATGAAAAGGAGAACTTCAGATTACTAGACTTTTTTGGATTTTGTTAAACATGTAGGGGACTCTAAAGCATATGCCCTACTTTATGTCATTAATGTTTGGAAAAATACTCAGAAGACAGGAAGAGGAGGGAGAAAGTTAACTGTAAGTAAAACATTTTTTTAATACCACTATTTAAATAGTGCATGATTTTCTTTGCATGTTATAAAGTTTTTTTCCAGTTATTTTTAAGTGCAATGGGGAAGTAAATAGGTGCTCTTGTTTTTTTTTTCTTTTCTTTTTTTCCTTCTCCCCTATTCTTTCCTTCTATTGTTCAGTTTTAAGAAATGTAGGCAGTGCAATGTAAAAAAAAAAACTCTTGCATAGGGGAATGAATGGGTTAAGGCCATTACCTTAACCTAGTAACAGGTTTTAAGAAAAAGCAAGAACATGAAAAAGAATACTGAATATTATAAGGCTTTTTTCTGCAAACAGTTTTGTGTCTGGTTCTGATGTCCCTAGGTGACGATCTGATAAAGAAAAATGACTTGGAGAAAATGTTTTCTGAAAGCATTTAAGTGTTTTTCCAGCTGCGAGAGCTATAAACATAAAACAAACCAGACTGCACTTAATAGAACCACAGGATGTACCATACATCTTAGCATGGATAACCTTTCTTTTAGGTTATCTGAAGTCTATGTGCATGGCTGTCAGTTTGGAACATATGTTCCTATTAGGAGGGTAAAACTTCAACATAAGAAGACATACAAAGTTTTGTATGTTATTACATTAATAGGTTTTATGGATATTGGGGTGTGTTTGCATTTTTGTTTGAGGATTGTCTGTAAAACAAAAAGTTCTGTAAAATGTGACATTTAAAAAAGCTTTTATAGATAAAAGGTGGGAATAATAATTGTTTAAGAATATGATGCTTTCTGCAATGTCTTTAAACATTAACTGTCTCACAGATAAATACAAAAAAGAAAGACTAGTGAACTACAGTAAAATCTCACATGACCGGCACCCGTGAGGATTGGTAGATGCCAGCTAAGTGTAGTTTCCGGTTGCTTGACAGCCACTTTGCAATTTTTGATTGGCTCGTATAACAGCATACGAGCCAATCAAAAATCACAAAGCAGAGCCTCTTCTGTTCAATGTGGAACAGAAGTGGCTCCGCTTTGTGATTTTTGATCGGCATGTATGCCAGTATACAAGCCAATCAAACATCGCAAAGCAGAGCCACTTCTACTCAATACAAAACAGCCTGGCACAGCATATGAGCCAATCAAAACTGCCGGTTACTTGAGTCCTGGTTAACAGAGACTATACTGTATATTAAAAAATGTAGAGTGCAAATAGCTATGCTACAGGAGACACACTTGGAAGGAAGTGAACACATGAATTTGATAAAGAAAGGTTTTCAGGATGGTTATTCACTGGAACACCTGGGGCAAAGGAAGAGAGGACTACTTATATTAATTGCAAGAGGAGCTCCAACAGTGACAGAAGAGGATAAAAAAGACAATAATGGCAGATTTGTAGTACTAAGGGGCTACTGCAAGGGAGGAGGATTACACTGGCATGTATTTATATTCCACCGAAAACTACTATAATGGAACTTAAGAAGATTCTGGGAGAAATAATCAGCTTTCAGCAAGGAATATTATTTACAGGTGGGAGGTGGAATTTGATGAAGATGTGTCTGGGGGGCACAGAATGGAAAATATAACAAAGTTGGGCAGACTTTTTAAAGAAATTTATGAAAATATTTGGCATGGAAGATGTGAATTCAGTAATAGGAGTTTGGATTGAATTTATATATTATTCCTCAAGATAAAAAAACTGGGCCAAGCTAGACAGAATTTACATTTCACAGGAACATGTGCATTTAATTGAAGGTCTTGATAAACACCCCAATAACTATTTCAGATCAAGCACCAACAATAACTGAAATAAAAACACAGGGTAATGAAATAAAAATTGAGACACTGGCGCTTTCTCACCTATCTGTTGAGAGAGGAATTTAAGGACTAGATAGTGGAAACTATTCAGGAGCTGATAGAAATGTCTTCTGAAAATATAGCTAGGAGTGGAATAAAATTGAACTGGAGTTTAAAAATAGGGTGGAAATAAAGGAAAGGGAGATATAGTTAAGAAGTAACAAGAATTATTTAGAGGGGCTGACAAATATTATAGTATTGCAAAATAGGGGGAATCTCACAGAACAAGAGGAGGAGCAACTGCAGAATGCTAAAAAGAAACTAATGGTTACTTCGATAATATGCATGAGTTTAGAAAGATTGCTGTTAAGCAACTGTTTTTTTTTTTTTTATAATAACTCTACAGCACTAAAACGTTTAGCACAACGACTCAAACAACAGAGAGTAGAAAGTGCTGTCACCACACTTAGGGAGCCTACAACAAGGACGATAAAGGATCCTGTATAAGTATTAGAAATATTTCAGAAATTCTATGAAAGTCTGTATAAAGCAGAGAAATACTGAAATCAAGAAAAGGTACAAACTGAAATGTTTATGGAAGAATTAAATATGCCAAGGTTAAAAGCAGAGGATAGGAGGAGATGAGATAAAAATGGTGATATAAAACCAATCTACAGGAAGGACACCAGGAATAGATGGTTTTCCTGCGGAAGTTTTAAGCTAGGTGGGGAAAAATGATAAAGATCTGGAAGGTTTTGTTTAACAGTATTTTAAGAGGAGGAGAAGTACCAACATCCTGGAAGAAAGTGGTGGTAGCGGTAATACCTAAAAAGGGTAAAAATCCATCAGATCCAGCTTCATACAGGCACATTTCAACACTAAACCATGATTATAAAGTGTTCACTTCTATAATGGCTAAAATAATGACAAAAGTGATGCCAAGATTGATAGGTACAGCTCAATGTGGTCTTGTGATGGGGAGGCACACATCTGAAAACATTAACTGAAAACTGATGATCCAGAGGGAAGCAGAATGTAACAAAATACCATTGTTGGCGTGTCTCGATACAGAAAAAGCATTTGACAGAGTAAGCTGGGACTTTATGAGCAGAGCAATGGATGCATTTGCATTCCCTGATAAAATTATAAGGTTGATTAGGAGGATATATGAGGGATTGGAGGTGAAAATTAAAGTGGGTGGGGTCCTCTCTGACAATTTCTGCTTGAGCAGAGGAACCAAGAAAGTGTGTCTTTTATCCCATTTGTTATTTGCATTATATTTGGAACCACTGGCAAAGAAAATAAGGGACTTAGAAATTCAACAATATAATTGGCACAGCATTCAAGAAAAGCTGTCTCTATTTGCAGATATTACTTTACACCTGACAAAACCAGAAAGAAATATTACAGTGTTGTCAAACACATTGAGACAGTTTCAAATCTATTCAGGATACAAAATTAATGAAGCTAAAACAAAGGCAATAGCGGTAAATTATATACCTACACACAAATTGGTTCAGCAATATCGATATTGATGTGGACATGATAAAATGAAATATTTAAGAGTATAGATTAAAAATCATTCCAGTGTGGCAGCTAAGATTATGTGGGAAAAGACAACAAAAGATAATAAAAAATGACAAAATGGAAGCTCTGCTATATGGACAATGATAGTAATATACAAGTAGTTATAATGTTTTTAGTTCTTTTAGTCAGGCATATTTTTATCAACCAGAGGAGAAGTGGATTAGCAGTTAATAAAGAACTGAAGGATTTTATCTGGGAGGGGAAGATGGCAAGATTCAAGTGGGATAAGCTTATTCTTCCAACAGAACAAGGTGGACTGAGATTACCCAATTTGAGGGGGTATTTCAGAGCAACACAGATAAGGCTCCTATACATAGCGCAAACAGAAAACTATCATTCAAAATGGAAAGAGATGATGATGAAACAGGGGGGAAGCTCAAAGAAACAAGGAGAGGACTGGGATTTTGGATGTAGACCTTTAAGAAGAAGAATCATTCACAATATTATACTCAGAAAATAGCAGAAAGTATTCTAAGAACTAAGTCAACACAGGAATAGAGAAAGGAGATTCTGCAGATAGGAATGACTGCAAATAGGGTTACAGACAATAGGCAAGATGGTGCTGTTAATTACTAAAGAAAACTGGCAAAGGAACCAAGGTATTGGGAGCAAATAACTAGACAGGGAAAGGTAACAGACTGGGAATACGTCAATAAGTTATTTGGACTGTATGTTAGAGATTGCCATCCTTATCAAGGACTGATATCAGGGTGCATGCAAAGAAAAAGAAATGGGGGGGGGGTCCTAAACAAAAGACCAGCACTGGTAGAGTTTTTACCAGAATCTACAACAGAAGTTGTCATTAAGAAAGTCATAATTAGTACAGCACACAAAATAATGCATGACAACTATAAGAATAAGAGGAGGTTAGAAAGGATTGGGAAGAGAGATTAGGATAAGTAATTCACAAAGAAACAATGGGGGGGGTATATGTATGTTTCCCAGATATGCAACAAAGTGTAGAAGATTTACAATCTTTGCTTGGAAGTGTTTACACAGGTTCTTTTATAACCCAAGTAGACTCCCAAGAATCTTTCCTCAGATGGACAGCAAATGTTGGAGGTGTGATGGTGAAGAAAGAGGTAACTGGGGACATATTTTCTGGGAGTGTAATGAGTTGCATATTTTAAAGATTCCCTGCAGACTGCTCTGTCGGAGATACTGGATGAGCAAATTGGTGCAACTAAGGAAATTATTTTTTTGAGCTATGATACAAAATTGGAACTTAAAGAAGTAAGGCCTTGCTGAGTATAAATATGATGGGTGCCAAAAAAACAATTACTAGGAAATGGAAATGGAAGTCTAAACCAACTTTGCTATAAGTACCAAAGATAGTCGCAGATAAAAAAATGGAATTGGGATCTTTAGAAAAACGGTAGGAGCAAAATACATAGGGAAAAAAATGGGAACTGTGGAATCAATACAAGCAGTGGAGGAACAAGATTTAAAAGAAGGCAGGATTTGAATGAGCTATGTAATGGCTGACTGATAATGACTGACTATAGTATAAGTGATGTATAATGCTTGCAGCTACAGTTGTGTCAATGTGGTTTGTAATGTATAATATTTGCAACTGAAATTGTGTCGTTATGGTTTACTTTCATTTATATAAATGTAAAATTGTCTACAGTATGTCTTATGTGATAATTTAATAAAGATGTTTTTTGTTTAAAAAAAATCCAGCTGATCAAAGTACTGTCAATGGTAACATATATGTTAATGTTGCAAAGTCTTCAAGATTTTCTTACCACAAATATTTCACATGCACACCTTGATCTCAACTTATCTAATCCCACACATTTCTGGTTTGCTCATTCCCCTATGATGTACACCCAAGAAGCCACCCTCATATTTATTTATTTATGTACGTATGTACTTATTTAGCATTTGTTTACTGGGAAAGTCTGACTTGGAACAAGCCAATTTTAAGTGGAAGCCAAGGAAGAAATGCTCCATACTTATGTCTTTATAACATATGATAGCCCAGCTATCCCTACACAGCTGGAGAACTGTTCTCTGACAATTAATTTTGGAGTCATGGTCTTATTTACAATTTTGCAGTGCAGATATCCACCTTATGAACAAGACCACAATGTATATTCTTCTATAGCCATTTGCTCGTGATTACAAATGCTGCTTTGTTTTATACTTCATTGTTAAAATCATGGTATCCTGAAATTACTTCTCCATAATTATCAGAAGCGAAACATGGGGTGGCTGTGCAATGGAACAGTTGCCACAGAATGCATGGTTCATCTCTTGTTACTTTGTTGTCTTCACATTTACCCTATAGATATCCTTTACCGTGGCAGGAAAAATAAAACATTTCTAGCCAAAATACTTCCTGGTTAACCACAAATAAATACACAACACACAATTAGGACTTCTGATGAACAAGTAGAATAATGAAGGACAAAAATGTGGCAAAAGTACAAAGGCATCAAAAGGATAAAATATCCTGTTAAGTTGAGACATCCTGCTTCCTGCAAGGCATACATGTTAAGATTTAAACACCTGAGAGTCACACACACAAACACTGTATTTTATGTAACATTCTCACCTTGCCTTTACATCAGTCTGGCTTCCTTTTTTGTTACCAAAGGATTTCCTGTATTTTGGTTTAACCTGAAATACTATCTCATTTTCTTCTTTTAGTTTCTCAGGTGGTGGCTGTGCTTCTTTTTTCTTTTCTGGTTCCTGTCAGCAAAACAAATACAATTCATTAATCATATCTTCCCCGCATTTGCTGAATAGTACTTCAAATGACATATACAGCACCTCCTACAAATCAAACTAAAGAATGCAACAGTCATACAAAATATTTTCCAAGATACTAACATGCAGTAGCATTGCTTTCTAAAAAAAAAAAATGTCCAGCAACAAATAAATGTAAGCCTTCCCACACTTCTGGACAAAACAGTTCCTTATTTTTACCCAGTGTTGCTATCCCATAGAGTCAACACTGACATGTGGTCTCAGAATATGTGTTGACCTGAATCAGAATCTATACATACGGAAATATCTGCCACATCATTTGATCGCAATCTTGAAATCAAGGTCACTGATGCAATGCAAGAACAGACAGTAAACATCTCATCTGGGAACATGGTCTGGCCACATTTATTTAACTAATGCAAAGTATGTATGAAGTCCTCCTCTCCAAAGGTCCAGTATAAAAGCTGCTGCCATCTTTATTAGCACAACAGTTTTAAACTACAGAAGGAATAAGCAGGACTGTTGAGTTGATATGTTGAACTGCATGACTGGGTGGAAAACAGTAAACATTTCTAGAATGTGGAAGATCTAATCTAATAGGCAATAGAAAGATATGTGATGTGTGTGTGTGTCTACACACACACACACACACACACACACACACATATATATATATATATATATATATATATATATATATATATATATATAGCGAATGAGGGACCTGAGCCTGAGAAGGATGAACAGCAGCAGCATGCATGACAACTAAGTTTTAATTAGAATTCATCCAATTAAATATTACATCCAAGCAAACTTCACAAACAAAAAACACACAAGATTCCTAAGAAACATCAAATGTATAGCTGAATATCGTCAGCAGAGCAATGTTACTGAACACCTCTGCTTTTATTTTATTTGTTAAATGGAGTGGAATACAGATCCTGATGGACCACTTAAAAATTCAGTCATGAATTATGACGAGCTGGAAAGCTGCAATTAATTTTGAAATTACATACAAGTCATATAGTAATATCAGTCATAGTTTAAAAAAAAATAGCAGATTTGTACAAAGTGTGTATACAGGGGGGAAAAGTGTACAAGCAAAAAATGCAGTGGAAAATATATAATCAATATATTTGCAAAGTTAAACAGATTGCAGGATAATTAATGATTAGGAGGAAGTATGGTACTGAAAGTAAGATCATGAGTTAGAGGGAATAAGGTATGATGGTAAGGAAGAGAAAGGAAACTGGAGAATTAGAAAACAGGAACGGACAGAAAATTAGAGGGGAAGGAAGTAAATAGTTGGCTAGTAGGGCAATGAGGTAGGTGGTACATCTGAAAAATGAATCATGAGGTTGATCATATCTTCTTTAGGTGAGATGCAATTATCTGATAAATATTGTTTCTTGGCTGTGGGAGTTGAACTCAGGTGATTTTGCTGTTGAGAAAGAATACACAATGGGCCTCTGAACAGGTATATTCTGAGGAAGAGTCTGTATCACTCTACAAGGGGGGATCCACCTTGGATCCAGGAAACTACCGTCCCATCAGTCTGATGAGACCGATCTGCAAGGGCATGGAAAGCATTATCATGGAACTTATAAACAAAGACATTGGCAACCTTCAAACACTGGACCCCACCCAGTTTAGGTTTGTGAAGGGCCGATCTTTTCTCCTGACCTGACTGACTTCTTCGAATCAGTCTCCAGAGCTGTGGACCAGGGTACGGTGGTCCACACAGCCTATGTGGACCTCGCCAAGGCCTTCAACACCATTCCCCACTCTGGAATCATAGATAAACTTACTAAGCTGGGCAAAATCCCTTCATCACTCGATGGGTTGCCAACTAGCTTACTGACAGAACCCAGACTGTAAAAGTAGTAGACTCCATATCCAGCTCCAGACAAGTGGAGTGCCTCAGGGTTCAGTCCTGGGACTGCTCTTGTTTGGCATCTACTTCTCTGAAGTACAGGCCAACACTAAGGGACTCTGGCTAACAAAGTTCGCAGATGACTGCAAACTGGGAGCCATTACTGAATCCCCAAATGATGTGGATATGCTACAAAAGGGCCTTACAGAAACAGATGCTTGGTGCCAGAACCATGGGCTCAAACTTAATGCCAAGAAATGTATAGTTATCCCCTTTGGGAAAAACCACGTACCCATGAATTAACACATAGGTGGCAGTACACTAAACACCAAAAGTGTGATGAGAGACTTAGGGACACAGATGGACAGTAGTCTCACCTTCGATAACCACATCGCCACAACAGTCAGGAAATCCGTCTATGTGGCACACCTCATCACTAAGGGCTTTTCATCCAGAAAAAAGGAGGTTATTGTCCCACTGTACTCATTCCTCATTGGACCCCATTATAGAGTACAATGCCCCGTTTGGTTTGTACCTCACAAGACATCTGCAACAGCTGGAAAGGCCACAGAAATACCTCACTAAAAGAATCACAGGCCTAAAGCAGATGCCCTATACTAACCATCTAAAAAAACTCCAGCTATACTCTGTGGCATATTGTCTACTCAGAGGCGATCTCTGCTGAACATACAAGGCCATGTCAAACCCTGAGCTGTTGGACATGCTCCACTTAAAGAAATCCCAAGCCCTCAGAGCCACACGCTCCAGGGATCTAAACCTTGTCATCACAATAAACAAAACATGCTGGAGGGATAGGTTCCTGATCCCCATACTCTCGAATAGACTGCCCATACATGTCAAGCAGACCGCCTCCTTGGCCCTCTTCAAAAGGAACCCTGACGATTGGATGGGAGATAGGAAATTCACCACGGGGATCACATCAGTTGCCCTGCTAGACAGGGGTCCATGGAAGTAAATATTTTGGGAAGAAATATCCAGGGAATTGTTATGGCTAAGCTTGTATAGGCCCTAGGGCCAATAGCCGAGTACCAACCTATAAGACAGGTGAAATGGAATTAATATGGTGGTAGAAGTTCTCACATATAGGGAGCCATTACTGAGATGCTATAGCCTGTACTGTGCAGCTTATGTGGTACACTTAAGATGGTGAGAGGGAGTGAGATTTGATGTCACAGAGACAGGTCTATGCTTTTGAAGTCTGCTGGTGAAAAGGGAAAGAAATTTAAGTTATTCAATTTATACATAAGAGAGGCTTGTTAGTAGAGTGACTGTTTTATGGGGAACAATTTTGCTTTAGGTAAGGTAGAATTATGATGTTCTCTTAGAGGGATTAAAGTAATAAAATTACAGATACCATTTGCACAGAAATAGGTTCTTTTTGGAGGCTGTTGCCACAGTGGGAAGTCCATATTTAAGCTGGGCAAGAAGGAACCCTTTTCCTATAGCTAGTCTTCCTTCTGTGTAGTAGTAGTAAGTTAATTTTGGTCACAGTAACTTGGATGTAGTATTTAAAGTTTTGAGCTGCCACACATCTATGTATCCAAACTAGGGAAAAGTTTCTATTTGCTCATTGTCACTATACAGGATGTGTCATGCTGGTAGAACTGTGGTGAATTTTCTGTATGTCCCACAAATGGATTCTATCAGTTGCAGCATACACAATGTGAAAAGCAGCCAAGTTCCAGAGTCACTGCATACTGGGCTGTCCATGGATAATGCATAGAGTAATCTACTCCAGCAAAATCCAGTGAGTTAATGCCAAATATGTCAGAGGTAAACCACTTGAAAACTGTGAAGGAAAGAACAATATAGGTGCACAAACTCGTAATTATTGCCAAATGTTGCTGAGAGCTTATGGAGAGCTCTCACCATTAACAAATCATTAATTACAGTTAACAAGACAGTCTCAGTGCTTTTTTTTTTTTTTTGTCCCCTCAGACCTAATTTTTACTGGCCCGGCCCTCAGTACCTAATTTCTACCAGTTTCTCTCCAAAACCCTCTGCCCCGACTTAGTCTGTTTTCACTGGGGCCGGTCAAGGATCCTAAGGGTGTCCTGGGGACTTGGCTTGCCTGTGTTTCCATTCGCAGGATTTTTTTTTTAAATGACCTATGCGATCCATCCCACCCCCACACACACTGATAATATTCAAGGGCAACGTCCCTTAAGGAGTGTATCAACAAGCACCATCTCATAGGTTCATAGGTAGGTACTAGGCTGTTGGCCCTAGGGCCTATGTAAGCCTAGCCAAACTGTACCTTGGCTTTTGCCACCCAAGAAAATTATTTTCCTGTGCCCCTGTCAAGCAGAGCCACAGGAGTGATCCCCGGGGTGAACTTCCTATCTAACATCCAAACATAAAGATTTTTCTTGAAGAGTGCTAATGAGGAGCATTGTTTGATATAGACAGGTAGTTTGTTCCACAGTATGGGAAGTCTCTGGGACAGGAATCTATCCCTCCAGCATGTTCTGTTTATTGTGGTGACAAGGTTAAGGTCCCTAGAGCGTGTAGCTCGGAGGGATTGGGATTTCTTTACGTGGAGCATGTCCAACAGCTCTGGGTTTGACATAACTTTGTATGTTAGGCAGAGATTGTCTCTGAATAGGTGATATGTGACAAGAGTAAAGCTGGAGTCTTTTGAGACGGTCTGCATAGGGTATCTGTTTGAGGCCAGTAATCCTCTTTGTGAGGGATTTCTGTGGATTTTCCAGTTGTTGTAGATGTCTTGTGAGGTACATACCAAAAGGGGCGTTGTACTCTATAATGGGTCTAATGAGTGATGAGTAGAGAGGAACAATGACCTCTTTTTTTCCTGGATGAGAAACCTTTTGTGATGCGGTGTGCCAAGTAGAAGGATTTCCTGACTACTGTGGCGATGTGATTATCAAAGGAGAGACTACTGTCCACCTGTGTCCCAAGGTCTCTTATCACACTTTTGGTGTGAAGTAGACTACCGCCTATGTGGTAGTTCATGGGTACAGAGTTTTTACCAAAAGGGTATGACAATGCACTTTTTGGCACTGAGCTTGAGGCCATGCCTTTGACACCAGGCATCTGTCTCAGTGAGGCCCTTTTGTAGGATGTCCACATCGTTAGGAGTTTTGATTATAGCTCCTAGTTTGCAGTCATCTGCAAACTTTGTTAGCCAAAGACCTTCTGTGTTTGGTATCTACTTCTCTGAAGTACAGGCTAACAGGAGAGGACCTAGAACTGAACCCTGTGGTACTCCACTTGTCACTGGTCTGAAGTTGGATTAAGAGTCTGCTACTTTCACAGTGTGGGTTCTGTCAGTGAGCCAGTTGGCAGTCCATCTTGTGACATAGAGATTTATACCTAGTTTAGTGAGTTTGTCTATAATTCCAGAGTGGGGGGATATTGCCGAAAGCCTTGGTGAGATCTAGATAGGCTGTGTGAACCACCTTACCCTCATCTATGGCTTTGGTGACTGCTTCAAAGAAGTCTATCAGGTTTAGGAGACATGATCTGCCTTTTACAAACCCAAACTGGGTAGGGTCCAGAGTTTGGAGATTACCAATGTCATTGTTTGTAAGTTCCATGACGATACACTCCATAGCCTTGCAGACCAAGCTCGTCAGGCTAATGGGGCAGTAGTTCCCAGGGTCCGTGGTGGCTCCCCCTTTGTGGAGTGGGATAACCGTTGCTGTGCGCCATTCAGTGGGCACAAAGCCTGAGGTGAGGCTATGATTGAACATGGAACTTAGGTGGGGTGCCAGTTTGTTCTGTAGTTCATGCAGAACGCAGCCTAGGATGTTGTCAGGTCCCATGGATGCTGTGTTCTTGGCTTTGGAGAGTGTGTTTTTTACCTGTGCAGCCGTGATTACAGGTACTTTGCATTCTTCTGGTATAGAGATGGGCCCTTTAGGGGATGACAGGGGTAAAGTTAGCACTGAACCTATCTGCCAGGATGTTGCCAATATCAGTTGGTTCTGTATGTTTAGTGCCATTGTGCTGTAACTCAGAGCAGATCTGAGTGTTGCCATTGAGATTCTTGACATAGCTATAGAATGCTTTGTCGCTGTCTTTAGAATCAGTGGCGATTTTGTTTTCGTAACTAGCTTTGGAGAATTTTATGAACAGTCACTCCATTAATTGAACACAGGCTGGTTGGGCTTTTGTCAGGGCTTTACCCCACCACACCAAAGGAACAGTTTCAGTGCTTTGTCTTGATCTAAAATTGCACTGATGTAAAGCCAAAATATCATGAGATGAAAGATAAGAATATGCAACTGTATGGAAACCAATTTTTCAAAACCCTTACAAGAGTCCGGTTACAGATGGACAGAAAAGTGACTCAAGAGAAATGTTCCTGAACTCAGAGGTAATGACTATTTTCTAGAATAGATGAAAATATCCTCCACAGAGGTGACTGAAAAGCTTGGTAACACTGCAGCAAACGATCCACGTAGGTTTAGGGTGAAGGCACAGCAGACAAGATGTAGGGCTAGATTCAAAACTGTTCTGAGGAAGAGACAACACAGATATAACACACACCTTTCTTCCTCCTAATTTTAGTTTTCCTACTGATATTTTTGCTGCTTTAAATATTGACAGGGACTCATAAAGGTTACCACAAAGTGTAGACTACATGTACACTTAGCGTAATCTGAGTGACAAGAAAACACAAAAAAAGAGAAGAATTTTACTGAATACATATCGTGTACACCAAGTGTACACTTATTTTAGGCTTTACTGAATCCCGGGGGTAAAGATGATAAATATCCATGACCTCCTCACAGTCGACATATTTAAACTTAGTAGCAGGAAAAAGACCAACACAAAGGTAAACCAGGTCTGCAAAAACCAAAGAACAAATCCAAAAGATGTATAAAGCCACTGGAAATGCTTAGTAAAATAGAAACTTTTAATATTCCACAATATACACAAAGCTTTCAAAAGTGCAATCACATAAGAATACATTTGACACAATGACTTCAATATATAGTTGATTAGCAAAATCACATGACACAGCCAGGAAGATTCTTAAGTAGCTAGCACACTCATCAGAAGCAAAAAAGAATGTTTTCAAAATGTGTGCAAAAAATACAAACAGCAATGAAAAACAAAAATGTATATAAAAAACATTTAAAATGACATGCAGAAAAATGCATGTGAAAAATATATTTAAACTACATGCAAAATAGTAATAAACCACTAGTGCAAATATATCCTATTTTCTTTTCAAAATAGGCTTTATACTGACTTTTGCATTAATTCCTGGTTCAGAGTCAGTTAGCAACAGTGTAATCTAATCATATTCAGAGACCTCTAATTTATTATTCAGGTCTCCACCTCTTAAACTCTTTCAAACAATCTGTATCACTCCGAATTTAAATTCATGGTTCCTCCCTTTTTCTAACGTGTTTAAAAGTTATTTGTACCACATCTTTGTATTTCAGAATTGTGTTCAATTATACTATCTTTAAGCTTTTGTGTGCTTTTGCCTACATGAAATGCAAGACAAACAGTGCATGTAGCTAAACGAGCAATATTTATGGTATTTCAAGTGGCACAGCAGCTGAAACTAAATTTCTTATTTGTTTTAGGGTGAACAAAGCTATCATTAGTTATAATATTTGTACAGCTCACACAATTGTAACATGGAAAAGTCCCAAAATTACCCATCTTAGGATTAATTTTAGTTGTGTTAAGAAAAATCCTTATAACATAAGCGCTTCCTAAGGTTAGGACAAGTCCTGTATGCAAAGGTAAGTTTTTGAGCCAATAATCGCTTTAAGCTCTGGCATACTCTCAAAAATGCCCCAATTCTTTGATATGATGTTTTTCACTGTATTCATCCTCATACTATAGGTTGTGGTATGCCTTAGTTAATTTTGTTCTCTCCTCTGTGCTGGAACATTAGAATACATATTCTATCCACCAAAATATATTATAATTAATGATTGCTTTATACAACCAAACACAAATAAGAAATTTAGTTTCAGCTGCTGTGCCACTTGTAATACCTGGTGCAGCAGTTAGCATTGTCGCCTCACAGCAAGAGGTTCTCCTGCTCGATTCTCGGCTGGAGTGCCCTTCTGTGTGGAGTCTGCATGTCTTCCCCATGGTCGATTGATGTTTAAAGACATGCAGGTAGGTGCTTGCATGAATGGGTGCGCCCTTCTTTGAAGGTTGGGTGTCGGGCTGGTCGGCACTGTAAAAATCCACTCCCAATCATTACTGGACCAGAGTTCCGCTGTGGTGACCCCTAACCGGGAAAAGCTGAAAGAAGACTACATTGTTTATTTAGCTATGTGCATGGTTTGTCTTGCATTTTATGTAGGCAAAAGCACACGAAAGCTTAAAGATCATATAACTGAACACACTTCTGAAATACGAAGATGTGTTACAACTAATGCTTTAACTAAACGTATTTTAGAAAAAGGGAGGAATCATGAATTTAAATTCAGGGTGGAGACCTGAAAAATAAATTAGAGGTCTCTAAATACAATTGGATTACACTGTTGCTAGCTGACTCTGAATCAGGAATTAATACAAAAGTCAGTATAAAACCCATTTTGAAAAGTAAACAGGATATTTTACTCTACAGGTTTATTAGTATTTTACGTGGAGTTTAAATATATTTTTCACATGCATTTCTCTGCATGTAATTTAATTTTTTTTTTTATATACGTTTTTATTTTTCATTTCTATTATGTATTTTTGCACGTTTTGAATGCATTTATTTTTGCTTGTGATGTGTTTGCTAGCTACACTCCTTAAGAATCTTCCAGTCTGTCATGTGATTTTGCTAATCAACTGTATATTGAAGTAATTGTGTTAAATTAATTCTTATGTGATTACACTGAAGAAGGGTAGCCATACCCGAAAGCTTAGTGTATATTGTGGAATATTAAAAGCTAATCCTTTATTGAACATTTCCAGTGTCTGTATACATCTTTCGGATATTTAAACTCAGCTTGGAAAGTCTAGACAAGCCATATTCAAAATAATTCACTGAAATAAAGACACATCCTTAAAAAAATAAATAAAAAGCCAATCTTGGCTACCCTGTTAGCAAAGTTTCATAACATTTTGCAAAATAAAATATTTTTAGACACTAAGGCAAGCTGGACTGACTACCCCATCAGCTAGCAAAAAAACACAAATTAATGCAGCAAATCTCTGGTCAAGACAAGTGCAACTTTACATTCTTACAAGAGACTTCTGGGTGGTACACTGCATAATGGGTATACAGGATCTTCATTGTTACACTTTTATTTACAGTGTAATATGAGCCCCCTTAGTATTATATTGACGATAGAAATCAAACATTAAATACATATATATATATAAAAAAACAGTTTATATGCAAGGTGAAATTTATTGTTTTGTCTTGGTTGGAAGTGTGCAAACCTAAGAGTTAAAATCAAAATACAGAAATGACCTATACACTGAAGTTTGACAAAGCAAGTGCACATTTTAAGAACACTGCAGTTGCATTTGATTATGTTTCCTCATTCTTGGAAAAAGAATTAACACAAAATATCTGTTGCAGTGATGTAGTTTTAAGGTGCACACATGCTCATCTTTCATAGGAAATGTGTTTTAATTTTGATCTAACTAATGGCCTTTAGAAATGCTTAAACTTGATTGGTCAAAGCATATAAACATCAAGTCGATAGTATTGCAAAAAACCTGACAAAAATAAAAGCATTCTTACAAATAAAGCCATGCCACTGTAAAGCTTTTTGCCAACTGTAATTGCAGTTGCACCCATAAACTACCAGACCAAACTTATGTAAGACTTTCTGCTCTGACACCAAAACAAATGTCAAGCCATGGAGTGTTTGCTGGCAGTTTTAGTACTGCCTACCAATGTGTAATTTTTTTGCAAGTGTATTTGCTAATTCTTCATCGTATAAAATGCAATGCAAAATTTCACAGGTCCAGCTGGAACTCACCCCCCCATGTCAAAACTCCCTATACAGAAATGCAGATAAGGTATTTCAAATTAGAACTTGCTACAGCACAACAGAGCTATGTTGTCAAAATTTGTGTTCTGTCCGATAAAAGGCAGGCATGACAGGAAACTAAAGGACTTTCCAGAGCAGGAGAGGCACTGATTGCAGCATCAGGACTCACAGAATACATGGGCAGTCCATTATCTGGAGCATATCTCCCCGGGCCTCTGCTGAAAACAGGATCTGTGGAACCTAGTCGGACTTTCCCGGTCAACAAATGTTAAATAAAATAAATGTCACTGTAATGTCCATCCACTTAAGCCTTACTTGCTTACAGAATACCAACTGAACAGAGAATTACTTATAAAAGAAAATACAATTACTTCATTAGGTTGGGGTAAACAGCTTTATGCTGCACTAAGGCATTTCATAGGGCTTTTATCTAGTACAGAAAAAAAGATTATACAGAGGCTGTGTATACAGTTTAGCACTGAGTAAACTCCCCAAAAAAAAAAAAAATGAGACAGTCAAATGTTTACATGAAAGGTTATTTTGCCTGATGAAGTCTTGCTGCTGAGGAGGACAAAAGTGATAACCTGTACTTCTGTTTTTTAATAGATGTATGCACCGGTGTTTTATTTTAAGCATATGTACTTCAAACGCTTTTAGTGGATGCTTACACATCAACTTTAACCATCCTAGACCAAGACCTGCCACACTATGCTACACACACAACACACACAATATTTAAAACATACATAAGTGTATGTATTTGTGACTGTGTGTATGTGTGTGTATATATATATATATATATATATATATATATATATATATATATATATTCGGCAATGTACATAATTACTGACTCAGGGTGCAGTGATTGACACACGAGTCCAGTTTAATTGCTGTGCTGAACTGGGTGTGTATAAGCACTTAAATGGGAGTTTTTGGACCTGCCTCCCCTGTAGAATCTGATAAAACTAATTTCAGAGATTTGGTGACAAAGGGAATCAACTTATGTGCTAGGACTCAATGACTGTGTAGGTCAATGACTGGAGACACAGAGAATTATAACTATATATAGTACACGCACGCACACACACACACACACACACACACACACACACACACACACACACACACACACACACACACACACACACACAGCAAAGGTAATTTGTTCATAAAATAATGAAAAAGAGAAAGCAAAATAACAGTTCAGTGGTGCAAGCTCTTCTTTTTTGGACATAAAATAATAAGAAAATCTGCAGTCTCTCATACCAATTTAGGTTTAGTTCCAAAATAAATTTAGACAGCTCCTTCTGGTTGGATTCTTCAGCAGAATATATTTTGACTCCCTCAGGTTTGTCTCTCTTCTTACATAGCATACTTCCTAGAACCAGTGTTATAGGCCTAATACCCTCCCCTACAGTGAGAGACCAACTTTTCTGATCTTCAGGGCAATATCCATTCTTTTTAAAAATGAAACTAGCCAGGCAACTGCTTGTTAGCAGCAATGTTTGAAGGAACCTTTCTACCCAATACAGACACACACATTGTTTATGAAAGACCACCACGTTTTCCATATAGCAATATTTACAAGACAATTTTTAACATATATGACAATACCATTTACAGTATTATTTATATACCAACTTTAAGTACCCTAGAGCAAAACCCACCACATTATGTTACAGTGTGTGTGTGTTTATGCACAGCTATTAAGGACAGTCTTGGTGAAAACTTCATACTGCTAGTTTTGGCTAAATAAACTGACCAACCTGCAGTCAAGAACTCTTGGTTAGTCCTTGGTGACTACTGGAATAAACCCATTGCTTAGCTTGGCCTCGATTGTGCATCTGTGTTCTTTAATTGTTCTGGAAAGTGCAAGGGGTACTTTGTTGTGCTTGGAATGTTTTCTTCCATAGCTTTTTCAAATGGGGTAAATTTTGGCCAATTAACACATCAGTTAATTTAGACACAAAGACACCATGTAACACTTGTCTAGAAGGATTTATATGTTACCACCTCATCACAATATCCTCTATTTTGTCTCCATGCATACATTATTTCTTTTGCTTACTGTCAGCAGCTGTTTTATGCTTAAAAGCATATCGTGATTTAACTCGGGGCTGCAAAATGTCACCTCAGAGCAAGAGGTTCTCCAGTTTGGCTCTCCATCCCGTGTTTGAGTGGGTTTTCTCTGGGTTCTCTGGTTTCCTTCCACATTCCAAAGACATGCAGTAGGTAGACTGGGTGTTCCCAATTGGCTGTTGGTGTGAGTGCATGTGCATGTACTGCAACAACCACCATAACAGGGCTATTTATCTGGCAATGTGAACACTGGCTCTAGATGATGGTCATCGTTGATGTGACACCTCAACCCCCATGTGCAGAAATAGAAAAAAGGAGGTCATGGATGGATGGTTCTAACTTGTGTATTCCTGCCAACTGAATTCAACAACCTTTGGATTTCGTTTCCCTAGCAACACAATATCACATTTAACATGTTTAGCAACAGAACAGTAACTAAAAAATAGATTCTTCACTTACAATGGTTGAAAGTTTACCATTACCACATTCTGTACACAAGCCATCAGGAACGGAGTGTTGGCTAGCATTAACAATATATACATACACACGTGATATATATATATATATATATATATAAGTCCTATTTGTTTTGTCAACAGTACACTTCATCGAACCGTACTATCTTGAAATTACTTTAGAGAAAGTGCATTTTGTCGAAAAGGCACTTTCACTAAAGGAAAAAAAAAAAGTCCATTTGCATGTACCATTAGTTGTACATCAACGTATACTGTTGATGTACAACTAAGGAAACTCCTGTTGAGATCGCAGTACATTGAGGATAAGGGAATATTCCCTTTTCCCACTGTAGTGCGATCTCTTGAGTGTGAATACTAAAGTAGGGGTGGGTGGGTGGTGTAGGGGGGTTTGCCCCCTTGCATAATACTGTGTAGTGTGTCATTTTTTTATTTCGTTTTTGTTTATTCCGCGATAGTGCATTTTCGATGGAATGCACTTTCGCGGAAGTGAATTTGACAAAGTATGATTCGATGAACCATACTTTCGATTTAACAACGTAGACATATATATATATATATATATATATATATATATATTCACACCTACTTTTTATTAAAAATAATACACTTCTTTGTTGAAAGAAGACTATCCTGTTGCAACATAAGATGACCAAAGAAATAAAGATCGTGGCCATCATCTCCTGATTGCTGACCTAAAGCCAAGTCTCCCAAGAAGTATCAACTTCTTTGGTTAAGAACTTTTAAGCCCCTTGGAGAGGCATCTGTCATGAGATGCAGATGTCTTTGAAGCAGCTAACAGGAACCCTTGGACACGGTACACAGCTGTGTATAAACATGGTTAATGACTGGTGAGAGATGTAACCTTGATTTTGTATGATGGCTGTGACATGTGGCAGCAGAGTGCTGACCTTTTGTTGTAGCTAACAGGCCTGGAAAGAGGGTCTCTTTTTTACCCTTACTACAGTGCGTCTGAAAAATACTTTGGATTACCTAACAGCAATACTTGTTCTGCATCTTGTTGGGAGGGTGGCCTAATGGTTAAGGTGTTTGCCTTACAAACACAAGGTGCAGGGTTTGAGTCTCACAAAGGATAATTAGCTAGGCTTAAAATGACTCACAAGGGCAGTTAGCCTAGTACTAACCTATAACCCAAGGTTATCATTTAAAAAACACTGTCTGCTAGATGGACTGCAGCTATGACTTTTCCAGTTTTAACAAGACAACTGCCATGGGAAATAACAGAGAAGTCTGCACTGCGGAGTGCTTGGCTTTTTGCCTGAACTGGTATATAAAAATAAAAATGATGTATTTGAATATTCAGGGTATTACATTTTATTTACTTACCAAAACCTTTTTTTTAGACCCAAACCCTTCTTCAGTTTTAATGTTAAAAGAAGCTATGCCATTTTTTTATATACAAATGCCACATGGTGACAGCGTCTTACTTGGCTATTGATCTGTTATGATCTTAAGAAGCTTAGAATTGCATTTCCATGGAAATAATTAGCCCATATAATCTGCAATACAAGCATCCAAAGATAGGATGAGCAAGTATATATTGGGGGTAATTAAAGGTTTCCTTTATCCATACGGGACAACGGTGATACCAGGGGTGAATTTGTGGCTACCCATCCATTCATCAAACTTATGTTTGAATAGAGAAAGGGAAGTATTCTGCTTTATCTGGAGTGGAAGATGGTTCCATACGAGTGGTACTCTCTTGTGATACATTCCTGTCTTACCAGCATGTCCTATTAACTTTGCAAAAAAGATTTGCGTCCCTTGAGCAGGTGTTTATGGCATAACAGGATATGCGAATGTGTAAAATTTCTGACAGAATAGGGCATTCACATATACAACCTTACTTATACAAAAAGTATGGCACTGACAAAAGAGACAAAGCTCTTAGACGGTCTGCATGATTTTTATGATTCAAGCCCTTGATTTTTTTTTTTTTTAGTGAGACAGCGTTGTGAATCTTCCAGATGTGACAAGTGTTTGGAAAGGTACACACCAAAAGGGGCATTATACTCAATGATTGGCAGAATGAGTGCTGAGTACCATGGAAAGATACATCCTTGGATCGGAATGTCATATTTTATATACAATATAAACTGTGCAAAGAAAGGAGAATGCCTTACAATAGTGAATATATAGTTATCAAAGGACAGTTAAATGTCGACATAGGTGTGCATGGGATGGTGCTAAATACCTTTGTAAGGTTCAGATATGCAGTGTGGACTGATTTGCCCCTATCACTGCCTCACTGACTTTTTTAAAGAAAGTCCAGGTTAAATAGGCAGGACCTGCCCTTGACGAATCCATACTCTGCTGGGTTGAGAGTCTACAGGTTATCTATATCTCCACCGTCTCCTACAGTTTAACTCAAACCTTAGATTGCTTTTCTCCCTATTATATGGTTCCAGTATTGTGTAGGTACCAGAAACCTGCTTGTACTTTATAAAACTTTCACTTCCTTGCCTTGGAATCAAAGGAAGGGAAATTCCACCTACTTTTTTGGCTTTGTTTTACTGTATTATTCCCCCCCCCCCTCCAGATGTGCAGTAGCAAGGCCCACCCACCACCCAGCACCAGCTGACGTGTATGAAACTCTATGAATACTCATGCTGATGTCTTCTTCGTCCACATGAATATTCAGCTAGCATTCTGAGCATGTGGTATATAGATTCAGCAAACTTGTTATAATAATAATAATAATAATAATAATATATATGTTTGCAGGATCTGTAAACCACATGAACAGTAGAAAAAAGTCAGCTCTCCGAACTACAGTGAACAGTAGCAAAACGAAAATCTGTGATGTTGTGTGCAAATGATGGTTGTGCACAGTTGATGGTGACATGATGCATACGAGTAACCCTTTTCCTCAATTTAGTGCTATCTCGGAGTTGTACAGTGGATATAAAAAGTGTACACACCCCTGTTAAAATGTCAGGTTTTTATGATATAAAAAAAAATGAGACCACAATAAATAATTTCAAAACTTTTCCCACCTTTAATGTGACCTAGGGGTTAGGAGGGTGGCCTAATGGTTAAGGTGGTTGCCATACAAACACAAGGTACAGGGTTTGAATCTCACAAGGGGATAATTAGCTAGGCTTAAAATGGCTTGCAAGGGCAGTTAGCCTAATATGAACCTGTAAACCTGTAAACCTGTATAACCTGTAGAATTCAATTGAAAAACAAACAAATCTGTTAGGGGAAAAATATAAAAAATAAAAAAGTACAATAAGCATGTTGCATAAGTGTGCACACCCTCAAACTAATACTACAGCATTCAGTCTTCTTGGGTAGGAGTCTATCAGCATGGCACATCTTGACTTGGCAATATTTGCCCACTCTTCCTTGCAAAAGCACTCCAAATATGTCAGATTGTGAGGGTATCTCTTGTGCACAGTCCTCTTCAGGTCACCCCACAAATTTTCTATTGGATTTAGGTCTGCCATCTGGCTGGGCCATTCCAAAACTTTAATTTTCTTCTGGTGAAGCCAGTCTTTTGTTGATTTGGATGTATGACTGGGGTCATTGTTATATTGAAAGGTGAAATTCCTCTTCATCTTCAGCTTTCTAGCAGACACCTGAAGGTTTTGGGCCAAAAGTGACTAGTATTTGGAACTGTTCATAATTCCCTCCACGTTGACTAAAGCCCCAATTCCAGCTGAAGAAAAGCAACCCCAAAGCATGATACTGCCATCACCATGCTTCACCATGGGGATGGTGTTATTTTGGTGATATGAAGAGCTGTTTTTTCATCAAATGTACCTTTCAGAATTGTGGCCAAAAAGTTCAACCTTGGTCTCATCAGACCATAACACATTTTTCCACATGCTGTATTGCATTGTTTTGCAAATTTTATCTGGGCCTGTATGTTTTTCTGTGTAAGAAGAGGCTTCCGTCTTGCAACCCTACCCCACAGTCCAGACATATGGAGAATATGGGAGATTGTTGTCGCATGTAGTACACAACCAGTACTTGCCAGAAATTCCTGCAGCGCTTTCAGTGTTGCTGTAGATCTCTTGGCAGCTTCCCTGACCAGTTTTCATCTTGTCTTTTTATTAATTTTAGAGGGATGTCCAGTTCTTTGCAACATCACTGTTGTCCACATTTTCTCCACTTTTTAATGACTGTCTTCCCTGTCTTCCATGGTATATGCAATGCTGTGGAAATTTGCTCGTGCCCTTCTCCTGACTGATACCTTTCAACAATGAGATCTCTTTGATGCTTTGTGAGCTCTCTGTGAACCATAGCTTTTGGGTCAATTCCAAACTCCTTGATCTCCCTCTCTTAAAACCCGATTGCCTCGTGGTTTTGGTGTCTTTTCGGACTTGTTGGCTGTTGGTGAAGCACCCACCAAGAGGAGAAAACGCTGAGAGAAGAAAGGAGCCACTTTTGAGATTTTAAGTATTTTGCTTCAGATTATTTGTTAAGTTTTTCTGCATTGCCGCCTACTTTTGAGCATTTTCTGGCTTGTTAAACTTGATTTCTGATTTCTGTGTTGGTAACTGTATTTAGAACACAACCTAGAGCTGATTACTGAATTTCCTACATGCACTTATTTTTAAAATCGTTTTTTTCATTAAAACTTGCATTTTATCTGTCTCTGGCCTAGCACTCAAGTGTGGGGTCATTTACTGCACTGTTCTAACTTGTTGATACTTGTGAACCTCTGCTTTCCTTAAAAAAAAAAAAAAAAAAAAAATCTTGCTTTTTCCCCACTTTTCTGAGATTTAAAAAAGTTCAGTTACAGATTTGCTGTTCTGAACTGTTTGTAAGTTTCTTGGAGGCTATTGTTTGCTTGGGCTAAAGGGAAGTCTCTGTGTTCATCAGTGGCAGTGATAAACATTGAGCAGCCTGCCTGCCCCTGTGGGAGTGGTTACTGCCTTGAAACTGTAGTTTTATTGGCCATTTTGGGTCAATTCCAAACTCCTTGATCTCCCTCTCTTAAAACCCTCTTTTGCTCGGTTTTTATACTCTCTACAATTACCTTGTCCCCTATTGGTCCGTTTTAATTCAGTTCCCTATATTACTCTAGCATGTCCAAAGGTCAGTCAATGGTTTCCTCTCCAGTCCAGCTGGTGAATCTGGGAATTTTGAGGCAATGTTACAACTGTGGTAATAATATTCCACCTTCTTCAGACCCAGAACAACATAACAATGATACTTATATAGCTTGTAGTTAATTGTCAATTAGTCATTCAATCAACCAGTAAAAATAAAACCATATAAAAATACAATATTTAAACAGTATAAAACCTGCTCTAAAAAGTTACAATGTTAAATACGTAATAGTCAATTTATAAATGACATTAAATATATATGTATAACATATATAAATATTATACTACAAAATAACATTTTAAAAGCTACTAGGGCTAAACTGAAAATGTATAATATATGATAATGACATAAATTTACTGTAAGAACTAAAATATTTAGCTAAGTAAAGTCACATAAAAAATATAATGATATGTAAAACATATATATTAAATAATTGCATGCTGGTTAGAGACTAAAGTCTGATCATAATAATACTGAATACATGACCAAAAACAGAGTCCATATTTTTATATATATATATATATATGAAACTATGTAAATATTACTATGTTTTAAACTTAATCAACGAAGAAATACAATATCAAAATCGAAACTTTTTATGCAAAATTAATATGTTATCTATTTAAAGCTCTTAATTTTAACACGCTTTTAATAGACACAAATTCATTTAAACCAGGGAAAATGTATGCAGCCATTTTGATTTGCCAATACAACTCATTTTGTTCTAATAAAAAGTTGCCAAGGCCCCCCTCTCGGGTCCAAAAGTGTTTGGTGTACAACCAAAAATAAAAACTCATGTGTTGGAAATTGTAAAATATGCCGAGCAAGAGCATTGTTAACATCTCCTTTACTAACAGCATAACAATGCTCGTATATTCTTTGTTTTAATTTCCGCTTGGTCTTACCTGTATAAAATGAGGGACAAACCTGACAGCAAGCTGCATATACTACAGCTTTGGACTCACAATTAAAGGAGCCGTTTATTGTGTACTGTTTGTTATTAATATTGATGTCAGTAGTCACTTGAATGTGTTTACACTGTGTGCAATGCCCACATTTACACATACCTTTTCGTACCCAAATGCTCATTCTTATGCCTTTCCAACAAGTTTTTAAGATTAAAACCCCTTCTAAAAGTAATGCGGGGTCTGATACCTAGCTTAGTGCAAATGGACGGTTCTTCCAAAATTAATGCCCAATTCTTTATAAAAATCTCTTTGACTCTTGCCGTGTCAGCTGAAAAAGTAGATAGGAAACTAAGATGTAATAACGTGACACCGTCATTGTTTTTGTCATACTGTCGTGTAATTAAATTGGTGTTGGTAGTAATGCCTTCCTTGTGAGCTCTACTAGTTAAAATAGGTTTAAACCAACCTGTTGATCTCTTATCTTTAACTTCTGTAAGTGTTTCTAGAAATAGTTTGATAGGATACCCCCTACTTATGAACATGGACTTCATCCTGTTGCATTCTAAGTCAAAGTCAACATCTTCAGTAACCATCCGTGCAGCTCTCACCAACTGGCCTTTAACAATTGCCTTTTTCTGGTGATATGGATGTTCACTAGTGTAGTGCAGGAAGGCATTAGAGTAGGTGGGTTTCCTATAAATGGTAGCTTTATGCTGCTTGTTATAGCTGTCATTAGTCAGTTGTACATCAAGATATGTTACACTATCTACCCCTACTTATTAAGTGAATTCAAGAAAATTGGTTTTGTTGGTAATATGTTGTATGAATCCTTCAATCCGTTGGATATCACCTTGCCATACCAGACACATGTCGTCTTGGTATCTGGTGTACCATAGTACATTTTCCTGAAAAACACTATCAGAGAACAAAAAATTATGTTCCCAATATGCCATGACACTGTTGGCGAAACTGGCACCACATGGGGACCCCATGGCTACCCCTTTATTCTGTAAAAATATATTCTTATCAAACATAATATAGTTATTAGAAAGAATCAGATCCAAAAGTGTTTCAACCAGACGTATTTTATCATGCTCTACGTTCTTGTACAACATAAATTCTCTCACCCATTCTATACCCAATTGGTGGGGGATAACTGGGTATAGATCTTTTGCATCGATCGTAACAAAAATATTGTTGTCCTTATACTCCAAGTTGTTAATATTATCCAGGAAACTCCATGAATCATGACATATTTGTAATTCCTGGTTAATAAGTGGTTTAAGAATACTATCTACCAATTTAGCACAAGCAAAAGTAATCAAACCCCTACCATCAACAATAGGTCTAAAAGGGGGGTTCCTGATATCCTTGTGTAGTTTTGGGGTCCCAAAAATAGTAGGAATTCTAGGTGCTGCCATAGACAGATACTGAAAGGTGTCTATATTAATAGACCCTTCCAGAAATAAATCATCAAGAGCAGTTCTAATGTGCCTGTATGCAGTATTAACCTGATGTAAACTAGCAGGGGAGGGGTATATACCTCAGTGTCCATGTGTTCACGCATCTTACTAATGTAATTAGACTGATTCATAAACACGATGCCCCCTCCCTTGTCCGGCTTCATAACTCTAATACCACAATTGTGTATCAAATCAATGTATTGTTTGACCTCAGAAACAATGTTAGTGTGCATTAATCTAACACACATATCATTATCTGAAAGTCTCCTTAAATCAATCTCACACATTTTTTCAAAGGACATTAATGTGGGTACAAGTGGGGGGTTAAACAAGCTAGAGACTCGTGGAGAGTTCACAAGTGTAGAATTGGTCCCCATCAGAACCGCTAAATTCAATTTGCGCACATACATTTTAAGATCAACTATCATTTTTACAAAATTAGTTTTTTGGTGAGGGACAAAGGAAAGACCTTTAGCAAAGAAATCAATCATATTTTGATCTACAGTTATAGCAGTATAATTGAAAATTTTAAAGTCACTGTGTGTGCTCAACAAAATTTCTGGTTCATTAGGTGCAATTGGTGTTATCTCCTCCTCTTGTTCCTCCGATTGTTCTTCCAATTCCCTTGCCGTCTCGGGTTCGATTGGTTGTTCTGATTGTTGTGGTTTGAATCCCTGTCCACTTGAAAAACCTGGTTATTAGCAGTTGAACTAGAGCCATTAACATCATTCAACTGCTGCTGGTTAAGTTGTGTTTGGTTATTTCTTATTCTTTCACTTCTACATAAAGGTTCTTCCAGATGAGCATTATGGTGACAGGAGTTATTGGGACCATTGCTATTAGGTACAAAGCCAGGTCTAGAACCCATATAATCTTGAATACCATTCATGTGGGTAATTGGGGGGGGGGGGGCAGGGTATGCCTTGATATGGACATAAGCCTGTACATCTCTGTCAATTTTTTTTCTTTTTAGTGGCTAACAGTTTGTTAATGGTATCATCAATACTTGAATAAATTCTGCAATAATCATATTTATATTTATACTGTTCAAAGTTGTGATCCCCACAAATAGAATGTTCCTAGTAGCTTTTAAAATGTTATTTTGTAGTATAATATTTATATATGTTATACATATATATTTAATGTCATTTATAAATTGACTATTACGTATTTAACATTGTAACTTTTCAGAGCAGGTTTTATACTGTTTAAATATTGTATTTTTATATGGTTTTATTTTTATTGGTTGATTGAATAACTAATCGACAATTAACTACAAGCTTTACAAGTATCATTGTTATGTTGTTCTGGGTCTGAAGAAGGTGGATTATTATTACCACTGAAAGCGCTTACCATATTAAAGTTTTTAGTTGCTTTAGCATTACGTTACTCGTATTTGCTTATTTCAGCTTTCTCCTACCATTCAACTCGTTTTTCTCTTGATCTTTAGTAGTTTTTTTGGTTTTCTTGGTTTCAATGTTACAACTGTCTCATGTACACGGACAACCCTCTCCTCCTCCAAACAGGTTCAAATATATGTGAGAGATGCAACCATACAGCCAAACTGGAGGCTGAGCTCTCTCATCTCAAAACTGGTGTAACCAGCAGGAGGAGAAGGTAACCTCACACAACACAATTCCAGTATCACATAGTCCCACCACAACAGCGAACCAAACACATAAAAACACGAAAACATACTCAGCGGCTCTAAATAAAAATCTACCTAAGCAACAGAGACCTCCAAAGCAGACATCCAAGCAAACGCTACCCCAAAACAAAACACGTACAACACATAGCACACAAAGTCAGTGTGCCAAGCAGTCACAGCCCTTAAGGCCGAATAACAAACCTGATACTCTTGTAATAGGTGACTCTATTGTCAGACACACTGACGTCCCGCTCACCAGGCTGAATAAAGAGAAGGTCACTGTGAGCTGCCTGTCGGGCGCTAGGATCCGCCACATAATGCAAGCACTCAGGTCACTCCAAAGCAAATACAAATATGACTCAGTCATTGTACATGCTGGCGTGAATGACCTGAGACGTACCTCCCTCGACTACATGAAAAGAGACATAGAGGAGCTCCCTCGACTACATGAAAAGAGACATAGAGGAGCTCTCTGATCATGTAGCCCAGGCCGGTATGACCCTGACCTTGAGCAGCATCTTACCCTCACCTAGAATGATGCCACAGTATAAAGACAAAATGATCGATTTTAACAATTGGCTAAAATTTTGGTGTCATTCAAAGGAGAGCCAGTGTCTGTCAGCCTGGGATGACATGCTCGGCAAGCCACATTGCTTCGCTAGGGACGGCTTGCACCTGTCACCCCTGGGCTTTCGGATATTGGCAAAGGCTCTTGCCACCCCCATAGTGCCTTTTTTAGGCAAGGCTCAAAAGTCAAACCCACCTCCATAGACAGCACAAGGAACAAGAAACTAAGGGTAATGCTGCTAAACGCCAGAAGTCTTAACCTCAAGATGCACGCACTCGAAGCTCTCCTCAGTATGGAGAACATCGATATCTGTGCAGTGACAAAAACCTGGTTCAAGGCTCCAGAGAGCACCCCAGCACTACCAGGTTATACCTCATATCATGCTTTTCGGACCGAACCACAAAAGGAGGGTGAGTTTCCATATTTATCAAGGATATCCACACCTCCAGGTTAGTGGCACTGCACGAAGTATCGGAGACCATCCATGTGCAACTGACAGTGGGGGCAAGACTGCTTTTCAGTTTATAGCATCCTACAGACCACCCTCTCAAAGTCAGGAATCCCACTCGGCTTTCCTGAAAACATTGGAGAACATGAAGATCTCTCCGAACACCATTATATTGGGTGACTTCAACTACCCAAACATAGACTGGGAGCATTACTAAAGCCCCAGCACCTTAGCCCAAAGGTTCCTGGAATTTATAAACTCAAATGCTATGGAACAACTAGTCACCACTTCCACAAGAGGGGAAAACATACTAGACCTGATCATTACCAACATGGGGACTCTATGCTCCATACCAGAAGTATATCCCTCATTGGTAAGATCAGACCATAAATTAATTTCACTGGATATCCACATCCCGACCCCACCCCCAGCCCAGAAAACCACTGTGAAAAACTTCTCAAAAGCGAACTTCACACTTCTCAAAACTGAAGTGGAATCCTTCAAGGCCCCAGGGCCAGTGGAAACTACGGCCCAAACTGCAGAATCCTATATAAACGCATTCTACGGACATCTCCAAGAATGCATGGATCATGCTATCCCAAACAAAATCAAGACCCAATCATCCAAAGGCAGGCGTCCAGTCTGGTGGACCCCAGCCATAAATAAACTGTACAACAGAAGGAGGAAGCTACTACATGATAAAGCAAAATCCCTAAAAGGGAAGGCATCTCTGATCAGTACTAGCAAAAAATTACAATCCCTCATAAAATCCTCCAAGGCCAGCTTCGAGAGAAAAATTGCACAGGACACTAAAGACAATCATAAGGCTTTTTTCAGTTATGTTAGGAACCTGGGATGCAACTCCCAGACTTGTTCTGAGTTGATTCTAAACGAAAAAAAATACACTGAACCCACAGACATCGCCAATATCCTGGCAGACAGGTTCAGTGCAAACTCTCCTCCCCCTCCCCCCCCAAAAGAGCAAGTATCTATCCCGGCAGAGTGCAGCCTCCCAAACATCTCTGATGCTCAGGTGAAGGACGCCCTCTCCAAAGCAAAAAACACTGCTTCCATGGGACCAGATGGCGTCCCGGGTTGCGTCCTACATGAACTCCAAGAAGAAGTAATCCCTCAAGTAAAACTGCTGTACAATCTCAGCCTCACTACAGGATATGTGCCCAAAGAATGGCGTACAGCAACAGTGGCCCCACTCCACAAAGTTGGCGCCTCTACAGACCCTGGAAACTATCGCCCCATAACCCTGACTAGCCTAGTCTGCAAGGCTATGGAGAGGATCATCATGGAACTCATAAACAAAGACATTGGGGACCTACAGACACTAGATCCTACCCAATTTGGCTTCAAGGGCAGATCCTGCCTTTTGAACCTAGTCGACTTCTTCAAAACAGTCACCAAGGCCACAGATGAAGGGAAGGTAGACCACACAGCCTATCTGGACCTCGCAAAGGCATTTGACACAATACCCCACTCGGGCATCATAGATAAGCTATCCAGCCTAAATATAAACCCCTATGTCACAAGATGGGTCGCAAACTGGCTCAAAGACAGAACCCACAGTGTCAGAGTTGCTGGAGCCATGTCAGACTCGAAACCGGTCACAACTGGCGTCCCACAAGGTTCTGTCCTGGGACCTCTCGTTCTGTATTTACTTTTCTGAGGTACAGGCCAACGTGGGAGGACTATGGCTCACCAAGTTCGCAGATGACTGCAAACTGGGCGCCATAATCGACTCTCCAGCTGACACACACACATCCTTCAAAAAGGTCTCGCAGAGACGGATAACTGGTGCCAGAGCCATGGTCTAAAGCTAAATGCCAAAAAGTGTATAGTCATACTCTTTGGCAAAAACAATGTGCCCACAAATTACCACATAGTACAGAGAAAGTAATTAGGGATCTGGGGACCCAAGTTGATAGCAATCTCTCCTTTGACAACCACATTGCCAAAGTGGTTAGAAAGACCTTCTACATAGCCCACCTCATCATGAAAGGATTCACATCTAGATCAAGAGAGGTAATCGTGCCCCTTTATTCATCCCTCATCAGGACCATCATAGAATGCAATGCCCCCTTTGGGATGTACCTTACCCGACACCTGCAGCAATTAGAAAGACCCCAAAAGTACCTCACCAGGAGGATCAAGGGACTCAAAACAGATGCCATATGCTGCTTGGTTAAAAAAAACTCCAGCTCTACTCAGTTGCATACCGCCTACTTCGAGGCGATTTATGCCTGACATATAAAGCTATGTCCAACCCAGAATTAATGGACATGCTCCACCTCAGTAAATCTAAATCCCTTAGAGCCACACGCTCGAGGGACTTGAACCTCAGCACAGAAATAAATAGAACATGTTGGAGGGACAGATTCATAACCCAGAGGCTCCCTTCGCTCTGGAATAGAATTCCAATTCATGTTAGGCAGAGCACCTCACTGACTCTCTTCAAGAAGAATCTTGATGAGTGGATGGGGGATCGTAGGTTTGTCCCAGGGATTACTTCCGTGTCACTATTAGACAGAGGCACAGTAAACTAAACTTTAAAAAGGGCACAGCATACTCAAACCAAGGGGTGGCGTAAGCCAAACACAATCGGGCTAGGCTTATAAATGCCCCAGGGCAGATAGCCTAGTATGAACCTATGAACCTACGTAGTAGGCAACTGAGTAAATGTCAGAAAAATCATACTAGGACAGCTGAACTTTATTTGGGATTAATCAAAGTCTCTTTAATTGATGGCCGGTGTGCACCCAAGAAGACTGAATGCTGTAATTAAATCAAAAGGTGCTTCAACAAAGTATTAGTTTAAGGGTGTGCACATTTATGCAATCAGCTTATTGTACATTTTTTATTTTTATATTTTTTTCCCTAACAGATTTCTTTCTGTTTCAATTGAATAGTACAGGTTATAGGTCACATTAAAGGAGAGAAAAGTTCTGAAATGATTTATTGTAGTCTCATCTTTTTATATCACAAAAAATCTGCCATTTTTAACAGGGGTGTGTACACTTTTTATATCCACTGTACATGTAATTTAAGGGAGGATGCAGGGTAGGGTTGTCATCTTTCATTGTGGCTAAAAGGCTACACCCCTCACTTCACCTGTAGCCCCTGCCCATTCCCATCCCCTCTCCTGCCTATTTTGTGATGTCACTATGACATCACCAGACAGGAACACCTCTTCTTCCATTCCTGATGCCTGCTTTTAGCCAATTTACTATGCTTTTCTGTAAAAAAACAAAAGCAAAGTAAATCAGCCGATTGAACAAACTCTGATAGTCTGTTTCCTTTTTTGAAACAGAATACTGGAGTTTATACTGTGTTTTCTGGACTACTGCAGAATCAATTTGATTTCCAGATAGTACGGAAACAAAACGGATAGGTGGCAACCCTAGTGCAGGGGGGGTGCACCTCCCCTACAAAAATGAAAAACAATACATACACAGTAGGTAACTGTACTTCCCCCTCAATAAATATTCGTGTGAATGGTGAAGCAAATCTGTATAGCATATCAATCATGTGTCATTTGCTTACAACATTATAGCCATTTTGCATGTCAATCACTCAGGCCACACCTATTTCTACGGAAAACTACTAGGGGGTTAATACAGTAAACATTGCTTTTTTTTAAAGGTTAACTTCTCACATACTCTGCAGACAAATTGGACTCTGACTGCTTTACATGCCACAGACACTGAGAAATCTGTAGTTTACCCAGTGAGGTACTGCTGTCAATCCTAGACAGGTTATTAAATCCTGCTGCTATAAAAAAAAGGGAAAGCTGTAAGACTATTTTCCACTGTCATTATTGCTGGAAAGAGATCTTGCACTGAATCACAGCTGTTTCCAATGTAGCCATGCCTTTCAAAGCAAAACAAAGCAATTATATTAGCCAGGGATTTAAAGGCAATTGTCACCTCTTCTGACAAATTTACATAAGCAGTATGAAAGTACTTAAGTACTAAGCTTTTAATGTTGATTATTTGCATTTCTTTATAAAGATGGCTTAAATGTAGTATCAAAGATTTCTGTGGCATTTAGAGGAAAATCAGAAAATATTTTTCTTGTAAATTATCAACACATTTACCATTTTCAACACCCTCTAGACAGGAAAGAACTGCCCAAATCAGGACTGCTCTGCAAAAGGAAAGACAAGTGGCAGCCTGATCAACTAGGCGCACTGATACTGTTTATAAAAAGGTGTTTTATGCATTTTCTGTGAAATCCTTCCAGAGGTGGATTCATATCTGGTACACAGATCAAGGGCAAAAAACGCCCAATGAATACAAGTCATTCCTCGCACATTGCATTCTATTCCCCTTAACAGTAGTAGCTGTCATCTGTACATGATATAGCAAGGATCATTTACTTCAGTGAGAGTTTTCACACCTCAGAATGAGAGTGTTTGGGGAAGGTCTGTCAATTCCTTTAGAACTACAAAATGATCCCTTTACAAAAGCCTGCTATTAAACAACTTTCTTTTGCTGGAAGTAGCTAATAGCTATTTATAACATGGAATAAGCTCTGACAGATGCATAAATGAGGCTCAGTCAAGGAAATATAGAAGCAGTTCTATTACAGAAGGTGTGTCAGATAATAATGCTTCACACTCCTGCTATTCTACCTTAATGGCACAAGAAAACAACATCACTTTCTTATATCTGTGTTCGTGTGTGTGTGTGTGTGTGTGTGTGTGTGTGTGTATATATATATATATATATATATATATATATATATATATATATATATATAGGAGTGCTACAGAATCCTGAAAGCCCAAAATCCCGAAGACCAAAATCCTATAAACACACAGGATACCAACACTTACTATATTCTAGTACAAGTACATACAGAAACAAATAAAACACAAACCATTTTACTCTTCTCCAAGTATAACCAGGGGGGCAAGCTTACCTGAACTCGTCATGTGGGGGGCTGTGCCCCTCACACCCCCTATTTAAATATATCAACTCCAAGATTGCACTTAGTGTACTGAAGTGCAATCTTGGAGTTGTTATATTTAAGTAGTAGGGGGTGTGGGGGGCGCAGGGGGGCTTGCCCCCCCTGCATATATTTGAAGGGTAATATGTTTCTGTATGTACTTGTGCTGGAATATAGTAAGTGTTGGCACCCTGTGTGTTTTCAGGATTTGAACTGTCAGGATTTTGGGCTTTCAGGATTCTGTAGCACTCTTTTATATATATATATATATATATATATATACATACACACACACACACACACACATACATACATATGTGCATAAACTGCATTAACATTTTTCCAAACTGATTGTGACTCGCACACAATGCTGATCACAATCTACTGTAACTCAAAGAACCTCTGAAACAGACTAACAGGAGTACTGCAAGAAAGAAAGTCCATGTCTTCTTGCTTTTCCATTTTGTAAATTAAGCTTTGCAGGAGTGTGAGTAACATACCATAAGTCAATCACAATCCATTTCAGACAATAAGATTTTACATACCAGTACACACACATGCACAACTTACTTGCAGAAATCTGAAGACCATTCCAGTGGGAAACAATATCCCACTATGATCAGACCAAAAGCCAGCAAGACTGCAGACTACAACATCTAGAAGATGAGCTTGCCCCACTCCCCCCATCACCCAAGCTAGTGTTTGTTTCCTGGGTCTGCACACTTCAGTATCCTCTGTCCAAAGTTTCACGGTGTTGAGGTCTATAGCCTTGCTGGCTTTCAGTGCAATAATCAATCAATGATGCTTCCTGATGTGATGGTGGTCTCTCTCTCACTCTCCCAAGTCCTCAATGCAAGAAATCTGGACAAAGCCAAAAATAATGTGGGACATGGACTCCAAAATAGGGACAGATTTTAATTATTGCTCCTATAAACTTAGAAAATTGCTAGAACATGTTTTACATTAGCATGCATTTTCTAAAATATTTTTATTAATTTTCCAAAAGAAAAGAGAAATATATACAAGTTATTATGACAATGAAATACATACATACTATTTAAACTGGTTAACAACAAGTAAAACTATCTAACACAAATGATAAAAGAAACAAACTATTTACAAGGGTGTTTAGAATTAACATATGATCAACTTTTTATATATCTGAGATTCAGATCATAGTTTGCTACACTCATTCTCCAATATTTCAGTTACTTTTTGCCATCCAGTATATAGCGATGTAGTTCTTTTATTTCTTCCTCTGATGGTATTCATTTCCTATTGTGATACCGATAGCACAATGTTTCCGCATTGCTTGAAAGTTGTAGAAGACTCCAACTTTTAATTCATTGTTATGTACTTTCTTGCAATGACTTGGAGAGCCCATAAAATTGTATATTTTGTTCTTGGAACACAATCAGGTACAGAGAGATTAAAGAGAATCACAGATTTAGAAAGCTGAAATTTGTCACTGAATACTGCTTGTAAAAATAAATAATTTTATCCCAGTATGGTTTAAGCAATTTGGCATTCATAGAACATATGCTGCCAGTCTACTTTTATTATTATAATTTATTTATTTGCATTTGTTTTCCAGGATAGTCCACAAGGCCTAGGAGTGGCCATTTTCGGTGGAGGCCCGGGGAGAAAAGCTCCACATATTACATATACATTGATGAGATAAAGTTACATAATGACTGTTAACAGATTCAAGTCACTAGTAAGCAACATTATACAAAATACAAAAATAAGAATGTTTTATATCCAGGTACAATATATACATGCTGATATACAATGTTTTATTTTAATTTGCATCTCCAACAACCAATGCTTTTTTTGAAATGAACTCCTTTTGTGAGGTGTTAAGTAAGATCTATGTATGAATTACCATGTAAAAAGTTTCCAGTGTAGTGAAAGATATGTTTGTTAAAAGGAGAGAAGAATTAGTTTTCTGTCTCTATCATTTGGTAACTGACTATTAATTGCACTATAGTAATCCCATAAGTTTTCATTATGATAGATTTTTTTTGTTTATTTTATAAATAGATGATAAATATCCCTTTCCAGTAAAAGGTTGATTCATTGTTAATACTATGTGTTCTATAAATTTAGGAACATCCTGTCTAAATGCTAGTAGATTGTCTCTTGTTTGTTCAGTGTAATCTGTCTTAACTCCTGTACCATTAACCACAAGTTACTATCCAACTTAAATTTTCTATTAACTTGATCCATTGTCAGTATTCTCCCAGAGTCTGTTAACTGATATGAATACACCTGTCCTTTGATTTTAAGAGTTTTGACTGCTTCTATGTCAAAGGTGTTGATGTTACTTTGTACAAAAAACTTCCCACCATGCTTTTATGTCATGATTTTTATTATAAAGTTCTTATATATCTTTAGTGTATAAGTGATATATTTAGAGCTTATATTTTTATGTTTATTCACTGTCATGTACTCCTTTAGTAAGCAAAGAAAAATTATTAGATACCAGTTCAGTGTATTTGGTGATACAAATTCTGATTTTAACCATATCGTCTCATGTAGTAGTATCCATCTGGAAGTATAACCTGCATTTAACCACAATGATATTTTTTTTATGAGAGATGACAGTGAACAAGCTTCTACGTCTGGCAGACCTATTCCATCCATATCCCATTCATCTAAGTGATGTTTCATAGCTATCCCAGGCTTATTAGGATACCACAGAAATTGTATGACTAGATTATTAAATTGTTTTAGGTATGATTTAAAAGGTAGCAGGGAACATGCTTGTATAAATATAAGACCTTAGGAAATATAATAATTTTAGTTATATACAGCCTTCCACTGAGAAGAAGAATTTATTCCATTTTTATATAAGGTTTCAAAATTAAGATCTCTTTATAGTTTATTTCAACTGTTGTATCTAATTCATTTGTTATTATAATTCCTAGGTATTCAATTGTGTTATCAATGGGAATATAGTTACGGTGTTCCTTACTTAAATCTTTCTTGTAAGTATTTACAAGTAATATATTTGTTTTGTTTTCATTAAATTTGAGGCCTGAAATTTTTTGAAAATATTGAATTAGATCCCGTAAGGGTTTTTATTACTATCCTTTAAAGTTAGTAAAATATCGTCTGCAAATAGATGAATTTTCATTTCTAAACTATCTAGTCAAATTTTTTCAGTATTTTTGTTCATGCATATACCGTTTTTGCTAGTGGTTCAATGACTAAAGCAAATAATAATAGGGAAAGAGGACATCCCTGTTTCTGTACCCTTTGATATTTCAATAGATTTGGATAAACAGGATCCTAGTTTTGCATATGCCAAAGATTCTTCATATAATGACTATTAGTAGGATAAATCTTCTTGAGAAACCATACTCTTCTAGAACTTACCAAAGATAATTCCAGTCCACTGAATGACATGCATTGTTGATGTCCAGACTAATTATATTCACATTATTTTTTGTAATGTTGACATAATCAATTAAGAAGAGTATTCTTTGAATATTGTCAAATCTTTCTATCTTTTTTGAAGCCAGTTTGATCCTCCTCTATCAGTAGTGGTAGTAACTGTGTTATCCTAGCAGCATATACTGCCATAAATATGTTATTGTCTATAGTAAGTAAAGATATTGGTCTATATGATGAACACTGACAAGGATCTTTACTTTATTTCAAAACTGGTGATATTAATGTGTACCTTCCAAGAGGGAGGGATTTTTTTACCACCTTTTGCTGATGTAAACACTTTCAATAATAGCACTAAGGCCTCATTTGTTAGCAATTTAAAAATCTCTGAGGTGACATTGTCTATATCTGGAGTTTTATTTATTTTTAGTTTGGTGGAGCAGCAGTTAGCATTGTCGCCTCACAGCAAGAGGTTCTCCCATTCGATTCTCGGCTGGAGCGCCTTCTGTGTGGAGTCTGCATGTCCTCCCCGCAGTTGCGTGACGTTAAAGACATGCAGGTAGGTGCGAGCATGAATGAGCATGCCTTCGTTGAAGGTTGGGCGTCGGGCTGGCAACTCGGCACCGTAAAATCCACTGCCAATCATGAGCGGACCGGAGTTCCGCTGTGGCGACTCCTAACCGGGTAAAACCACAAGACATTACATAGTTTATTTACTTAGATTTAAGTTCTGTCATTATTTATCTACGGGTTTTATTACCTCTTCTAATAACCTAATCTTAACATTTATTTTAAGGAAGGCTTTTAATATTGTTTCCAATTCTAGTTTTTCATTTTGGTTATTAACTTTGTGAAAATATATTTTGAATGCTTTTAGTATCCCTTTGAAATCAGATACTTTCTTTTTAGTTTCTATATTAAATATTTCCTTTATTTGGTTTGCTTTTATCATTTTTTAGTTCTATTTGCTATTCTTCATTGATTCTTTGGGTTCATTGAATAGGTGCATAACCTGATCTTCTCTAAGTTAAGCATTGTCTTATGATGCAATGTCTCCAAGTATTTTTTGCTCATGTCATCCAATTCATTTATTTAGTGTTTCCTTTTTGAATGTCAGGCTTTAATTTATCAACTTTTAATTGTAAATCTAATTCTTTGTTCGATTGTTTTTGTTTACCTTTATACCATACTACCACTTTCCCATTTAAGTATGCCTTCAGTGCATCCCATATGTATATTTCAGATACATCCTTTGTGAGATTTATATCTAGGGATGTTTGTATCTCTTTAATATAAAATTCCTTGAAATTTTTGAGATTTGTTATGTAAAATGGTATTCTTGTTACCGTTATCCTTTGTGTAAAGTTTAAGTCTAGTTCAAAAGTAATTGTGCTATGGTCTGATAGTGGACACGCAATTGTCTTGACTTTATTTATATTCGTAGCTAGATCCTTTGATACGTACACTCTGTCTGTTCTTGATTTTGTACCATGTCTACAGAATGATGTGTGAAGAATAGTGTATTCGGTTCAGCATACTCATTTATGTCTATTATATTAAAAGTGTTAATAGAGTCAGAAGGCACCTTTGTCAATGGTGATTTCATAAGGGTATTTTTGCATTTGTGCCAGTTTCCTTTATAATACAATTTTAGTCCCCTGCTATGTTTATATTGCCTTTAGCATGCTGTACAATGTCTTCTAAGTGCTGTTTGGCTACCTGAACTCCTAGCTCTGGTATTCAACAAATATTAACTAATGTATATATCATTTCGTTAATAGATATTGCCACTAGGCAAAACATTCCTGAGATATCATGATATGAATTTATAATTTTGGGTATTAAAGTAATATTTCTTCACAATATTGCTACTCCCCTTCACTTCTTTCTGCTTATAAGCAGAACTTACTAGTACTGTACTGTGTAATTCTTGGTGTTAATTTCATCTGTATCTTCCTGCATGAGATGCATCTCCTGCAAGAATACTATCTGTGCTTTACATATCTTCAAATATCTTTGAAGACTTCCCCTTTTACAGTTATTGTTTAAACCATTTACATTAAAAGAAATACATTTTGCATTTCAATTAGTATCGCCTTTGTTTTTAGCTATATTCATATATTTGCAGTAGTATGCAGACATGTAAAAGTAAAGAAAATGACTTGTTTTTTTTCTTTTTGCAACAGTGTAAATGGAGTTCATAAACACCCAATAAAAGAACATTAAAAAAATCATACCTTAAAGCATTGATATACAAACAACCAGCAGACCCTCCCATGGGAAAAACATCCCATCCTTGAATAGTCTAGCAACTCTAGAGATCCCACTAAATCCCCTTTTCAGAATCATCTGCTAGCTCTACCATCGAACACTTTTTATAACAGAATGTAGCTTATTGTATTTTATATATGATTAATATAACACACTTTCTTATAATACAAGTTTGAATTTAAATATCATTTAAACACAGTCATGTAGTTGTTACAGTATACTGTTAGATATAAAGACAACAAAGTTATATTTAGACTTCCAACTATTTAATTTTGAAAACTGGATTATATACATAATATACATATAAAAGAGCTAATCTTTGTTCATTTATATACACTATACACATCATATTATATAATCTATAAGATTTTCTAATTATGAAAAATTTGTTAATGTGAAACCATCTGTATCATAATAATAAAATTATCCTCAATAATTAATATGCTTCCTTCACATCTCCATTATATATTTTATATCCGGCTTATGCAGCAGTAGCTCTTGTAGCTCTTGTTTTAATGCAAATCCATTTTTGGGTACTGTATGTAAATCAGCCTTTATCTATGTTAAAGTTTTTCATATCATAAATCATTTATAATCGTTTCCAACAGCATTATGATTTTGCTTCCATAAATCAAATACCTTTAGGATTTTGTTACTTTAATATAAACATAAAAATATAACAGATTTTATTAATTTAATTTTACCTTCTATATTTTATGCTTCATAACCACATTTTCAAGCACTCATTATATGTTTTTAGTATAACAGGCATGGGGTCACTATAGAAGTAACTGTTTGTAGACTAAATGTCTAATAACACCAACTGAGGCTGTTAAAGGATATATATATATATATATATATATATATATATATATATATATATATATATATATATATATATATATATGTATATATATGTATATATATATAAGCGGAAAATACATAACATATAGTAGACAGTGACTCACAATCCTTCTGATGCATAACACACTACAGATGAAAAAAACAAGAGAAAGGTGTGATGATATAACTATCACTGACATGTTATACCAGTATTATCTAGCATCATTTACTGATAATCAGTTTACATGTATGACAGAAGCTGATTTTCATACACTTGATGGCATTTTTTTAGTCTCTGTCATATGAGAATTGCTCTCTCTCTTTATGACTGCTTAAATTCAGTGAGGTTGCTCAGCTTTCATACAGACTGTGCTTCATATAAACATTTTTAATTGAGATGTTCTTTGCTATACGTGTGTGATAATGCAGTTACAAGTAAACTTGTGGCTTTTTTATAGCTGGCTGCTGTTTGATGACTGCATAACACTATCAACTAAGTATTCACAGCACACAACAACAAATAAGCAGGAATCTCATCTTTCACTATTGAAGAGTTTACAATAACAAGCTGCTACATTTACAATTAATCTGTTTAGATGCATTGTATATGCTAGCTACAACATATTAATAATTTGTCATACTGTTAATATTTATAACACAATGAATTAAAACTATTGCCTCTAGTTTATATTCTTATTATTCTCACACAGGCTGTTGGTGTCAGGAAATGGTTATGGTAAAATTGTCATACATAGACATTTGCTCATCTTTTTAATAGTTGTACTACAATATAAACGTGTGTGTTGCTATCATTTATAATTTATGCTTAACATTATTTGGCAGATAAACCTCCAAAATCATGCAGGGGCTTTTTTATTTACATTCAGTATTTTTGTGTGTTCTTCACATTAATTTAAACTTACTTCAATGCTACTTACTTACAGCTAAAATAGTGTGACTGTCACTTTAAAAACCTTGAAGGCTTAAACAGTGCTCATATACCTTTGACCCAAGTGCTTACATCACGCCTGGGCTGTTTACTTTAGTTTTGAGGCGTTAGTTTTGAGGCGTCAGCACATTCACAGAGGTTTTGATGGAATTAAATGGATGTATTCCACTCTGAGAATAAAAAAAAAAAAACAAGCCTCCAAGCTCGAAATGTCATTGGGAAGCTGAAATTCAGGTAAGTGAAGCTTTTAGATCGTTTTAAATGGGTTGCAAGCATCTGAATAATTCTAACAGGTTTCCCATCTCCCAAACGGCACTCAAGTGAAGTAAATAACCGTTTTTAACCACAAAAGCATATTTAGTTATGTAAAGCAGCTAAAATAATTTTTAAAATCATCTTTTCATTTTCTTTTTACTGTCAGCATTTAGCAGTTTCTAATATAATTTAAATAAAACTGTTCAGATATAAAACAAAAGGTTTCAGTGACACTTTCATTACTGATACCATACTATTCAGACTAACTGACTTATAATTGTGCTTGTCTTTACTCAATAATGCAGTGTTAAAGATTTAGGTAGTATTATTTTATTGCTAGCATGTTAACTGTAGTTCCTCATCAACTGTATCATATTAAAGCATATACAACAGCATATAAAAATCATTAACTATTTTCCCGTTTTTCTCTTTCCTCCGTTTCCCTGTTCTTATTACAAACAGAAATAAGCTTTACTGTTAAGAGTATCTATTGTTCAATGTTACTGATAAAAGATAAATGCAATATAGTAAGATTTTCTAAGTGGTATTCAAGGTTTGTGACATTATAACTATAGACAATTATACAATAATAACATCCTTTACCTTGTCTTTTTTTAAGGTTGACTCCTTTGGGCACCCTGCTTGCCTTATATTTCATGCTGTTTAACAGATTTGACATACTGTTAAATAGGAGCATTTAGACAGGATTTTTGAATCTAACAGCATAAATGAAAAGAATGAAATTTGTCTTTCATTTATCACTTGGTTTTCTTTCTTTTTTTTTTTGTCTGTTGTACTAAATTCATTTTTTTCTGCCTATCAATTTAAATAGAAGAAACTCCAATCAATATCTTCCACTTTACCCCAGGTCTTATTAGTTGCTAAATAAGATACAGCTGCTTCCAATGTGTCAAAGGTTTTGGGACCTTCAGTTAAAAAAAAAAAAAAAAAAAAAAAGATTGCTATTCTTGCAGGAAACAAGTGCACTTAGAGTTGTCTTTTTTAGTTCCTTTATTAAAGGTAAGTATTATTTTCTTTTAATTATTACTCCTGCTGAAGTCCTTGTCAAATCTAATTATGTTATCCTTATATTTAACTGGTGAATTTGACCATGTTGTCTTCAGGATAAATTCCTTGTTTGTGATGAAAACAATTTGGCTAATATTGACTTTGAGCTCTTCTTTGTTTTGTTGGATGATGAAGGAACTTTTAAATATCTATGGCCTCTTTCAGTCCCATAGGAAAGAGATTCTGGCAGTTTTAAGACATCTGGTAACCAAGTAAAGAAGTTCACCATGTTTTCTCCATCTGTCCTTTCTAGCAGCCCATAGATATGGAGGTTATTTCTTCTAGACCTATTCTCCAGGCTGCCTATTTTATTTAGTAATGAAGTATTTTGTTTAGAGAGAAAATCAAGTTGAGGTTCCTTCTTGTTCTGTAAGTCTAACCTCCACATCATTTAGTGACTTTTCCATACCAGCTATTTGAGACTTCTGTTGTATCGTTAGTTTTTGTAGTTCTATTTTCTTTGTACATTTCTCTTTAGTGTCTAATTTATTGTCCATTTTTGCCAAATTTCATAGATAAGTCCTGCATAGTGGTTAATAAAGACTGCAGTTCCTTTTTCACTGCCTGGTCCTGTGAGGTGATTTTTGAGAAGCTCATTTTAAGTAGAAGCTGATGCTCTTCCTTCTCATTTTTTTTTTTACAGAAGAAAAAAAAAGAAGTTATGTTCTTACCATAATGTTCCATGTTTGTAGTCCATCTCACCTACATTCTTGCTGGATGGGTTCGGAGCCGATACCAAAGCTCAAGAGCTTTTACTGGCTTGAGGTTAACCCCTATCCCATCGTGCCTCACAGCAATTCCCCAGATCTTGTTTGCAAGAAAGCAATAAGTACCTAACAGGTATGAAATTATTAGAAACTGTATACATACAGAAAAATAATATTATCCATGCCAGGTGGACAACAACTACAACCAGGTCAGACAGCACCAGTATAGTCCACCAGATCCTCCAGAAACAGGAAGGGGGTAGAAGAGAGGGACGCAAGAATATAGGCAAGGTGGACTACAAACATGGAACATTATGGTAAGTACATAACTTCTTTATGTTATGTAGTCCTATCTCGCCGTAATTCTTGCTGGATGGGACAGCGTCCCTAGCATCTTTATCCTGGGTGGCTCAAGTGAAGAGACTATTCAGCACAGTGGATCCAAAGGATGACCTGTCCTGGGAGGCCAAATCCAATTTGTAATGGGTGACAAAAGTATGTGGCCTTGTCCAAGTAGCTGCTGCACAAATATTATCAATTGGGAGCCTAGATCTAAAGGCACATGCAGTAGATACTGCCCTAGTAGAATGGCCTTTTACTCTGTTCGGTAATTGTTTGCCAGCAGTTTGATAAGCAAAAAAAAATGCAATCTGAAAGCCATTTTGAAAGGGTACCCTTAGAAACAGGCAAGCCTTTATTTCTGTCCAAAAAGGAAAGAAATAATTGACTGGATTTTCTGAAGTCTTTAGTCCTGTGTAGGTAAAAAGTACAGTTGTGTACACTTACCATAAATGTAGATGTTTGAGTGTATTCACTGTTGCAGTCATTACATTTGGGTAATCTGCTGGCAGGTTGCCCTCAGTCGGCCTGAATTCCAAAGTCTTGGGTCCTGCGTCGGTTGCTGTCTTCTATTCCATGACGTCAGGTCATCAGGGGTATAAAACATGTAGCCGACACTATTTTCTTTAGTTTTTCTTGCCCCGATGTCAGGTGCCCCCAAAAAGGTAGCAATGTTATATATATATTTATATATATACATGCATCAATATAAAATTTACATTAATCTACAAGCAAATACACCACATAGGTTGTAGAAGATAGAGAAGGAAAGATAAACTGTAGAATGACAGGGGGATGACGGGAGGGTAACCTGGACTGCAACAGTGAATACACTCGAACATCTAAATTTATGGTAAGTGTACACAACTGTACTATGTTCTTAGTGTTTCACTGTTGCAGTCATTACATTTGGGTAGAATCCCAAAGCTATGGTTGGAAGGCTGGTGCTAAACAGCATTAGGTGAGGCTATAAGGTCCTACAGCACTGCAGTGGCAAAGCCTGCCCTGGACTTACAGTAGAGAGGCAAATGATAATGCTTTGTAAAGGTGTGAACAGAACTCCAAGTAGCAGCCTCTAGAATGTCCTTGGTTGGTACTCCTCTGAGAAAGGCTGCTGAAGTAGCTGCAGCTCTGGTGGAGTGAGACCTAATGCACTCGGGCACAGGTTTGCCATGGTGTAAGTAGCAGAAATGGATGCAATGGCTTATCCACTTTGAAATTGTCTGCTTTGAAATAGCCTTTCCTTCTGATCCTGCAGCATATGACACTAGTAATTGCTCAGTTTTTATTAGAGCTTTAGTCCTGCTCAAGTAGAATCTTAGCTGTCTGTGTACGTCCAATGAATGCAGAATTCTCTCCCCTTTGTTCTGTGGATTTGGATAAAAAGTTGGCAGATGAACAGTTTGGTTAATAGCCACACTGGAAACGACCTTAGGCATAAAAGTAGGATTTGTCCTCAAAGACACCCTGTCTGGGTAAAATATGATAAAAAGCTCTACAGACATGAGGGCCTGTAGCTCTGAAACTCTTCTTGCTGAAGTAATTGCTAGTAGCAGAGCTGTTTTCCATGATAAGAACTTTATATCAGTGGTAGCAGCTGGTTCAATGGAGGCAGGGTGAGCTTTTCCAAAACATAACTGAGGTCCCATGCAGGTAATGGTGATCTTCTAGGAGGCCTTAAATTTTTGGCTCCTCTAAGATACTGCTTTAGTAAAGGATGAGAAAAGATTGGTGGCTATGTATTGTAATGAGCCAAAATGGCAGATGCATGGATTTTGATTGATGAGAAAGATAGGCCTTTGTCAAGTATCTCAGTTAAGTATTGTAATATCTGAGGAATATGTGGTTCTGCTGCATCAGTTCCTTGTGCTTGATTCCAAGCACAGAATCTCTTCCATTTGTCAGCATAGGATTTTCTAGTACTAGGCCTTCTGGCTTCCAAAATGACATCCATCACAGCTTTACTGAGAGGTGTCGTTTGTATGATTACAGGATTAGCCATGCTGCCAGGTTCAGAGTCTGTAGTTGATTGTGCAGGATTGCTGGGACAGTAGTTGTTTTTGAGGCAAGGTCCAAGCTGGGTATTGAGACAAGTTCCTTAGGACTGGGTACCAGTATTGGCGGGGCTAGTCTGGGGCAATTAATATCATCTTTGGCTTCTCTTGTCTCACTTTTAGGAGGACCTTGGGTAGAAGAGGCAGAGGAGGAAAGGCGTAAACTGATAGGTTTTTCCATCTGAAGGATAGGGCGTCCACTTTCCATGCTTGTCTGTGTTAAGCCCTTGTGCAGAATCGTTTCAGTTGAGAATTTTGAGTAGAGGCAAACAGATCTATGTCTGGGCTCCCCCATTTCTCTGTTATCATGCTGAAGACTTGCGGATTTAGTTTCCACTCCTGAGGATCCATAAGGTTTCTGCTTAAATCGTCTACCACAGTGTTTTGTTTTCCTGGCAGGAATTGAGCTTGAAGATGTATTTGGTAGGTCAAAGCTGTGTCCCACAGTGCCATGGCTAATCTGCAAAGGGGGTATGAGTGAGTGCCCCCTTGCTTGTTTATATACCACATGACTGTGGTGTTGTTCGTCTTTATCAGTAGTTGTCCTGGATGAAGTAAGTCCTTGAAGGCTGTTAGGGCATTTTGAACAGCTAGCATCTTTCTGGTTGATATGTAGATGCATTTGATTTGGTGCCTATATGCCCTGAATGCATCTTCCTGCCATGTGGGCCCCCCCAGGCATAATCTGATGCGTCTGTTGTTAAGGTTTGGCTAGCAGTGGGTAGAGTGAAGGGCCGTCCCATGTTTTGGTGACAGGCCTTTTCCCACCATAGAAACTCCTGTTGCAGGCAGGGAATGAGAGGAATCATTGTTTCCAGACTGTGTGAGTGTTGACTCCAAAAACTTTTTAGGTACCATTGAAGTTTCCTCATATGCCGTCTTGCATATGGAATTAGTAGGATGCAGGATGCCATGAAGCCCAGAGCCTGCAGAATTTGTCTTGCAGAAGACTGGGTTTTTGTTGCCATCAGTTTGAAGTAAGTACTCAGTTGCCTTTGTTTGTCTGGCATGAGGTAAGCCATCTGGGCAGTTGTATTCAAGCTTGCACCCAGGAATGTTATCTTTTGAAAGGGTACCAGTTGTGACTTCTTTTCGTTTATTGTGTATCCTAGGCATGTTAGAAGCCTTTTCACAAACGCCAGGTATCGTAGAAGAGTGTCCTTGGTCTCTGCTTGAATGAGACAGTCGTCCAAGTAAGGATATATCTGAATACTTCTTTGTCTGCAAAATGCAATTACTGGTGCCAGGCACTTTGTAAAGACCCTGGGCGCAGTAGATAAGCCAAAGGGCAGTGCAGGGAACTGGTAATGCATTAAGCCAGCCTTGAATCTGAGGTATCTTCTACACGACTGTCTTATTGGGACATGCAGGTATGCCTCTTTTAGGTCTAAAGTCACCAGCTAAGAATTCTTGCCCAGCATGGGCAGAAGCTGCTGCAAAGTGAGCATTTTGAATTTGGAATGTCCAGGTATGTGTTCAAAATCGATAAATCCAGTATTGGCCGCCAGGCCTTGTCCTTTCTGGGTACCAAGAACGGTCGAGTAAAAACCTTGTCCTTTTTCCTGTTCTGGTACTGTCTGAATGGCCCCCATATCCATGAGGGATGTAACCTGTTTCTGTGCCTCTGCCCATTGATTTTTTGGCAGATCTGGCCAACCATTTGTCATTGGCAGAGTGTGGAATTGGAATCTGTATCCCTGTGATACGATGTTTAGTACCCACTTGTCCTGGGTTATTAACTGCCAATTTTGAGCAATAAGTGCTAATTTTCCCCCTATGGGTGTTGCCAAAAGATAAGTGCTTGGTGTAGGCAGAGGAAAGTCATTGGGATTGCTTTCTGTAGGTTTGCGCTTTATCTCCTCCAGATTTGGAGGTGGATGTGCCCCATTGCTTTTACCTGTATGAGTCTTGAGCCTGGTATCTGGAACCCTTAGGGCATCTGGATTTGCCCCTTTGAGCTCTGTCTGACAAAGGAAAGGACCAATTTTTTGTAGGCCAGTGTCTACTGAATCTTGGTGGCTGCACTTGTAAGAAATCTTTAACAGTTTGCATAGACTTTGCTTTGTCTTCCATTTTCTTTGAAACCTCTTCCGTCTTAATACCAAACAGAGAATCATGCTGTAAAGGTGCATCTAGCAATTTAGCTTTAACATGATCAGGCAAATTTTGTTCCTTTAACCAGGCATGCCTCCTAATCACAGATCCAGTAACTGCTGCCCTGCAGGAGGCCTCTAAAGAATCAAAACCACATTGCAAAGTATGCTTTCCAACTTGTTCAGCTGCATGCAATAATTCCTGCAATTCTTTATTTTCTGCATATTCTGAAATCAACATAATTTTCGGTTTCAGCAATCCCATGACATGTTGCTGGTACTTAAGCATATGAAATTGACAATTTAAGGCCCTGATTGCCAAGGTTGCAGATGTATAAACCTTTTTTCCCCATCTGTCAGTGCCCTGGAATCTCTGTCAGAGGGGGTAGGGTTTTTTGCTGTTGAGGCCTTAACTCCCTTTGGACCCTGTGAAATAGTTTCAGGATCAGCAGTAGGGTTTCTAAATAAAAATGTATGTGAGTCGGGGACTCTGTAATATCTGTCAGGCTTACCGGGAGCCGGAGGTAAGGAGTCAGGGGGCAAGCTTGACTCCGAAAACACATCATCCACAATGTCTAACGCAGGGGGAAAGGCTAAAGGCTTGTGTTGAGGGAGAAGAAGGAAATCCCTGAGCCTCTTTTTTTGATTCTGAGAATTCTTGACTCTCCCAGTGAAAATTCTCTCTCAAAGTATGCAAGGTTTCTCCAAATGAATAATCTTCAGGAGGAGATGCAGATGGAATAGACTCCTCAGCATCAGAATCCTCATAGGGAGGTATAGATAATTCCTGATCAGAAGAGGAATCAGAAGAAATAGAAACATGATCTGAAGATTCATAATCAGTGTGTTGCCTAGGCCTCTTATCTGGAGGGGGATGGGTACCCCTGATCAAGGTAATAAGGTCTTCAGCCATTTTGATCATCTGTTGTTTTTAGGCATAGAGGCCTGTGCACGTGGCTCGTGCATCGGTTTTCTAGATTTAGGAGTTTCTTTTGTCTTTGGTTTTGCAGCTGTCGTCGGTTTGATGTACAAATGTTGAGGTCTGAATATACCCTCAGAAGCTGGTGCCTGCTCAGTGGCTCCGGACCCATCTGAGGGAGATATATCCGTCGGTCCAATACCTTGAGCATCTTGTGGCATGCCGGACTCCACATGAGTGTTGGTAGAGGCTTGCGACTCGAAGGTAGCGGGTATCAGGGGCTGCGAAGGCACCTGAGAACCGGCAACTGGCTTAGGAGAAGCTTTGTCGTCGGTTTTGGATCTCGACTGCCTTTCTCTGTCCTTTTCTTTGCGTTTTTTATGTACTCTGGTAGTCGGATTGCTATCCGACGACATTTCTGGGTAGTTAAATCTGTGTCCAAAATAGTGCGTTAGTTAAATCTAGCACAAAACTTGACAGCCAGGCAACGTTGTGATCTGGGCCTAGGCAAGGAATACAGTATAAATAGAAATCCTTAAGAGGTATTTGCTTCCCACAAGTAATACAATTATTAACTTTTTCTGACATCAGTAAAAAGCAAGAAAAAAGTTTCCCTAACGGGGTACTTAGCTTTAGTGAAGACTTCGGTTCTGAAACTCAAACTCGAATATTTCAGTAGTCGGCCGACCGGCACTTGCGAAACGCTTCGGCTTCGGGCACCGCGCAGCAAGAAAGACTAAAGAAAATGGTGTCAGCTGCATGTTTTATACCCCTGATGACCTGACGTCATGGAAGAGAAGACAGCAACCGACGCAGAACCCAAGACTTTGGAATTCAGGCTGACTGAGGGCAACCTGCCAGCAGATTACCCAAATGTAATGACTGCAACAGTGAAACACGAAGAACATCCTTAGGATTCTGTGAACGTCTAATTGGTGTAGTCTGTATTCAGATTTATTAGAATAATTTAGAAAAAAACACTGGTAGCTCAATAGTAGTGCTGAGATTATGTTCTGAGCAAACCTTGGGAAGAAAGGAAGGGTTTATCCTGAGTGAGACTCTATCCTTGTGGAAAATAATGTAAGGAGGTTTAATAGTAAGGGCTTGTAGTTCTGAGATTCTCCTAGCAGAGGTTATGGCTACAAAGAATAGTGTTTTCCAAGATAACAATTTCAGATCTGATGAAGAAGAGGGCTCAGGGGGTGCAGACATTAATGACGTGAGAACTAAGTTTAAGTCTCAGGGTTCTGATGGTTGTTTGATTGGAGGCCTGAGAAAGAGAACTCTCTTAAAAAAGGTTTTGCACAAGGAGTGTGACATGATGGAATTTCCCATGAAGCCAAAATGGAAATTAGAAATGGCAGCTAACTGCACTCTTACTGTAGCGGCTGCAGCTCCTTCATGAAAAATTGATGCAAGGAAAGATAAAATAGATTCTACAGGAGCTGTATAGGGATCTAAGCCTTGGTTTATAGCCCAAACAGAAAACCCTTTCCATTTGCTGGAGTATAACTTCTGAGTGGAAGGCTTACGGGATGAGATCAAAATGTGTTTGACTGAAGGGGAGAGAGGGACGCACCTGGCTATTCGTGGAACTGGAGCAGCCATGCTGTCAATTTGAGGGTGTGGATGGTGGGGTGGAACTACCCCAAATGATGAATCAGGAGGTCTGGAGATGGTTCCAGAATCCATGATTCCTCCAAAAGATACCCTTGGAACCTGTGTCCCACCAGCAGCAGGCAGCAACTTCTTCCCCCCTGCCACCCCCGCAGCGTAGGGAACCAGAGACCCAAGCAGCCTCTATTGGAGGTGCCCCATCTTCCGAGACCTCCCCAGATTATCCCACTGGATCGCAATTGTCCCAGTGTGAACGGAGCTTGAAGAAGACCTCCACTCAGAGGAGACAGATGGTCGGCTCCTAGCAGGGGGGAAAGGTTCTGAAGCAGATGTGGGAGCCGAGCTGAGTCAAGTCGAGGCACCGGGGGGGGAGGGGGGGGTTGGTTCTGAAGAAAACCCAGGGTGACTGTCCCCCTCGGAGTCGACTTGAGAGCGTTGGATCCCAGATCCCTCAGCTCCAGACTGAGCCACTGAGGATAGAGTAATCTGTTCCAAGGAAGCAGGGGGGATCCCCGGAACCGACGGATCCAAGACAGAAGAACCTGAAGTAATTGGCTCCAAGAGCGAAGCAGTCAGAGGAGGAGCAGTGGTTTGTAAAGGGGTCAGCTCAGAGACTTTTGGGTCCGGAGGGGCCAATTTCTTTGCCAGAGTTGGATCTGAAAGCAACCTCTTCACCACCATCTCGATGTCCTCATCTAAGAGTGTCCTGGAGGATCTGGTGGAGACAGAAGGAGAGCTCCTCCTCTCCAAAATAGGAGATCTCAAAGCAGGTGACACAGGATCAATATCAGGTAAATGTCTCGGTACAGAAGGTTGCCTCGGCACTGAGGAGACCGACGGTACCGATGTGGAAGAAGCTGAATCACAGCCAGAACTCCTTGGCTCCAACGCTTTGGTCTTTTTTGACAGCTCCAAAACTAAGATTTACATTATGAAGTCTTAGGAGCTGCCTGACCAAGTTCCAGCTGTTCCTGGACGGAACTGGTCATAAGACCCCTATCAATGAGTTTTTGTTTACTCTCATTCAAGACCCTGTTACTAAACGCATGGCAAAAGGGACAGGGCTCTTGCAAATGAGCTTCACCTAAAGAGTACACGCAACTGGTGTGACTGTCTGTCAAAGATTTGTGAGCATCTATCACACTTCGATGATCCTTATGCTCTTAGACATTCTGACTGAAAAACTATAGTCTAGCTAGAGAGATCTGGGGAATTGCCATGAGGCACCATGGGATAGGAGTTAGCCTTGAGCCAGTAAAAGCTCTTGAGCTTTAGTATAGGCTGAGTCGGAGCCGAATATCATCTCCGAACCCATCCAGCAAGAATTACGGCGAGATAGGACTACATAACATTGATGATTTAAGCCAAAATTTTTTTAATGTAGACTTCCAGTGATGTTAGTAGATGTAACTCAGCAAAAATAAGTCTACAAAACCCATTTTTTGAAATTTTCTGTCAGAAATATCTTTCTGATAGAGATTAGAAAAGATGCTGTCAACCAGTACGCATCTTGGGCGCAACCACCCCAGCATGCATTTTCTGAAGGATATAAAGTCTTAAACTAAAATGTCTGCATTATTTAGTGACTTCAAACCTCACTTATTTGCCAGAAAACCACAAATTTTATGAGGAACAGATCAAAAAGGAGGCAAAAATCTGGACAGTTACAAGGTATGACACACACACACATACATATATATATATATATATATATATATATATATATATATATATATACACACACACACACACACACGTGTGCGTGTACACAGACAGATAGATATATCTATCTATTGGAATACTTAAGTTTGTAACTCATATGTCGACCTTCTAAACTTGACTGCAAAAGGTCAACACAGTGAACACTGGCATACTACTCATTAGCCGAGAAAGAACCTTGTGGCACAAAATAAACTAAACAGAAAAACAGAAGAAAAAAAAAACATCATGTTTTGCAAGAGGGAAGCCTCCCTGGATCCCATGTGGGGGGCTGTGCCCCCACATCCCCTGCTAATTATAAATACTAACTCTGAAATTTCACAATACCGGGGAAAGGCAATTCTCCCTATCCCAAGAATTGTGTGATCTTGCACAACTGTCAAACACACACATTAATCTGCTGCAGGGTACCTATATATATGTATGTATGTATGTGTGTGTGTGTGTGTATGCATGTATATATATATATATATATATATATATATATATATATATATATATATATATACATATACACACACACACCCATATACATACATACATATATAGGATCCGCCACATAACACAAGCACTCAGGTCGCTCCAAAACAAGTACAAATACAACTCTGTTATTGTCCATGTTGGTGTGAATGACCTGAGATGTACCTCTCTTGACTACATGAAAAGAGACATGGAAGAGCTCTCTGATCACGTAGCTGAGGCCGATATGACCCTGACCCTGAGTAGCATCCTGCCCTCACCAAGAATGATGCCACAGTAAAAAGAAAAAATGATCAATTTCAACAATTGGCTAAGTTTCTGGTGTCATTCAAAGGGGATCCAGTATCTGTCCGCCTGGGATGACATGCTCAACAAGCCACATTGCTTCGCAAGAGATGTCTTGCACCTGTCACCCTTAGGCTTTCGAATACTGGTCAAGGCTTTTGCCGCCCCCATAGTGCCTTTTTTAGGCAAGGCTCAAAAGACAAACCCACCACCGTAAATAGCACAAGTAACCAAAAACTGAGGGTAATGCTACTCAACATCAGACGTCTAAACCTCAAAATGCATGCACTCGAGGCACTCCTCAGCATGGAGAAAATCGATATCTGTGCAGTAACAGAAACCTGGTTTAAGGCTCCAGAGAGCACCCCAGTACTACCAGGCTACAACTCATACCATACTTTTCGGCCACAGAACCCGGACTGAAACACAAAAGGCAGGGGTGTATCCATATTCATCAAGGATACCCACACCTCCAGGTTAGTGGCACAGCACGATGCCTCAGAGATCATCCATGTGCAACTAACAACGGGCAAAACTGCAATTCAAATTGTAGCTTGGTACAGATCACCCACCATGACCCAGGACCCCCATTCCGCGTTTCTGGAGACTATGGAAAATATGAAGGTCCTACCAAATGCCCTAATATTGGGCGATTTCAATTACCCAAACATTAACTGGGAGAACTACTTAAGTACTAACTTCCTTGCCCAACGCTTCCTAGAATTTATAAACTCGAATGCCCTGGATCAACTGGTCAACACCCCCACCAGAGGTGACAACATACTGGACCTGGTCATCACCAACATGGGCGACCAGTGTTCCACACCAGAGGTCAACCCCTCCCTGGTCAGATCAGACCATAGACTAATCACTCTGGATATCCACATTCCGCCCCCACCCAGAATCAAGGAAACCACCGTGAAAGACTTTTCAAAAGCAAACTTCACGTTACGTAAGCCTGAGGTGAAAAGGTTCATAGCCCCCATGCTAAAGGACAACGCTGTCCAAGCTGCTGAATCCCTTACAAAGGCACTCTATGAGGAACTGTAAGAATGCATGGATCGTGCTATCCCAAGCAAAACCAAGACTCACTCCTCCAAGAAAAGAAAACCAGTCTGGTGGACCCCTGCCATAAACAAGCTATACAACAGGAGGAGGAAACTAGTACAGAAGAGAGTAAAAATCCCAAGAAGGAAAGACATCCCTGATCAGTATCAGCAAGATACTACGGTCCCTCATAAAATCATCCAAGGCTAGTTTTGAAAGAAAAATTGCCAAGGACAACAAAGATAACCACAAAGCGTTCTTTAGCTATGTCAAGAACCTAAGTGGAAACTCTCAGATCTGCTCTGAGTTACTGCAGAAAGGCACAAAATACACTGAACAGACTGATATTGCCAACATTCCGGCAGACAGGTTTAGTGCAAACTTCACCCCCTCACACCTCCTAAAGGGCCCATTAACCATACCAGAAGAATGTAGATCCCCGGTAATCACTGACACACAGGTTAAAACAGCCCTATCCAAAGCCAAAATTACAGCTTCAATGGGACCGGACAGTGTCCCAGGCTGGGTCTTACACGAGCTCCAAAATGAACTAACCCCTCGCCTAAACACACTGTTCAAACTCAGCCTCTCTACAAGCTACGTACCCAGAGAGTGGTGCACAGCAACAGTTATCCCACTCCACAAAGGTGGAGCCACAACGGACCCCGAGAACTATTGCCCTATAAGCCTGACTAGCCTGGTCTGCAAGGCTATGGAGCGCATCATCATGGAACTCATTAACAGAGACATTGGGAACCTCCAAACATTGGACCCTACCCAGCTTGGCTTTGTTAAAGGCAGATCATTCCTCCTAAACCTGGTGGACTTCTTTGAGACCGTTACCAAGGCTTTAGATGAGGGAAAGGAGGTCCACATAGCCTACCTAGACCTCGCAAATGCTTTCAACACCATTCCCCATTTTGGTATTATAGACAAGCTAACCAGCCTGAACATAAACCCCTACATCACGAGATGGGTTGCCAATTGGCTTACTGATAGAACCTACTGGTGAGAGTTGCAGGCTCTAGGTCCGACTCTAAACCAGTTACAAGTGGCATCCCCAGGGCTCCATCCTGGAACCTCTCCTGTTCGGTATATACTTCTCAGAGGTACACGCAAACACAGGAGGACTATGGCTGACCAGGTTCACAGACGACTGCAAACTGGGGGCCATAACTGACTCTCCGGCTGATACAGACATCCTCCAGAAGTGTCTCACTGAGACGGATACCTGGTGTCAAAATCATGGCCTCAAGCTAAATGCCAAAAAGTACATAGTCATCCACTTTGGAAAAAACAAAGTACCCGCGAACTACCACATACGTGGTAGTCCCCTAAATACAGAAAATGTTATAAGGGATCTGGGGACCCAAGTAGACAGTAATCTCTCCTTTGATAATCATATTGCCAAGCTGGTTAGAAAATCCTTCTATGTAGCCCACCTAATCACAAAAGGGTTCGCATCTAGAACAAAAGAAGTTATTGTTCCTCTCCACTCATCACTCATCAGACCCATCATAGAATACAACCCCCCATTTGGGATGTACTTTACAAGACACCTGCAACAGCTGGAAAGACCACAGAAGTACCTCACCAAGGGGATTACTGGCCTCAAACAGATGCCCTATGCAGCCTGACTGAAGAAACTCCAGCTGTACTCAGTTGCATACCGCTTACTCAGAGGTGATCTCTGCCTGACATACAAGGCCATGTACAACCAAGAATTGATGGACATGCTCCACCTATGAAAAACAAATCCCCGAGACCCACACGCTCCAGGGAGCTAAACCTCACCACAACGATAAATAGGACGTGCTGGAGGGATAGATTCCTGTCCCAGATACTCACCATGCTTTGGAACAGGATTCCAGTTTACATTATGCAAAGCCCCTCATTAACACTCTTCAAGAGAAACCTTGACGAGTGGATGGGAAACAGAAAATTTACCCTGGGGATCACTGCAGTGGCTCTGCTGGACAGAGGCACAGGGAACTAATCTAAGGGGGCGGCAAAAGCCAACACATTCTGTCTAGGCTTATAGATGCCGTTGGACAGATTGCCTAGTACTTACCTATGAACCTACACACACACATATATACATACATGTATAAATATATATATATATATATATATATATATATATATATATATATATATATATATATATATATATATATATATATATATATATATATATATATATGTGTATATATATATATATATATATATATATATATATATATATATATATATATATATATATATATATATGTATATGTGTGTATATATATATATATATATATGTGTGTGTGTGTGTGTGTGTGTGTGTGTATATATATATATATATATATATATATATATATATAAAATGTGTGTGCATGTGCAAATATGTAAATATTTACGTGTGTGTGTATATATATATATATATATATATATATATATATATATATATATATATATATGTGTATATATATATATATATATATATATATATATATATATATATGTGTATATATATATATATATATATATATATATATATATATATATATATATATATATATATATAGATATATATATATATATATATGTATACACACACACTTCCAAAAATGCCACACACACACACACACACGCACACATTCATAAGCTTCCAAAAATGCCAGCAGCATTCAATCAAGTATGTTGTCTCCTTTAATAAAAGACATCAACAGATGATGTTCATAACAGGGTTACTAAGCTAACGGCCCTAGAGCCCTTACAAACCTAGTCATATTTATCCCGAGTTTCCCTAACTGCTGGTAGTTAGATGAGTGAAGTTCACAGATTTAAGGGTCTACGGTAGTTTATGCAGACTTCCTCTGTCCAGGTGGGACATGGTATTTATCCTGAGTTTCCCCAACTGCTGGTAGTTAGGTGAGTGAAGTTCACAGATGTAAGGGTCTATGGTAGTTTATGCAGACTTCCTCTGTCCAGGTGAGACATGGGAACCACCCGCAGGAGTGAATTTGTGGTCACCCATTCACTGGTTGCATTGTAAGAGTGTCAGAGAGGGGATCTGTTTCACGTGAATTGGAAGCTTGTTCCACAGAACTGGCAGTCTCTAAGAGATGTATCGGATCTATATCATATGTTTGAAGTTTTATAACTTCAAACATTAAAATATCTAATTTAAATGTTTGAAGTTATAAAACTTGGAGCATACGAAAAAAAAAAAAAAAAAAAACCCAAAACTAATGGCTGTAGGCAGGGGGGCAAGCCCCCCTGCATCACCCCCCGCACTTTAAAAATACCAACACCGAGACCGCACTACTGAGTCAGGTAAGTTCCATTTGTTTTTTTTGTTTTTTTTATTATACGTTCGATGTTTGAAACTTCGAACATTTAAATTCAATTATTTAATGCTCGAAGTTTTCAAACTTCGGACATATAACATAGACCCGATGTATCCATCTATCCAGCATGACCTGTTCATGTCAGAGAGTAGCTTAAGATCCCTGGAGCAAGTGACCCTCCTGTACTTTGATTTACGAATATGTAGCATTTCAGCCAGGGCCGAGTCAATGGCTGCCCTGTAAGCCATGCACAGATCACCCCTTAGGCAACCTGTAGGAGACAGAATACAGTGACAGGGTTTTCAGTCTTTCTGCATAATACTTGTTCTGTGTATCCTGTAATTGTTGCAGGTGTCTGGTGAGGTACATGCAAAATGGAACATTGCACTCAATTATTGGTCTGATGCTGGTCAAGTATAATGGAATTGTAGTATCCTTAGATCAAGATGTGATGCCATTACTTATAAGATGTGCCACATGGAAAGATTTCCTTACTACTGTGGATAAGTGGTAGTCAAACTTCAGACTGCTATCAACCCGAGTACCCAAATAACGTGCCACTGGGTCTAGGGGGTGCTGTCTAAAATGTAATTAGCAGGGATTGCCAGCTTTCCCAAAGGAAATAATAATGTATTTTTTTGCATTCAGCTTTAATCTCTGGCTTTGGCACTAATCATTTGTCCGCATAAACCCTGTTTGCAGTATATTAACATCACTGGGGGACTAGATTGCTTCAATTTTCAATTGTCTGCAAACTTGTCAGCTACAGGATGTCCAAATTCGCCTGGACTTCTGAGAAATAAATTCCAAAAAGTAACAGCCCAGCACAGAACCCTGTAGTATGCCACTGGTGACTGGTCTTTTGCTAGAAGTGAAGTCACCCACTTTGAGAGTATGTGTCCTGTCGGTGAGCCAGTTGGCTACCCATCTGGTAATGTGGGTGTAAATTCACAATTGGGAGAGTTTCTCTATAATACCAGAGTGGGGATTGTCAAATCCCTTGGCTAGATAAAAATAGGTGGCATGCACAGTCTTTCCCTCATCCAGGGCCTTGGTGACTTTCTCAAAGAAGTCAGACATGTTTAACAGGCATGAATTACCTTCAATGAATCTGAACTGGGCTGGTTCCAGAGTTTGAAGAGTGCCTATGTCCTTTTTAACAAGTTCCATAATGATTCTTTCCCTGGCTTTGCAGATGAGACTAGTCAAGCTTATGGGCCTATAATTCTCAGGGTCGGTCGATGATCCCCCTTTGTGCAGAGGGATTACTGTTGTGTACTCCATTCCACTGGAACACAGCTAGTTCGCAAGCTGTGGTTAAACAGGGATCCAAAGTGGGTATGCAAGGTCATGTTTTACGTTGTTTAAAAAGCAACCTGGCATGTTGTCGGGTCCCACTGATGCCATGTTTTTGGCCTTGGAGAGCACCAAGATGACCTGGTCTCTTGAGATAATAGGCTGAGGGTAGCAGGTATGCTTTGAGGCATGAGTGGAGGTAAGGGGGGGTTGCTCCAAATCTGTCAGTTAGCAGGTTGGCTATTACCTCCAGTTGAGTATGGGTGGTGCCATCCAGAACCAGTTCAGCTTAAAGCTGGTTACTCCCTTTTAAATTTTAGATGTAGCTAAAGAATGCCTTGTGATTATCCTTAGTTTGGGAGGCTAATTTTGCTTCATAATTAGCTTTGGAGGACTCAAAAAGATCTCTAATCTGTTTGTTTAAGCTAAAGAGGAATGTCTTCCTCTGCTGAGCCAGTTCCCTCTTGTTCTTGGACATTAGTTTCTTTCTCTTGTTGTATAGCCTTTTTATACTAAGGGTCCACCAGAGTGGCTTGCTTTTTCGGCAAAACCTGGTTTTAATCTGATTAGGTACAGCTGTGTCTATACAACTGCTTAAGTTGTTTTAGAGGGCATTGTTGTACACCTCTGCATAGGATTTGCCTGTAGTTAACTGGACATGGAGTACCTCAAGAGTGTCATACTGTTTGACCAGCCTTGAGTTGTACTTATCCTTAATGAAGATGGTTACACCTCCACCTTTGGTTCTTTCATGTTCAGTTTGTGGTCTGAACATATGGAACATACTGTAGCCCTGCATGGCCGTGCCTTTGAACTACCTCTTGGTGACTGCACAAGTGTCAGCATCTTCCAAAGTGAGGATTGCTTCCGGGAAGTGCAGTTTCTTGTTTAGACTCCTAGCATTAAGCAGCAGTACCTTGAGTTTATCTAGAGAGGATTTTGTTATGTTGAGAGGTTGGTTATTTTGACATTGCCTAAAAAAGGCACAACAGGGATGGCTAATGCCTTTGCCAGTATCCGAAACCCAACAAGAAGCTACCATGGCTTTTGTTGTAGCTTTATCCAAATTTCATGACCGGGCAATTGATAGGGACATGGATGCAGTCATGAAACTAGCCAGTGAGGTCAAATTATTTGAGGAGGAACCCTTTTTTAACAAATTACTCAATAATGTAGCCACAGATTTACACAACCTAGAAGAACAACTCAAGTCCAGGAAAATCTAAAAGTTCCAAAGAGACCAAGCAAACTACCAAAATGCCAATCCTTTTTCTTTTAATGCCATACATGTACGGTTCACATCTTTTTCTAAACAAACCAATAAAAGGAAGAGACCTCGGTCTATTCTGAGAAGACGGAGTGCAGATACAGGGTCATCCACAGATGAGATCTCATCCTGTACTGATAATGAGTCCCAAGTAGTATCAGGTTCACCGACCCCCAAAAGGATATCTGGACTAATCCCCTTAGGTCCAAATACCAGCAAGGGGGGGGGGACATAGAAGGCGTACACAATATACAAGGGTCTATTGAAAATGGCAATGAACAACTGAATGTTATCCCTAAATCTGTCCAATTTTGATTTGTCACCTACCCATATGTCAGTTTTGAATAAAGGTCTCACTTTTATACCAGGCTTCATGGTTCCTGAAGACACATTGGCCAAGGATGTCATGTCTTTCTGCAGAAATTTGAATTTGAAATTGTATTTTGGCGATACAGACAGCAACTATAATAAGGACAAATTTGTATATCATAAATCCAGTTTTACTCCTCCCATGCACCCCATGGTACATCAGTTCCAGAACAGCATGCTCAAAGATCTTCATTTTTCCAGTCTGGATACACGTTTCAAATCAAACAATATTACCTTGGCCGAAAAACAGGCTATTCTGGAACTTCAGAACAACAGAGATATAGTCATTATCTCTGCAGATAAAGGTGGAGCTGTGGTTGTATTAAACTGAGGTGATTATGATAAAGAGGCAAACAGATAGCTTTCGGATCAGAGATATTATTCAGCAATGCCCATTGACCCTACTTTCAGGTTTAAAAAACAGATTGATCAGTTCTTGGTTTTGGCTAGGAATGAAGCTATCATTATTAATGAGGTTATGCATCAGCTCATGATTAAAGATTCTGCAATTCAATATATTTATTTCCTACACAAAATTCACAAGGACCCAGTGAATCCACCTGGTAGACCGATTGTATCTGGGAAAGGGTATATCACCGAACCATTATCTTTATATCTCACCAAACATCTTAAGCCCTTGTTATATGTAGTACGATCACGATTGCAGGATACGACCAACTTTCTACAGATTATTTCAGACACTCAATTGGAGCCTGGGTGGTTTTTGTGTACATTGGATGTAAGTTCCTTGTATACTAACATTCCCCATCAAGCTGGTTTGGATGCATTGGCCCATTGGCTTGAAGTGGCGGGTCTATATCAATCTGATTTTAATTCTTTTTTGGTGGGTTTAGCCAAACATGTTCTTACAAATAACTTCTTCTATTATAAGGACAATTGTTATTGGCAAACTAAAGGCACAGCAATGGGGGCATCTTTTGCCCCTATGTATGCTGATTTATTTATGGTCTATGTTGAAAAACATATTATTTATGATTGCCATAATAATATCTTTATTGAATATATTGATATCTGGAGATGTTACTTGGATGATGTTTGGATGGTATGAAAGGGTGATGAATATCAACTTATGGATTTTATACCCTATCTGAACAACAATATATGGGGGTTACAGTTCACTGTACATTATGATTTAAGAACAATCACATTTTTGGATGTATTAATTAATAGATTACCTGATCATACACTAGGTACTGAAGTGTACAGGAAGTACCCTCAGTATAATACCATCCTCCATGCCTCCAACTATCACCCACCACACATCGCACGTAACATTCCAAAATCTCAATTTATACGTGCGAAACGTATTTGTTCACATGACTCTTCTTTCCAGCAGCATAAGTGTGATCTAACTTGGAGATTTAACACTCGGGGTTACAGCATGGGAGATGTGCTAAAGGCCAGTCATCATGTTAATTCATTGGATAGGCAAGAACTTCTTACTTATAGGGATCATTCAGTAACAGTACCACAACCCATCAGATTTGTAACAACCTATGCTAGGAACTCTGACAGCCTAATTCAAAGTGTGCAGAGACACTGGAATATCTTGCAATGTGATTATGAGTTGGCCAGTATCATTCCAGGCAGATGTTTATTTTCCTTTCGCAAAGGGAAAAACCTTAGTTCTTTTTTCAATCATTACAAACGTAGTAACACCAACAATGATTTACAAATTTCACATTCAACACTGATGGGAGGACCACTGAGTGGCTGTTTTCCTTGTGGTCATTGTACCAATTGTCAATATGTATGTAAAGCAAAACAATTTTCCAGTAGGAACTGTGCTTCAGTTTATGATCTTACGCAAATTGCAGTAGTGACTGGTTGATTTACTTGGCAACATGCAATTGTGGTTCTTTTTATGTGGGACAAACTTCTCGCCCACTAAGACTACGTATATCAGAACATATTAGTAATATTAAGAATGAAAGAATTCACAATGCACTTTACAAACACCAAATGGTACATACTACTGCTAAATTTTCCTTCATGGTTATTGACATCATACAAGGGAATCGTTCTAATACGACAGGTTGGCATTCCATTTTAAATGCTAAAGAAAAGAAATGGATTATCAGACTAGGTGGATTATTTCCACCTGGTCTCAATGAACAGTTCTAGGCATCAACCAATGAGTTTTGAGAGGAATATATTTAAACAGCATTGATTGTCATGTTTGCTTTATACTGAAGAAGGCTGTGGCATTGTCCAGCCGAAACCGGTCTGTTTTGCTGTTTATTTATTAATAAAATTCATTTTACGGGTCACAGTATGCCAGCTCTATAATTTTTTGTTTTGATTTATACCTGTCTGTGACACAATCTGAGAGCTCAGTCATGTCTCTGTTCATACAGTCCAATGAGGTAGGTCTCAAGTCATTCACCCCCACATGGACTATGCTGGAGTCATACCGGTACTTGTGATTGAGTGACTTGATGGTTCTTGGGACCTGACAGGTAGCTAATTGTAACCTGCTCATTATCCAGTCTGGTAAGGGGAACATCCATATGTCCCACAATTGAGTCACCTATGACCAGTACATTAGGTTTTGTGGTGTTATACCTTGTGGGCTTATTTGTTGAGACCCTGGGGTATGCATTACACTTGTTTTTTGAATTGTTGTGTGTATAAGAAGTTTCCATTTGGAAGGCCTCTGATCTTTTGCTAAATTACTAGAGAGTACCGTCGCATATGTGGATTTATATGTCATGTCCTTATTTACTGTGGGAAGTGTGTGTGTGTGTCTGTGTGTGTGTGTGTGTGTGTGTGTGTGTGTGCTGATAACCTCTTTGGCATTCCATTTGTCCTTATGTGAGAGTCTTGCCACCAGTTTCATAGTGTAACTACATCTCTCACATAAAGTATTTGTTTCAGGAGAAAGTGGTTGTCAGTATACATGAGGCAGTTGTTACACTGTGTCCATCAGGCTGGTCAGAGAGATGATGGGAAACTGCCTGCCCATGATAGTGGGCTCTTATTGTATGTTTTATTAGGGAAGGAATGGGTTAATTTGGCAGGACTGTGCTAGTAGCGGCAAGATTACAAGAGGGACCTATACTTTGTGTAGGTTAAGGGTGATCAGTAAGGCAACACTGCTCAGTATGCAACTGAGTTGCTCCTAGAGCAGCAGAAATCTTAGAAGGGTTTAGGGAAAAACTGAGCTTCTACGCATTTGCGTTTATACAGGGGGCACTGCTAACTGCTGCTTAAATATAAACAAAGAGAAAAAAGTTTTAAGCTAACTACTAATCACTAAAGCATGCAATAAGCCTTCCACCAGCAATCCCCAACTCAAACAGATTAGATCAGCACATCTGCCACAAGGATGCAGAAAAAAACCCTCACTGTAGAATAAATGGTTTGGAGCCCAAGTGTAACAAGACCACACAAACTACCTACAACTAACACATACAATGTAATACAGTGCAATTAACTATTTAAAGTAGCAGTAGACCGTTTTTTTCCCTAAAAAGTGCAAACATAACAGCAAACAGCTTTAAAAACTACTAAAGTACAGTCACAGTATATAATAGAAGGGCAAAAAAACTTATTTTTATTGTTTCACTAGTGATTGCTCCATGTGAAAGCAGATTCTCGGCAATCGGTAGCAAAGCCACCAAGCAACGAGCAGCTCTGTGTATCTATGCCAAAGTCAGAGCAAACATGAGGCTTAAATATGAGCAAAGAGAAACAATTTGAAGCTAACTACCAATCAGGAAAGCACACAATAAGCCTTCCACATCAATCACCAACTCAGACAGGTTAGCTCAGCATACTTCTGCCATAAGGGTGCAGAAAAACACCATCTTAATGTAGAATACCTGGTTTGGAGCCCAAGTGCAACAAGACCAAACAAACTACCTACAACAGCCCTGCAATTAACAGATACAATGTAATACAGTACAATTAATTACTTAAAGCAGCAGTAGACAGCACATTTTTCAAGCTGCTTTAGTACAGTCACAGTATATAAGTGCAAAAAAAAATACTTGGAGCTCTTTGTGTGCTTCCCAGCTCAGACAGACCAGAAAAACACCTACTACCACTAGATGAATAATCCCAGCCCTCCTAATGTAAATGCAAAGTAAAGTAGTGTTCGGAGTGAGATGTTACCACAAACAAAGTTAAAAGATACGAAATGCTACCACAAACAAACTTAAAGATATGGATACAGCAGTGTACTTTAAATAGCTTATAAAATTGTGATTATTCAATAAAAGTACTTTGCTTTGTATAAATGAGCCAAGAGTCACTCAACTGTACAAAATTTATAACGGCACTAAAAACAAAATTAAATGATTAATAAGCCCTCCAGCCAATAAAACTGCACGCAGGAATCTCAAGCGTTTTCCAACCTAAACAGACCAAGCTACCTCCCAGTGCACTAGATGGAAAATCCACTGACCTCTTGATGTAAAAACAAGTGCATGCTAGAGTGTAAAGATACACTACTTTATCCAAACAGCTAGCTAAGATAATTAATTCAGGACAAGTAAATCAGTAAACAGACTATGAGAGGCAAAATGCACTTTTTCAATATCAGCACAAGGAAAGGCAAACAAATATATCAACAGCAGTGTAGAGTAGAGAGGGAGGAGCTTATTAAGCTCAAATTACAGTAGGGGTGGGCAGCTTAAAATTACCAGGATTAAAAAGCAGATCAGTGAAGGGGGGGCAGGTGGGAAAATCTAGCAGGGAATCAGCTGCAGTGCTTTAAGTTTATGCAGGCTTTCAGAAACAAAGACACATATATTCACTATGTATTTAAGTATCACTCAAGAAACAATTTAACCAAATGAAAAAACTTGTAATTTGTAGCCTTCATAATTTAAGTGCCTATCTCTCACATAGAACAAAACCACCACACCAAACAGGTTTCTTAAAACAGAAGATGAAATGGAGTAGGTGATATAGGATGAGGACCATTAACCTGCATGTCTCAGCAGCCATACTGACTTTTCATTATAATATAGAGGAGATAATTTTATGGGGAGGATGTAACTTTTTTTTTTTAATTTCCTAAAAAAGAGTGTAGTGCACTCCACTGAGTTTTAACACTTCCAAGTTCATTGTGAATTAAATTATATGCAGAACAAAAGGCAGCTTGTTTCCATCCATTTCGATCAAGCTAAGGCAAGATGTTTCTGTCTACAAATTCTTAGATAAACAAAACACTTCAGGTGTGGAACATTTACAGGTTTATAGGTAGGTGTAGTATTCCGCAGTGGTGTAGCGGTAGCGTTGTTGCCTCACAGCAAGAGGTTCTCCCGTTCGATTCTCGGCTGGAGTCCGGGGAGTGCCTTCTGTGTGGAGTCTGCATGTCCTCCCCGCGGTTGGATGGTCGTTCGAAAGATGCGTAAATGGATGTGCCTTCGTTGAAGGTTGAACGTCGAGCTGGCACCTCGGCGTTTGTGAAAGTCTACTGCCAATCATTAGCAGACCAGAGTACCGCTGTGGCGACCCCTAACTGGGAAAAGACGAAAGACAAACAACAACATAGGTTCATAGGTAGGTACTAGGCTATCGGCCCAAGGGCCTACGTAAGCCTAGCCAACAAAGTTCCCTGGCTTACGCCAACCCAAGAAAGTTAATTTCCTGTGCCACTGTCAAGCAGAGCCACAGAAGACATCCCCGGGGTGTATTTCCCATACACTCATCAAAATTTTTCTTGAAGAGTGTTAATGAGAAACTTTGCTTGACATAGATGGGTAGCCTGTTCCAGAGTATGGGAAGTCTCTGGGACAGGAATCTATCCCTCCAGTGCGTCCTGTTTATTGTGGTGACAATGTTTAGGTCCCTAGAGTGTGCAGCTCGGAGGGATTGGGATTTCTTTAAGTGTAGCATGTCCAACAGCTGTGGGTTTGACATAGCTTTGTATGTTAGGCAGAGATCACCTCGGAGTAGGCGATATGCTACAGAGTAAAGCTGGAGTTTTTTGAGACGATCAGTGTAAGACATCTGTTTGAGGCCAGTAATTCTCTTTGTGAGGTACTTCTGTGGCCTTTCCAGCTGCTGCAGATGTCTTGTGAGGTACACTCCGAAAGGGGCGTTGTACTCTATAATGGGTCTAATGAGTGTTGAGTAGACGGGAACAATGACCTCTTTTTTCCTGGATGAGAACCCTTTTGTGATGAGGTGTACCATGTAGAAGGATTTTCTGACTACTGTGGCAATGTGATTATCAAAGGAGAGACTACTGTCCACCTGGGTCCCAAGGTCTCTTATCACACATTCAGTGTTAAGAAGACTGCTGCCTATTTGGTAGTTTATGGGTACAGAGTTTTTACTAAAGGGGATAACAATGCACTTTTTGGCATTGAGCTTGAGGCCATGGCTCTGACACCAGGCATCTGTCTCAGTGAGGCCCCTCTGTAGGATGTCCACATCATTTGGGGACTCGACTATAGCTCCTAGTTTGCAGTCATCTATGAACTTTGTTAGCCAGAGGCCTTCTGTGTTAGCATGTACTTCAGAGAAGTAGATACCAAACAGGAGAGGTCCCAGGACTGAACCCTGTGGTACTCCACTTGTCACTGGTTTGAAGTCAGATTTGGAGTCTGCAACTTTTACAGTGTGGGTTCTGTCAGTGAGCCAGGTGGCAACCCATCTTGTGACATAGGGATTTATACCTAGTTAAGTGAGTTTAGCTATAATTCCAGAATGGGGGATGGTGTTGAAAGCCTTGGCGAGGTCAAGATAGGATGTGTGAACCACCTTACCCTCGTCTACGGCTTTGGCGACTGCCTCAAAGAAGTCAACCAGGTTCAGGAGGCAAGATCTGCTTTTCACAAACCCGAACTGGGTGGGGTCCAGAGTTTGGAGGTTACCAATGTCTTTGTTTATGAATTCCATAATGATATGTTCCATGGCCTTGCAGACCAGGCTCGTCAGGCTAACAGGGCGAAAGTTCCCGGGATCAGCGGTGGCTCCCCCTTTGTGGAGTGGGATAACTGTTGCTGTGGGCCATTCAGTGGGCACAAAGCCTGACGTGAGGCTATGATTGAACATGGTGCTTAGGTGGGGAGCCAGTTCTTTCTGAAGTTTGTGTAAAACGCAGCCTGGGATGTTGTCCAGTCCCATGGATTCTGTGTTTTTAGCTTTAGAGAGTGCTGCTTTTACCTGTGAAGTTGTGATTACAGGGATTCTGCATTCTTCCTGTATAGATATGGGCTCTTTAGGGGGTGAGAGGGGGTTATAGTTAGCACTGAACCTATCTGCTAAGATGTTGGCAATATCAGTTCGTAGTGTAATTTTTGTGCCATTGTGCTATAACTCAGAGAAGATCTGGGTGTTGCCATTGAGATTCCTGACATAGCTATAGAATGCTTTGTGGTTGTCCTTAGAATCAGTGGCAATGTTGTTTTCATAGCTAGCTTTGGAGGATCTTATAAGGGATCTCAGCTTCTTGCTGAGGCTGACCAGGGAGCTCCTCCACTCACGGGATTTTACTCTCTTTTGCAACAATTTCTTCCTTATGTTGTAGAGTTTGTTTATGGCAGTGGACCACCAGATTGGCTTCCTTTTATGGAGGATAGCGTCTTGGTTCTGTTTGGGATAGCACGATCCATGCACTCGTGCAAGTGCTTATAGAGTGCATTTGTGTAGGATTCAGTAGTCGTCACTGTATTGTCCATCTGCATGGCTGTCATGAAGTTCACCACTTCTGTCTTAAGAAACATGAAGTTGGCTTTGGAGAAATTTCTTTACTGTGGTTTCATTAATGGGGGGTGGGGAGGGATGTGGATATCTAGGGTGATTAGCTTATGGTCGGATCTGACAAACGAGGAGTTGACTTCAGGTGTGGAACACCGGTCACTCGTTGGTAATGACTAGGTCTAGGATATTGTTGCCCCTGGTGGGGGTGTGGATAAGTTGATCCAGGGCATTGGAATTTATGAATTCCAGAAAGCGCTGAGCAAAGGAGTTTGTACATGAGTAGTTTTTCCAGTTAATGGTGGGGTAGTTGAAATTGCCCAATATTAGGGTGTTTGGCTGAACCTTAATATTTTCCAGTATATCAAAAAAAGAGGAGAGGGAATCCTGGGGCATGGTGGGGGATTTGTAGCAAGCTACAATTTGGATTGCAGTTTTGCCCAGAGTTAGTTGCACTTGGATAACCTTGGATGCATTATGCTGAGCAACTAGCCTGGAAGTGTGGATATCCTTAATGAATATGGACAAACCTCCGCCTTTGGTGTTCCGGTCCAGGTTAGATGGCCGAAAAGTGTGGTATGAGTTATAGCCTGGTAATGCAGGGGTGCTCTCTGGAGCCTTAAACCAGGTCTCAGTCACTGCACAGACATTGATGTTCTCCATTTTAAGGAGTGCCTCGAGTGAGTATATTTTGAGATTTAGACTTCTAGCATTGAGTAGCATTACCCTCAGTTTTTGCTTGCCTGTTCCTGTTATGGTGGTGAATTTGTCATTTGAACCTTGCCTAAAAAAGGCACTATAGGGGCAGCAAGAGCCTTTGCCAGTATCCGGAATCCCAGGGGTGACAGGTGCAGGCCATCTCTGGCAAAGCATCGTGGTCTGTCGACCATGTAGTCTCAGGCAGACAGATACTGGATCCCCTTAGAATGACACCAGAAGTTTAGCCAAGTGTTGAAGTCAATCACTTTGTCCTTATACTGCGGTATCATTCTGGACGATGGCAGGATGCTACTCAGGGCTAGGGTCATACCTGCCTAGGCTACAAGATCTGAGAGTTCTTCCATGTCTATTTTCATGCAGTCCAGGGAGGTATGTCTCAGGTTGTTCACACCAACATGGACAATCACAGAGTCATATTTGTAATTGTTGTGGAGTGACCTAAGTTCGTGGGTTATGTGGCGGATCCTGGCACCCGACAGGCAGCTGACAGTGACCTTCTCCTTGTTTAGCCTGGTGAGTGGGACATCAGTGTGCCTGACTACAGATTCACCTATGACTAGTGTGTTGGGTAAGTTGTTTTGCCTTATGAGCTGTGGTTGAGTGGCACACTGAGTCTGTGGGATGTGTGTCATTTGGGTTGTGTTGGTGGTGGGAGGTTGCTTGCGTTTCTGCTTTGGGGGTCTCTGTTGCTTGAGCAGATTATTATTGAGAGCCTCCGCAAATGTTTTTGTGTTTCTATGTATGGATTTTGGTGGTGTATGTTTAGTGGGACTATGTGATGAATGTGGTGTTGTGCAAGTGTTTACCTTCTCCTCTTGACTATCAGTTTCAGTCTTGGTTGGAGAGAGCTTTACCTCCAGTTTGGTTAGATAAGTGCATCTCTCACAGGTTGTAGTGTTGGGTGGTAGGAGGAGAGGGTTGTCTGTGTACATGAGGCAATTGCTACATTGCCACAAGATGCCCAGATTCATCAGATAGACAGGAGAGAATACTGGGAGCTGACCTTTGGACATGCCTGAATAAAAAATATTTTCCTCTAGACAAGTGAAGAAAGTGAGTACAAGAGCTGTTTTTCTCTAAGCAAGTGAGCACAGTAAGTACCAAAACTGTTTTCCTCTAGGTAATGAGGAAGGGTGAGTGCTGTAGTAATTTGTAGTTTATTTAGTGCTTACAAGTTCTGAACAAGTGCTGAGCACGGATAAGCAAATTCAAGTGCTAAAACTAAGAATCTGGATCTGGATCTTGTTGTAGACAGGCTACCTAGTGCTTACCACTCCTCACTGATAAGCTAGAAGGTTTCCCTTCAACACAGAAAGGCTTGGGGGCACAGAAGCTTACAGACAGTCCTGGATATAGCAAATCTGTACCTGGACTAAACTAGTTACAGGGAAGGTGGCAAGTGCAAATGCAGGCTTTTAAACCAGAAAGTTAAAAGCGATGGAAAACTACCCAAATGGCCATTTGAAGAAAAATGTTCAGTATTCAGAAAATATAAGAAAGTTTTCCAAGAAATTCCCAATTTCTCGTGTTCTTCTGCTAGTAATTCACTATATTCTAGGTGTTTTTAAAAATGAATATTCCTCTCCACCATTATTTATGTCCTTGGGAAACAGAAACTTCAACACACATCACCAACTTCTCTCCTCCATTTAGTATAAACATACAGCAATCCTTCTGTTAAGGGCTGATGAATATCCCCTCTGCCTTCACCTGCACAGATAGGACCTATAACAAATTACCTGCAGATGAGCAGCATTATGTGTTACATGCAGTACAACAGATTTGTGCATACAACTGCTAATAAGGAAAACACAGACTAGGATCAAGAAGATATAATCCAGATGGTCTTATTCCATTCTTGCTAATTTCTAGAGCAACAGCTGTTATGAAGACCATCAAAATGGTGTAGTCCAAACATTTTAAAGTCATTAATTTTACTGGCAGCATCAGTGGACCTTAAAGATGGTGCCAAACAACATCTAAACATTATGTGGAATCCATTTCCCACAGTCACAATTTACCAGATGCATGACATAAGGGATGCAGTTTAGTGGGTTGCTTACAAAAAGGCAATCTAACAGTTATTTGAGTTGTAAAGTGGATGAATTTACACCCGCTCATGTTTAACCCATTGATGCTGAACTCCCCTATTGTTTTCCATAATAAATTACTACTAGCACAGTTTTAATTGTCCATCACTAGTGATTCTCTTTGAATTGGTATAAGAGATTTCCATCATCTACACTGCAGTTTGAATGTAGACTGTTACCCCTATGTAAAAAAATGCTTACATTTATGTTTTGTTTTTTTTTGTTTTGTTTTGTTTTTTGTCTGGCTTACTTCCTGACAAATTCTGCCCAACAAAATGGTACTTTACCAAGTTGTAACTCAACAAGCCATACCGGAAACTGAAAAAAAAAAAAAAAAGAAACAGTAGTCATGTAAAATCTTACCATAACCATAGATGTCCTTCTCTTCCATGTTGCAATATTCATAACCTTTGGGTTAGCCTCTGCCTAATGACCTGAATGTCTGGCCAGTAAACAAAAGCTTTAGTCACTGCAAGGTACGTGGGATGTCAGACATTGGCCATAGGGTGCGTGGGCCATACAAGTGATGTATGCATGCACCTTCCTCAGAAATGAATGTCTCAGTCAGACCCCAGACCCAGCTAGCTGCACAAGTCATGAATCATCCAGCAAAGTCTTTTTTCTCAGGGAGTAGGAGGGAGGGATAGAATACTGCAACAAAGAAGAGGACATCTATGGTTATGGTAAGATTTTACACAACTATTCTATGTCCTTCTATTCGCATGTTGCAGTATTCATAACCTTTGGGGGAGTGTCACAGCTCTAAGGGAAGAAGAAGAGAGTGGTTTAGAACTATTTTATAAAAATCCATGCAGGATTGCCCTAGTGAAACCTGCTCTAGATCTGGAGATGTGGTCCAGTTTGTAGTGTTTGATGAAGGTATGGACAAAGGTCCAGGTAGCTGCTTCTAGAATACAGGCAGTGTCCAGGCTCTTGAAAAATGCTCCGGAGGAGGCCATGGCCCTAGTGTAATGGGCTTTTATATTCACGTCCAAGTATTTGCTGTGGTAGGTATAACAAAAGGAGATGGCTTTGGAAATCCAGGGTGAAACAGTCTGCTTTAAAACAGCTTTTCCCAGAGCCCTGGGATGAAAGAAGACAAACAGTTGCTCTGATCTCCTAAGGGATTTGGTCTTATCTAGGTAGAATCTTAGTTGTCTGTGAATAATCAAGGGAATGCAGGACTCTCTCTCACTGTCATTCTGGGGTTATGGAAAAAAGGTGGGGAGATGGCTATATTGGTTCAGGGACAACTCACTGACTACCTTAAGCATAAAGGATGGGTTAAGTCCATAGGGTTACCCTATCCTTGTGGAAGATTAAAAAGCGTGGGGTGGGCATAAGGGCCTGGAGCTCTGACACTCTCCTGGCTGATGTTAGGGCCACCAAAAGTACAGTTTTTCAAGTGCAGTACTTTAGACAGGCCGTAGCTATTGGCTCAAATGGGGCAACGGTAAGCTTCTCTAACACATAGTTCAGGTCCCAGAGCAGTGGAACTGGCCTCTTGCGGGTCCTGAGTTGTAGAACTCCTTTCAGGAATAACTTCACTTGAAGTCTAGAAGCAAGTGCAGGGTCAAGAGGCAGACAAGCAGAAACAGCAGCAAGTTGGGCCTTAACAAAAGAATATGCCAACCCTGCCTGCAACAATTCACACAGATATGACAGCACCAAGGGGACCTCTCCTTGAAATGGGTCTAGCTGTTTTTTTAGACACCAAATGGAGAGCCTTTTCCATTTGGACTGATAGGATCTCCTAGTATTGGGTTTTCTGGCCTCCTGCAGGACATTTAGCATGTCCTCAGAGTAAAGGTGTCTGAAAGGGATCAAAACTGCATCAGCCACAGGGTTAGGCTCAAAGATTCCAAGTGGGGATGGATTAGGGATCCCTTGCCTGTGTGAGTAGGTCCACTCTGAATCAACTTGTAATGATTGTCCCTGGCTAAATGCAGAAGGAGGGGGAAGCAGTGCTGTCTTAGCCAAAAGGGAGTTATCAGCAAGATTTTTGGTTTATCCTGCTGAATTTTCATTAGGACTTTTTGTAAGAGCTGGGAAGAGGGGCATGTGTAAAGAAACACCCTCTCATGAGATGCAGAAGATGTGAATCGCCATCATTAGGGGGCTGGCTGCCCTGGTACAAAACTGTGGAAGTTGTCTGTTCAGAGGGGAGGCAAACAGATCTATTTGTTGTGTAACCCACCTGTGGACTACTTCCAGAAAAACATCCCTGTATAGCATCAATTCATGGGATTGTGACATGGACCTACTCAAGATGTCTGCCTGAGTGTTCTGAGCTGAGGGGAAACAGACAGGCTGCACAATGACTCCAAGCTAGACTGCCAATTCCCAGGCCTGAAGTGCAAGTCTGCACAGCAAGTATGATCTTGTTCCCCGCCGTTTGTTCACATACCAAAGAACAGTAGTGTTGTCTGTGAACAACTTCAGGGGTAGTTGCTTCAGAATATCTTGAAAGGCCCTCATGGCAAAGATGACAGTCCTCATCTTTCTGATGGTTATGTGCTCCCTCTTGAAAGGGCCTGTCCATGTGCCTTGCACCCTTCAAGCTGCTCACAGCAGCTCCCCAACACAGGTCTGAAGCATCTGTGTACATTTCCTGGACTGCAGTTAGGGAATGTAAGGGAAGTCCTAGGTACAGAGACACTTGATCCACCCACCAAAAGATCTCCTTCCTTGGGCATGGTAGGAAGAGAATGGTGTAGTCCAAAGGGTGGGAGTATTGGGTCCATGTGGACTTCAGGTACTGCTGAAGTTTCCTCATGTTGAGTCTTGCCAGTGGCAACATGGGGAATGTAGAAGCCATATGCTAAGAGTCTGATGTATTCTCTTGCTGTCATTACAGGGGCATGGATGACAGACAACAGGTATTCCCTTCAGGCTTTCCACCTTTTGGGGAAGGACGAATGCAGTCATAATGTCTATCCTGATTCTGCACCCCAGGAAGACTTGGTCCTGGGAGGGTTTTAGGATGGATTTGGGGAAGTTGATGGTAAAACCCAGAAACTGCAGAACCAAAATGACTGCCTGGAGATGGTTCTGGAGGGTACTGTAACAATCTGCCTGGATCAGGAGGTCATCCAGGTATGGGAAATCTGTATCCCTAGGACTCTGCAATAGGCTACCACTGGAGCCAGACACTTGCTGAATACCCTTGCAGCAGTACATAGTCCAAAGGTTAAAGCATAGAACTGAAAATGCGAGGAACCCACAGAGAAGTGCAAGTACTTCCTGTACCTGGGTCTGATTTGGATATGCAGGTAGGCATCTTTGATGTCCAAGGTGGCCAAAAATGCCTGTGGCATTAGCAGTGAAAAAAAAAAAAAAGAGTCTGAAGCATGAGCATGCGGAAGGTGGGTATTAGAAGAAAAAGGTTGAGGTGAGAGAGATCCAAAATGTGTCTCAATGGGCAGTCCTTTCTTGGGACCAGGAAAAGTCTGGAGTAAAAGCCCCTTCCCTTTTCTGACGTAGGAAACAGTTGGATAGTCCCTTGAGAGAGGAGGCTGCCCAAGACTGGTTGGAATGGGGGTAGCTGGTCCTTTGGTGGCTGTGGGATGCCTCTTAAGAGTGGAGGAAAGGCCCAAGTCATGAAGTAACCTTTTTTCTATGACAAGAACCACTTGTCTGAGGTAATGCTTTTCCAGAAAGGGAGACAGTGAAAGAGTCTCTGGGATAAAGGAGTACAGAATGTGGAGGGGGAGGAGGAGGAGAAGGCAGGTTAGTCACAGACTACCTGCCTTGTCGTGAAACGAAAGTTTCTGGGTTGATGCCTGGGCAGGCCTGGAAGGTGGCTGCTGCTTTCTGGAACTCTTCTCACCCCTAGCAGGAGGAGGAGGAGCAGAATGTTTTCTAATGAATGGAGTTTTAGTAGGATAATTTCTGTGGAATTTAGGAAACGGTCACATAAACAAATGCTTCAAGTCCTGTAGTTCTTTCCCCTTCTGTCAAAGGATTTTGAAAGGTTCTGCCACTTGGGCCCCAAACAAGGCAGTATTGTCCAGAGGGGCATCTAGAAGTTTAGCCTTAATATTGTCAGGTAGGGGTTGGAGCCTCAACGACGAGTACCTTCTGAGCACTGAGGCAGAGGCTGCAGATCTGGCCAAGGCCTTTGTAGCATCATAACTGCATTTGATTGAATGGCTTGTCACTTGTGAGGACAAGGAGATCAGGTGAGAGATTTGTGACTTTGTGGCCGAATCAGGTATATCATCCAAGAGCTTTGAAGCTTGAGTCAAAACAGCCAGGGACTACTTAGCCATACGTCTCTGGTAGTTGATGGCCCTAAATGCCAAAGTGGCAGAGGTGTACACCTTCTTACCAATCCTCTCCACAGTTTTGGTGTACACCTTCTTTCCAATCCTCTCCCCAGTTTTGCTGTCCTTATCAGCAGAAGGCAGGACAGAGGCAGAAGGTAGCAATCTGGAAAGTTTGTTTGCAGAGACAGAAATGGTACCAGGATCTGCAGCAGGGCATGTTATTAGAAATTTCACCCCTTCTGGGACCTTATAAAATCTGTTAGACCTTCTAGGAGCAGGGGTATGGGATTCAGGATTTTTAGAAGCTTCAGAAAAGGTGTCTAAGAAGGCTGGAAGGACTGATGGAATGGCAGAAGGTGAAGGGATATCCATTTGTAGGAGTTCATAAATACCTCTTTTGGACTTCAGACACTTCTGCAGAATCCCATTTGAAAAACTCATTCATCCAAGAGATGGTTTCTCCAAAGGTAAGGTCCTCTCCAGGGGAATCCCCCTCAGCAGAGTCCTCCTCTGGGGAGGCATACCCCAGAGGGGAAGGGATTTGTAAAGCATAAGACAGAGAATCCTCTGAAGAGTTTTCTGCCTCTATTGTAAGAGGCCCTACAGTCTGTGGTCTAGGGCTGATAACAGAAAGGGCAGCCAGAGGAAAAGCAGCCATGGAAGGCCTACGGCCATAAAGGCATTTAACAAGCACTGAGAGAAAGCTTGCCAATCAGGCAAGCTCTCAGGAGGTGAAGTCACATATTTGGTTTTCTGTTTCGTTTTTAAAGAAGAAACAGGCTTGGAAGACGTAGGCCCTAAGGGGGGCATAGGCTCAGAAGCCTCACTGATGGTGGAAGGACCAGTCTGGATGTCCGCAGTGAGCCGAGGTTACCCCTCGCCGTCGGCATCCGACAACTGCGTTACCTCAATGGACGTGCTTTCAGACCTTGGTTTTGCAGCCTCTGGAATGGTACCCGCTATACCAGAGTTAGCTGGTTCCGTATGTTCCTCCAGGTGTACCTCGGACCCAGGGGAAACGTAGGTTGAAAGAGGTGCAGCAGTAGGCTCATGCCTGGTAACTTTGGCCTTCTTTTTTGGTGGCTTGGCAGTATGGCCAGACGGCCTTTCCATCGCAAGATCAAGATGTTTCAGGTGTTGGTTCTCTACATAGATATTAACGGCGTGCAGATGGCAGCAAAGAGTCTTTGGGACAAAGGTCTGACAAACCACGCAGGTCTTATGGTCGTGGTTGGGCCCTAGGCAGAACAGACACAGGTTGTGGTTGTCCTTATGAGAGTTATGACATGAACCTGGGCAGGCATGCAATGACCAAATAAAAAGAACAAGAAAAAGGCCCCAACGGGGTACTTAACTTTAAATCACAGGATCCAACGGCAAGATGAGCTGACATTTGACTAGTAGTAGAGAAGTTTTGAGGAAGGTATGTGCAGACATCACTTTTATGGCCCACGCACCCTACGGCCAGTGTCAGACATCCCACGTACCTTGCAGTGACTAAAACTTTTGTATACTGGCCGGACATTCAGGTTGCTAGGCGGACGCTAACCCAAAGGTTATGAATACTGCAACATAAGAATAAAAGGACATCTTGCATTTTCAATTAAAAAAGAAAGAAACACATTCAGTGCTGTTCATGCAATATGAAGAAATAATGGGGAAAAAATCTATTCTTGTTCTACTAATTTATGCAGGCTAGTAAAGAAAAGCCTACATGAGCTGAAGTGAAACTGCTTAAATTACAAGTCTAACAGGTGCAAACAGGAGCACTACAGGTGCTTGAAAAACAACTGTCTCGAAACCAAGGACTTGAATACATTGTAGCTCGAGTAGGCTGCTGCTCATGCTCTAACTTGAATATGAGTTTGGAAAAGAAGCCATGAGGAGGGAAGCAGGATGGGGATTTTAGGCTTTAGGAGTGGGAAGAGAGTTTTAGGTTTAAGGAGAGATTGGAGACTATAGGGTTAGGAAGGGGGATTGGAATTTTAGGGTAAGGGAGTAAGGATTTGGGTTGAGAACTGGGTGGCAGTTTTAGAGTTAGATTTTAGATTAAGGTAGACCTATACTGTTATGTAGGTCCGGGTGTGGGCAGGTCTATGTGCAAGCAGGAGATGAAGATGATGGAAGTTCGAGCACTTGCGTTTTTGAGCGAGAGGTAGCAAGTAGGTGTGTTGCAAAGTACTAGCATGCAAGCACCTGAAGTATACCCAACACAATCTATGAAGGTTGATAATTTCTGTTACATACTGCTGTTCTACAATTCTAGCTACTGATGGCTTAAGTGAGCTGCTACAAGAAAGTCCCTCTCATGAAGGAAGATTTTTCCCTTTCAGGACCTCACCTTTCTCCACAGTCCACTACTAGCACACAGTAAAGCTAAAACAAACAGAAGCGTTTGTGTAGCAGTCTAAACTACAAGAAAATAGAAAACTCTAAGGAATTTGACCTTAAACTGTATCTCTTAATGCCACTGCTGTAGAGGTTGTACACTCATTCCTGACAGCACGCAGTTCAGGTTACTACTGTGTTCTGTATTAAAAAAGAAAAAAAAAAAGAAAAGAAGTTGATGAAGACTGGCATCATTTTTAAATCAGCAAGTGCATTTATGGGGATTACTTCACAACAGTTCTGACAACACAATTCCAGCTATTTTGAGTACAAACCCATTAAGAATGATGCTTCAAAGAAGGCAATTTCAATTTTCAAACAAAAGGGCAACAAAGCTCCAATAACTGAATTGAAGCTTAAGACAATACACATTACCATTTATACCTCTTCCTCGCACACTGCAATACCTCAGCGATTACTCACCATGTCATCCATTCCCCTCACCTCTTTCAGAAGTGCTTCTGTGTCAGGGTTGGATGTTTCTGTAGTAGTGGAAGAACTGTCATCATCAGCAAGCATGTCCTTCAGCTCATCCTCCTGCTGTCTTCCTTTCCCTCTCTTGTCTCTGCGTTTCTTTTCCAATTTGGACTTAAATGGAAGTTTTAATTTCCCTGACAATGAAAAAGTAGTCACAAATCTTATTCACAGAAATGCACTTTATATCAACAATTACTAGCACATATAATAGTAAATATGAAGGCACAGGGTGTCTACAGCATTCTTAAAGATAGATGGTACACATGGAAGTTTGTTTACCAATACTCTGTGATTCAAATCCTGTCAAGTGTAATTTACTTTATATAATTCTGGTAATTCATATGTGCTCCTCTCCAAACATCCAAGTCTCACTGCCACATTAAAATCTAAATGCATACCTAGGGATAGCCACAACCAGTAAAAATATTTATGCATCTCAGTCTGCCCTGTTGTCTCAAAACTAGTATAGTAAACACATTTGAATTGAAACAGTAAAATCGTGCACCAGAATTGCCAGAGATGACAGGTCACTTAATTGACTAAAACTTTGATATACTGTTCAAATCCATATGAGTCACAAAAGCAAACAGAAGAAAGCCAAAAGGTCAGTCTGTTATTCAGTCTACTGTCCTTCTCTGCTTTCCTTAAAAACTAAAAATACCACGTCATATCTAACTATTCTGTTTCTCAAACCACAGACCAGCAGTGTGTGTGTTTCAGAGGTACCGTGTCCAATAGAAGGTTATTCCATGCATCAACCACTCCTGCTATGAAGAATGCTTCTGCACTTAATCTATTCTGTTTTTTTTTTTCTTTTCACTGTGGCAATTCAATACATCAGCTGTTATGACGAAACTTTTAAGCTAATATCTATCTCTTCTCTGGTCAATGTATTATACTCTATCTTATTACTTTGTATCTTGCATTTCAGAAACATGTATCTATATCCCACACACATAAGTTTACAGGTAGACAAGGGAAATTGTGACTACACTTTGAACAAAGACCACTAACATGACTGATTTACCTTGAAGTAGTAGATATAGGTACTTTTTAATCACAAAATGGCCAACTTCAGCATTGCTCTGGAAAAAAATCTCAGTTTACGGAATCTAGATGGAGTAAACTAGATACAACAACCTGAATAAAAAGTCACAGTGAAGCTAAAATGGAATCTGAAGGTGTGTATAAAGCTCCATCTGACAGCTGTTCAGATGTGACGGAGAGGATGACCATGGCACCAGTCACATATGACAGAATGCTGGGAAGAAGTTCAGAGTTTTACAGCAAAATTTCATTGCCTGTCCACCAGCACAATGAACCATGCAATATATTCTACATCTGCAAACCAGTGATCATCTCTAACTCTAGTTTACTACGCAGTCATTAATTTCATCTCTCTCAAGAATGAACAATTCAAACTCTTCTACCGAATTCTGCATGGGATAATCCCTAATCCAATTTCATAGCATGAATTTAAGTAAACAATCCAGACTCAAGAAAAATGATGACTGGTCCAAAAGGGCTGGGGTATGAGCACATATTTAGAAAGCTGACGGTACATACTTATAAAGACAAAAGAAAACAGGATTCACTACAAGCAAGCCACACTGTGGAGAAGGAGTAAACGCGAAACTTAAGAGGAAATAGAGAAAAAGGACATGAGTGGCAGGTGAGTCATCTTTGAAGATGGATTTCATAAGACAGCATTTTATGAATAAGGTATTACAGCCCTGAACAGGGTCTATATCATATGAGTGAATCGCACAAATTGTGAACGCTCATAATATCGAATGTACAAGAACTTGAAGTGCTTTTTCTGAGATTGTGGTACAGTGAAGAATGGGATATTTCCTCTTTCCACACTGTAGTGCGATCTTGGAGTTTGAATATATATTTAGCGGGGGGTGTGGGGGGCACAGCCCCCCACAATAGGAAGTTCGAGGTCTGGTACATTCGATATTATGAGCGTTCTCAATTTGTGCGATTCACTCATATGATATAGACTCACTGAATACACTGCCTTATGCAGAAGTACAGTACAATTCAGACAGCTTTAAAGCTCCATGGGGAAAGAGAATGATGGGGTAGGGGAGAGGTAGCTGTGTAGGGCTAACTTCAAGCCTTTGTACAGATTCAATAGACCACAATATTCTTCCACTGTTTTGTCATCTAAGCCACAGCATTATATTAGCATAATTCAGCAAACATAACAGTAAACTCATCACTAAAACATACCCAAAATCCACTAATCTCAGATAGTGAGAGTGCCATCGAGGAAACTGTATTTTATGAGATAAAAGAAAGAGGTAAACAAAACATCTGTATACAGGATTGAAATCTTTGTGCAGGTACACGAAACATCAGCATAGAAAGAGGGCCACAAAATCATAACAGAAATTTACAGTTACACTACATGGAGACCAACAGTAATTGTGAGTGATAGACTAGATCAGTATGGAAAGTTTAACTAAGAAAAACACCTTCTGTAGCTTATAACATATGGGGTTTCCTGTTACCTTTAGCTGCCTATCCTTTTATAGAAGCAGCACCACAGACCCAGCAGTACAATGACAACGTTGATCCTGCATGGAGGTGCCACAAATGTTAGCTGTGCATAGCTTTCTAGTGAACACAAATGTCATGCACTATTTTTCCATCTTCTGCTGAGAAGCTTGAAAACTAATAGCACTTATGAAATTTAGTTTTTAAGCTAACATGCATGGCACAAGGCAAACTAAAATGAAGAACACCATAATAAAAGTGTGCCAGAATGGATGGGAAGCTGAGCATTTCAACAGTCTTCCAGTCTGAGGATCCTCTGTAATTTTAGTACCCTCACATAACTACATAATTCTTTGAGAAGTCATCTTGTCACAGTACACTAAGTGGGCAATGCTCCAAACAGTTGACCAATAGCATGGTGCTGGTCTACATTAAGAACGTTTGTAAAAATGCATCCTGTTTGTGTTTGCACTTCACATCTAGAGTTGCATTGTACGCTCTTCTGAGTGCAAATGTTAGCTTAGCTACATGATAAACTTAAGATTTCCATTAGCCGTATCATAAAAAAAGTTATCCTAGTAAAATATTTTATAATCTACCTTGTTTGCTATACTTACTGTAACCTTAAATAATGCCATTAACTGGTTACTAGACCAAGAACTATAAAAGACTAATGTTCACAAAATCTTTTGCATCAACAGATAAATGCTAGAAACAGCCCCTGTGGGAGTGGTTACTGACTTGAAACTGTAGTTTTATTGGCCATTTTGGGTCAATTCCAAAACTCCTTCATATTCCTCTCTTAAAACCCTCTTTTGCGTGGTTTTGCGTGTTTTTGAGCATAGCGCAACAACGGGCAGCGCTGCCTAATTGGGTTTAAACTATTCCTGGCTCCACAAAGTCTGCTCTTCACTTTTTCCCTTAGAACTGCTCTATCTCTCAATTTAAACACCATATTCTCATTCTAAGGCCCTTCACTGGTCAAATTAAGTAATCCTACAAGTTAGCACTATTAAACCATAAGCACTACTTACTCTTATAGGTTCATAGGTTCATACTAGGCTATCTGCCCTAGGGCATTTATAAGCCTAGCCAGAGTATGTTTGGCTTTCGCCACCCATTTTAAATTAATTTTGCTATGTCCTTTTTCGAGGTTAGTATACTGTGCCTCTGTCTAACAGTGACACAGAAGTGATACCCGGGGTAAACCTACGATCTCCCATCCACTCATCAAGATTCCTCTTGAAAAGAGTCAATGAGGGACTCTGCCTAACCTGGACTGGGATTTTATTCCAGAGTGAAGGGAGCCTCTGGGTTATGAATCTGTCCGTCCAGCATGTCCTATTTATTTCAGTGCTGAGGTTCAAGTCTCTCGAGCGTGTAGCTCGATGGGATTTGGATTTTTTGAGGTGCAGCATGTCCCTTAATTCCGGGTTGGACATGGCCTTATACGTCAGGCACAGGTCACCTCTGAGCAGGTGGTATGCCACTGAGTAGAGCTGGAGTTTCTTTAACCGGGCAGCATATGGCATCTGTTTGAGCCCTTTGATCCTCTTGGTGAGGTACTTTTGGGGTCTTTCCAGTTGCTGCAGGTGTTTGGTAAGGTACATCCCAAAAGGGGCATTGTACTCAATTATGGGCCTGATGAGGGATGAGTAAAGAGGCACGATGACCTCCCTAATCTAGATGTGAATCCCTTCATGATTAGGTGGGCTATATAAAATGTTTTTCTAACCACTTTGGCCACGTGGTTGTCAAATGAGAGATTGCTATCAACTTGGGTCCCCAGGTCCCTAATTACTTCTTCTGTACTTAATGGATTACCACCTATGTGGTAATTTGTGGGCACTTTGTTTTTGCCAAAGGGATGACTATACACTTTTGGCGTTTAGCTTGAGGCCATGGCTCTGGCACCAGTTGTCTGTTTCTATGAGGCCCTTTTGGAGGATGCTTGTGTCAGCTGGAGAGTCGATTATGGCGCCCAGTTTGCAGTCATCTGCGAACTTGGTCAGCCACAGTCCTTCCGTGTTGGCCTGTACCTCCGAGAAATATATACCAAACAAGAGAGGTCCCAGGACTGAGCCTTGTGGGACGCCACTTGTAACTGGTTTGGAGTCTGACATGGCTCCAGCAATTCTAACCATGTGGGTTCTGTCCTTGAGCCAGTTTGCAACCCATCTAGTGACATAGGGGTTTATATTTAAGCTGGTGAGATTATCTATAATTCCCGAGTGGGGTATTGTATCGAAGGCTTTTGCGAGGTCCAGATAGGCTGTGTGGACCACCTTCCCTTCGTCAATGGCCTTGGTGACTGTTTCAAAGAAGTCAACCAGGTTTAAGAGGCAGGATCTGCCCTTAACAAAGCCAAACTGGGTAGGATCCAGTGTCTGTAGGACCCCTATATCTTTATTTATGAGGTCCATGATGATCCTTTCCATAGCTTTGCAGACCAAGCTAGTCAGGCTTATGGGGCGATAGTTTCCAGGGTCCGTTGAGGCACCACCTTTGTGGAGAGGGACCACTGTTGCTGTACGCCACTCTTTGGGTACATATCCTGTAGTAAGGCTGAGATTGAACAGTAGTTTTATGTTTGGGTTTAGCTCTTCTTGGAGTTCATGTAGGACGCAGCCTGGGACACCGTCTGGTCCCACTGATGCTGTGTTTTTGCTTTGGAGGCGGCTCCCACCTGAGCATCTGAGATGTCAGGGGCAGCACTCTGCTGGGATAGATATTTGCCCTTTTGGTGGGAGAAGTTTGCGCTGAACATGTCAGCTAGGATGTTGGCAATGTCTGTGGGACCAGTGTATTTTTGTCATTTTGGACTAATTCTGAGCATATCTGGGAATTCCCACCCAGGTTCCTAACATAACTAAAGAAAGCCTTGTGATTATCCTTAGTGTCCTGTGCAATTTTTCTCTCGAAGGTGGCCTTTGACGATTTTATGAGTGCCCTTAGTTTTTTGCTAATACTGATCAGAGATGCCTTCCCTTTTTGGGATTTTGCTCTATCATGTAGTAGCTTCCTCCTTCTATTGCATAGTTTGTTTATGGCTGGGGTCCACCAGACAGGTCGTCTGCCTTTGGAGGATTGGGTCTTGGTTTTATTTGGGATTGCATGATCCATGCAGTCCTGAAGGTGTTCATAGAATGCATTTATAAAGGATTCTGCGGTCTGGGCCGTATTTTCCACAGGCCCGGGGCTTTGAAGGACTCCACCTCGGTTTTGAGGAGTGTGAAATTTGCTTTAGAGAAGTTTTTCACTGTGGTTTTCTGGGCAGGGGGTGGGGTCGGGATGTGAATATCCAGTGAGATCAGTTTATGGTCTGATCTTACCAGTGAGGGATACACTTCTGGTCTGGAGCATAGAGTCCCCATGTTGGTGATGATCAGGTCCAGTATGTTTTCCCCTCTTGTGGGAGTGGTAACAAGTTGTTCCATAGCATTTGAGTTTATGAATTCTAGGAACCTTTGGGCAAGGGTGTTGGAGCTAGAGTAATGCTCCCAATCTATGTTTGGGTAGTTGAAGTCGCCCAATATAATGGTGTTCGGAGAGACCTTCATATTTTCCAGTGTTCTCAGGAAGGCCGAGTGGGGTTCCTGGGTTTGGGAGGGTGGTCTGTAGCAGGCTATAAACTGGAAGGCAGTTTTATCCACTGTTAGTTGCACATGGATAGTTTCTGATGCTTCGTGCTTTGCCACCAACCTGGAGGTGTGGGTATCTTTGATGAATATTGATACTCCCCCTCCTTTTGTGGTTCGGTCCAAGTTTTGGGGCTGAAAAGCATGGTATGAGGTATAACCTGGTAGTGCTGGGGTGCTCTCGGGAGCCCTGAACCAGGTTTCTGTTACTGCACAGATATCGATGTTCTCCATGCTAAGGAGAGTTTCTCGTGCATCTTGAGGTTTAGACTTCTAGCGTTGAGTAGCATTACTCTTAGTTTCTTATCCCTTGTGATACCTATGGAGGTGGGTTTGTCTTTTGAGCCTTGCCTAAAAAAGGCACTATGGGGGTAGCAAGAGCCTTTGCCAATATCCGAAAGCCCAGGGGTGACAGGTGCAAGCCGTCCCTAGCAAAGCATCGTGGCTTGTCGTGCATATCATCCCAAGCTGACAGGCATTGGATCCCCTTTGAATGACACCAATACTTAAGCCAATTGTTAAAATTGATCATCTTGTCTTCATACTGTGGCATCATTCTTGGTGAGGGTAAGATGCTACTCAAGGTCAGGGTCATACCAGCCTGGGCTACATGCTCAGAGAGCTCCTCTATGTCTCTTTTCATGTAGTCCAGGGAGGTACGTCTCAGGTCATTCACACCAGCATGGACAATGACTGAGTCATATTTGTACTTGCCTTGGAGTGACCTGAGTGCTTGTTTTATGTGGCGGATCCTAGCGCCAGACAGGCTGCTCACCGTGACCTTCTCCTTGTTCAGCCTGGTGAGCGGGACGTCAGTGTGCCTGACGATAGAGTCACCTATTACAAGTGTATCAGGTGTGTTGTTTAGCCTTAAGGGCTGTGACTGTTCGGCACACTGGCTTTGTGAGATATGTGTTGCACGTGTTTTTTGGGGTAGTGGTTGCTTGGGTGTCTGCTTTGGAGGTCTCTGCTGCTTAGGCAGATCTTTATTTAGAGCCTCCAGTATGTTTTGTGTGATTATGTGTTTGGTTTGCTGTCGTGGTAGGTCTATGTGAGACTGGAATTGTAGTGAGTGTGGTTTCCTTCTCCTCCTGACTGGTTTTGCCAGTACTGAGTTGAGAGAGCTTAGCCTCCAGTTTGGCTATATGGTTGCATCTCTCACATGTGTTGGAATTTGTTGGGAGGAGGAGAGGGTTGACTGTGTACATGAGGCAGTTGTAACATTGCCTCAAGATTCCCATATTCACCAGCTGGACCAGAGAGGAGATTGACAACTGACCTTTGGACATGCTAGAATAATATTGGGAATTCCTTTATAATTGAAAACAAGGGCCAATGGGGAGCAAGGGTGTAGTGCTTTTAATTTTTAATGCTGACTTATAATTGCTTTAGTGAGCAAGTGCCAGGTAACAAGTGCAATGTGTTACAGGTAACCTAAATGCAAAAACGACAAACAGTAACTTTCTTTCAAGCGAAGCAAGGAAATAAGTACAGTAAGCAATGCAGATATCACTAGGGATCCACAGAAGCGCTGAGAAGCGCGTTTTAGGTGGAATTAGCGTTCCAGGGAAATAACAAGCATACAAACAAAGCTAGATTCAGCAGGCCTGGATCTAGTCTATGCTACAGCAAACAAGGTGTACCAATTTCAGTAAGATACAGTTCAAATATTCAGGCACTATAAACCTTTAACCAGAAATTCCCAGCTCAGAAGGGCAGAGTCCAGCCTCTCCTCCCACAAGAGTGCAGACCACGAACCTTCTTAATGTAAAATAACTGGCCTGAAGCCCAAGTGCTTAAACCAGAGCTAATACACTTTAAGAATAACAGACACTGAGCTCTCAATCAGCAGTTCCCAACTTAGAAGGATGAAAGCTACCTGTCCTGCCACCACAGTGCATGCCACAAACCTTCCTAATGTAGAACAACTGGTCTGAAGCCCAAGTGCTTAATCCAAAAGACTTAGAATGATAGCCACACTTTAACCAAGTTACTACCAAGCAGTAATAAATACAACTGAATACTTTAAATAATGCCTGGGTTAGTGCTCAAGTTATACAAACAAAGCTAGATTCAGCAGGCCTGGATCTAGTCTATGCTACAGCAAACAAGGTGTACCAATTTCAGTAAGAAGTAGTTCAGATATACATGCACTATAAGCCTTTAACCAGAAATTCCCAGCTCAGAAGGGCAGAGTCCAGCCTCTCCTCCCACAAGAGTGCAGACCACGAACCCTCTTAATGTAAAATAACTGGCCTGAAAGCCCAAGTGCTTAAACCAGAATTAATACACTTTTAGAATAACAGACACTGAGCCCTCAATCAGCAGTTCCCAACTTAGAAGGATGTAAGCTACCTGTTCTGCCACTACGGTGCAGACCACAAACCCTCTCAATGTAAAACAACTGGTCTGAAGCCCAAGTGTTTAAACTAAAAGGCTTAGAATGAGTTACACCAAGCAGTAATAAATACAATTGAGAACGTTTAAGATGACGCAAAAGCAAAATAAAGTAGGAAGAAACACAAGTACAGTAAAAGCAGAAGAAATTTTTTTTTTTTTTTTTTTTAGAAAAGTAGCAAAAGCAGTAGTAAATACAATTCTCATGCAGTGCAAGCTAGCACACTTGAATATGTAGCAATATTCGTCCACACACAGTTTGAAAAAATGTAATTAAATTAAAAAGGACTAAAAGCAAGTGCAGAAAGGGTTTATTAGGTAGAATGCGGTAAATAGATGTCCTAGGGGAGTGTCTTCGATCAAATCTACAGTGGGGCGGGCACTGCAAAAGCCACCAAATTTAAACTACAACCAAGAGTGGGGGGTGGGGGAACAGTTTCAACACAGATGTAAGGAATGTGCAAATTATAAAAAAATATATATACTGTTTTCTATAGATTTGCAGAGCAGTAAGACACAGATATCAAGCAGACAATTTAGCTCTATAATACAGAATAACACAGAAAATATACTTAGCTCTATAAACTTGAATATAGTTCTGTAAGGCTGTCTCTCAAACTAAGGTTCCAGTTTGAATACATGTTGTTAATTAAAAGGAGACACAGCACTAGCTAAATTATATCAGCTGAAAGACAAGGCAGGAAATGAGGGGGTGGGGACAGTTTCAACACAGATGTAAGGAATGCAAATTATAAAAAATATATATACTGTTTTCTATAGATTTGCAGAGCAGTAAGACACAGATATCAAGCAGACAATTTAGCTCTATAATACAGAACAACACAGAAAATATACTTAGCTCTAGAAACTTGAATACAGTTCTGTAAGGCTGTCTCTCAAACTAAGGTTCCAGTTTGAATACAGGTTGTTAATTAAAAGGAGACACAGCACTAGCTAAATTATATCAGCTGAAAGACAAGGCAGGAAATGAGGGGGGTGGGGGACAGTTTCAACACATATGTAAGGAATGTGCAAATTATAAAAAGTATATATACTGTTTTCTATAGATTTGCAGAGCAGTAAGACACAGATATCAAGCAGACAATTTAGCTCTATAATACAGAATAACACAGAAAATATACTTAGCTCTATAAGCTTGAATATAGTTCTGTAAGGCTGTCTCTCAAACTTAGGTTCCAGTTTGAATACAGGTTGTTAATTAAAAGGAGACACAGCACTAGCTAAATTATATCAGCTGAAAGACAAGGCAGGAAATGGGGGGGTGACATGTTTTCTATAGATTTGCAGAGCAGTAAGACAAGAATAACACAGAAAATATACTTAGCTCTATAAACTTGAATATAGTTCTGTAAGGCTGTCTCTCAAACTAAGGTTCCAGTTTGAATACAGGTTGTTAATTATACTCTCTACGATTACCCTGTCCTCTATTGGTCCATCTTAAATTCAGTTTCCCTATTACTCTAGCATGTCCAAAGGTCAGTCAATGGTTTCCTCTCCAGTCCAGCTGGTGAATCTGGGAATTTTGAGGCAATGTTACAACTGTCTCATGTACACGAACAACCCTCTCCTCCTCCAAACAGGTTCAAATATATGTCAGAGATGCAACTATTTAGCCAAACTGGAGGCTGAGCTCTCTCATCTTAAAACTGGTGTAACCAGTCAGGAGGAGAAGGTAACCTCACACAACACAATTCCAGTATCACATAGTCCCACCACATCAGCGAACCAAACACATAAATACACAAAAACATACTTGGAGGCTCTAAATAAAAATCTACCTAAGCAACAGAGACCTCCAAAGCAGACATCCAAGCAAACGCTACCTCAAAACAAAACACACACAACACATAACCCACAAAGTCAGTGTGCCAAGCAGCCACAGCCCTTAAGACTGAATAACACACCTGATACTCTTGTTATAGGTGACTCTGTTGTCAGACACACTGACGTCCCGCTCACCAGGCTGAATAAAGAGAAGGTCACAGTGAGCTGCCTGTCGGTGCTAGGATCCGACACATAACGCAAGCACTCAGGTCACTCCAAAGCAAATACAAATATGACTCAGTCATTGTACATGCTGGTGTGAATGACCTGAGACGTACCTCCCTGGACTACATGAAAAGAGACATAGAGGAGCTCTCTGATCATGTAGCCCAGGCTGGTATGACCCTGACCTTGAGCAGCATCTTACCCTCACCTAGAATGATGCCACAGTACAAAGACAAAATGATCGATTTTAACAATTGGCTAAAATTTTGGTGTCATTCAAAGGGGATCCAGTGTCTGTCAGCCTGGGATGACATGCTCGACAAGCCACATTGCCTCGCTAGGGACGGCTTGCACCTGTCACCACTGGGCTTTCGGATATTGGCAAAGGCTCTTGCCACCCCCATAGTGCCTTTTTAGGCAAGGCTCAAAAGTCAAACCCACCCCCATAGACAGCACAAGGAACAAGAAACTAAGGGTAATGCTGCTAAACGCCAGAAGTCTTAACCTCAAGATGCATGCACTCGAAGCTCTCCTCAGTATGGAGAACATCGATATCTGTGCAGTGACAGAAACCTGGTTCAAGGCTCCAGAGAGCACCCCAGCACTACCAGGCTATACCTCATATCATGCTTTTCGGCCCCAAAACCCAGACCGAACCACAAAAGGAGGGGGAGTTTCCATATTTATCAAGGATATCCACACCTCCAGGTTAGTGGCATTGCACAAAGTATCGGAGACCATCCATGTGCAACTAACAGTGGGCAAGACTGCTTTTCAGTTTATAGCATCCTACAGACCACCCTCTCAAAGTCAGGAATCCCATTCAGCTTTCCTGAAAACATTGGAGAACATGAAGATCTCTCCGAACACCATTATATTGGGCGACTTCAACTACCCAAACATAGACTGGAAGCACTACTCAAGCCCCAGCATCTTAGCCCAAAGATTCCTGGAAATTATAAACTCAAATGCTATGGAACAACTAGTCACCACTCCCACAAGAGGGGATAAGATACTAGACCTGATCATTACCAACATGGGGACTCTATGCCCCACACCAGAAGTATATCCCTCATTGGTAAGATCAGACCATAAATTAATTTCACTGGATGTCCACATCCCGACCCCACCCCCCAGCCCAGAAAACCACAGTGAAAAACTTCTCAAAAGCGAACTTCTCACTTCTCAAAACCGAAAAGTGGAATCCTTCAAGGCCCCAGGGCCAGTGGAAACTACCGCCCAAACTGCAGAATCCTATATAAATGCATTCTACGGACATCTCCAGGAATGCATGGATCATGCTATCCCAAACAAAACCAAGACCCAATCATCCAAAGGCAGGCGTCCAGTCTGGTGGACCCCTGCCATAAATAAACTGTACAACAGAAGGAGGAAGCTACTACATGATAGAGCAAAATCCCTAATAGGGAAGGCATCTCTGATCAGTACTAGCAAAAAATTACGATCCCTCATAAAATCCTCCAAGGCCAGCTTCGAGAGAAAAATTGCACAGGACACCAAAGACAATCATAAGGCTTTTTTCAGTTATGTTAGAAACCTGGGATGCAACTCCCAGACTTGTTCTGAGTTGATTCTAAACGACAAAAAATACAGTGAACCCACAGACATCGCCAATATCCTGGCAGACAGGTTCAGTGCAAACTTCTCCACCCCTCCCCCAAAAGAGCAAGTATCTATCCCGGCAGAGGGCTGCCTCCCAAACATCTCAGATGCTCAGGTGAAGGCTGCCCTCTCCAAAGCAAAAAACACTGCTTCCATGGGACCAGATGGCATCCCAGGTTGTGTCCTACATGAACTACAAGAGGAACTAATCCCTCAAATAAAACAGCTATACAATCTCAGCCTCACTACAGGATATGTGCCCACAGAATGGCGTACAGCAACAGTGGTCCCACTCCACAAAGGTGGAGCCTCTACGGACCCTGGAAACTATCGCCCCATAAGCCTGACTAGCTTAGTCTGCAAGGCTATGGAGAGGATCATCATGGAGCTCATAAACAAAGACATTGGGGACCTACAGACACTAGATCCTACCCAGTTCGGCTTTGTCAAGGGCAGATCCTGCCTTTTGAACCTGATTGACTTCTTTGAAACAGTCACCAAAGCCATAGATGAAGGGAAGGTAGTCCACACAGCTTATCTGTACCTTGCAAAGGCATTTGACACAATACCCCACTCGGGCATCATAGATAAGCTATCCAGCTTAAATATAAACCCCTATGTCACAAGATGGGTTGCAAACTGGCTCAAAGACAGAACCCACAGAGCGAGAGTTGCTGGAACCATGTCAGACTCGAAACCGGTCACAAGTGGCGTCCCACAGGGTTCTGTCCTGGGACCACTCTTGTTTGGTATATACTTTTCCGAGGTACAGGCAAACGTGGGAGGACTATGGCTCACCAAGTTCGCAGACGACTGCAAACTGGGCGCCATAATCAACTCTCCAGCTGACACAAACATCCTTCAAAAAGGTCTCACAGAGACAGATAACTGGTGCCAGTGCCATGGTTTAAAGCTAAATACCAACAAATGTATAGTCATACCCTTTGGCAAAAACAATATGCCCACAAATTACCACATAGGCGGAAACCCATTAAGTACAGAGAAAGTTATTAGGGACCTGGGGACCCAAGTTGATAGCAATCTCTCCTTTGAAAACCACATTGCCAAAGTGGTTAGAAAGACCTTCTACATAGCCCACCTCATCACGAAGGGTTTCACATCTAGATCAAGGGAGGTAATCGTGCCCTTTTATTCATCCCTCATCAGGCCCATCATAGAATACAATGCCCCTTTTGGGATGTACCTTACCCGACACCTGCAGCAATTAGAAAGACCCCAAAAGTATCTCACCAAGAGGATCAAGGGTCTCAAACAGATGCCATATGCTGCTCGGTTAAAAAAACTCCAGCTCTACTCAGTTGCATACCGCCTACTTCGGGGCGATCTATGCCTGACATACAAAGCTATGTCAAATCCAGAATTAATGGACATGCTCCACCTCAGTAAATCTAAATCCCTTAAAGCCACACGCTCGGGGGACTTGAACCTCAGCACAGAAATAAATAGAACTTGCTGAAGGGACAGGTTCATAACCCAGAGGCTCCCTTCGCTCTGGAAAAGAATTCCAGTTCATGTGAGGCAGAGCACCTCACTGAATCTCTTCAAGAAGAATCTCGATAAGTGGATGGGGGATCATAGGTTTGTCCCAGGGATTACTCCCGTGTCACTATTAGACAGAGGCACAGTAAACTAAACCTTAAAAAGGGCACAGTATACTCAAATCAAGGGGTGGCGTAAGCCATACAGAATCGGGCTAGGCTTATAATTGCCCCAGGGCAGATAGCCTAGTATGAACCTATGAACCTATGTGTGTACCTGTAACATAGATTGTAAGTGCTCAGTTCTTAGGGTAAAAGACTGCAACTTGAAGTGGATGGTTTAAAGTGATAATTGATATAAGGATGACACAAATTAAGTGTTAAATTTGAGAAAATCGATCCAAATGGAAGTTCACGAGAAAAGGTGCTTATCATGGTCTTTGGCAATACGCTATTTTGCTTTTAACCATTGTAACTACTTGAGAAACTGGTGTTTTCCTAGAAGATACTTAAATGTTGCACGTGATACAATTCATGTCCTGTAACTGTTAATACAAATCTAGGCATTTCCTGATAACAACATTATTAGAAGTACAAGAAAAAAAAACACAAAAGGTTGCTGTTCCAAGTTTAATGCAATTCAAAGAAAAACACACACAAAACTCTAGTGCCATGGCTGTATAGCCTTCAAGGAGTATAAACTTACATACATAACCAACTACATATATACACAAGAATAAAATAATTATCTAATTAAATAATTAATATATAATTAAATCAGATCCTCCAGTTACATTCAGTGTTAACACCACAAGGAATTAAACTGCCATACTTTAAAATAAAAATAAACTATATAACATCTTATTTTTAAGTGTTGTATTATCACAATATTTTAAGTATATTTGATCTAGAACGCTAGCTTGCAAACCAGAAGGATCACCTCCATGACAACTTAAAATGCAGAGAAAATGGACTGTCACAATTAAAAAGTTCAAACGGATCCGGAGACTGCCACAGACCACAAGTACCACAAAATAGTAAATTCAAAGATATCCAAAGATTAACGCTTTATTTAAACTGCGTTTTCGTCCACAAGTGACTTCATCAGATAACAAAGTGTGCTCGATACAAAATGAGCTTTTATACATGTGCAATAAGATCTTGTCCAATCATATCAGTCGTTCAATTTAAAAACTTAGTATTTTGTACTTCTTTTCCCTATGTCACACTTTTTGTTTATAAATAAATAAGTTTAAAACATTTATAAAATACAATAAAGTAAAATTGAGTGTGTTTGAAACTACATCTAGAAGCAAATAAAAACCCTGGTTTAAATGAATACATTTCTATCTTGCCCCTGTTAAAATTAAAAGCAATGAAGATATGACATAAAAATAACCGCCATATTAAAAGTGGTCACTAGATGGCATTACAGTTACATAAAATGTGAGTCAAAGTTATTTAAAACAAATTGCTGACATGTTCACCTAACATCAAATTAATATTAATAAGAAACAAGCAGATTAAAAGGTTTCAACATACTATAATGCAGTTTATTCAAACACACTCAATTTTACTTTATTGTATTTTATAAATGTTTTAAACTTATTTATTTATAAACAAAAAGTGTGACATAGGAAAAGAAGTACAAAAATACTTTTTTTTTTTTTGACGACTGATATGATTGGACAAGATCTTATTGCACATGTATAAAGCTCATTTTGTTATCTGATGAAGTCACTTGTGATCTTTGAATTTATCATTTTGTACTTGTGGTCTGTGGCAGTCTCCGATCGTTTTTGAACTTTTTTTTGGTTTGAGGTTGGCCGTTGCTCTTTTCTGGGACTGTCACAATTAATGTTTTAATATCTTTTACATATTCCTGCAGTTTAAGTTTAAAGGAAAACTCCACCCTAGAACTAAAAAAAATATATATTTTTTCACTCTATCTTTGTGTTTCCTGACCTATTTTAACACCTCAAAAATCACTCCAAGTGCTTTAATTGTAATTTTAGTCCGTTTTCCACAACATGGCTACCAGTTGGGCTTGATGTATGAACACAATCTTGTTTCTCCCTTAACCCTTTCTCTTCCCCATAATGTTTTGTATGACTCATGTCAGACATAAGGCAGTAACTGTGAATTCGCATGCCATTGACATACAATGGGATTTGTGTAGGTCACTGTTATCTTCTTTACATCCTGTAAAAGGACTGCTGCTTTTCTGTCTCTAATCACTCTCATTTACATTTGTCTCAGAGCTTGTTTTACACTATACTTAGAAGTTGTCCAGCTACAGCCAGAAAAGTAGCTAAATTACAGGCATTTGTTCAGGGTTCTTTTTGTAGTCCAAGAGGAACTGACAGTCCCCTCCCTCCACACTATTGCAGAGGTGTTAAAACTGTCACTGCACTGGAGACCCTTGCAGAATCAATTCCTCTTACAATAAATGTGAATCAAACAATATGACAAAATGATGTTTTGAAGCAGTAATGGAATTAATGCAGCCATGTTATAACTCAAAATAAAGTCCAGACAAATATCAGAAATTTTATTTCATTCTTCAAACGGTAGGTGTAGCTATAAGCAAGTAATTTCTTGCTTAATTCTGTAAAACGCATGCTAGAAAAGGACATTTTCTATTATATACAAAAGTAGAAACAAGTATATTAAAAGAACTGGGATGTTGTTCAGCAAAAATATGAAAATGAATTGATTGTAGGTGTTACCTCAACATGTGTACAAGTCAGACAGCTGGAAAAAGTACTGAAAATTAATGGACAGAATGTAGACTTTAAATCAGACACAGTTGCACAGTGTAGTGTTGTTTAAAATAGCTTTAAACCATTGGGATAAGAAAATAATGAAAATACAGCTATTAGTACACTGATAACCTACTCTAACGACTTGATTGCACCAATGGATAAAATTCTGCTGATGTGAATACAGCAGATTTAAATATGTATGTCTTTTTTTCAAACTGTAGCCAGTAGAGAAGTGAAATAGTTTGAGTTATGCTGCTTATGAGAAGCTAGACACAGTAAAACAAGTTTACTATATAAAAGCAGACTGCACATGTTCAGAATCAGTCAAATTGCTTCAGAGAGAACTTAGATACTGTGCAAAACTATAGCAATTATATGTGACATAACTATGGTGATTTATTCAAACGCTTACAAAGTTTGCAAGGAAAATTTCATGCAAGTAGACTCCGCTGCAGTGCCAGTGATGCATGCTACAAGGAAGTAGCTGTAGCTCTCATGAATATAGTAGAGCAAGAAGAAACTAAAGGGAGTGGAAAGCTTAGATGTTAATAAGAAGTAATTAGTTGCAAAACAATGCATAATAGTAAGGTTGCTATAGTAAAGAATGAAATATTCATGTATTTATTGCTGTACAGGATTAATGTAAAGTGACTAAAACAAAACAAAACAAAACAAAACATTATCTACTGCATACATTTGTAGAAGTGGTGTCAAGAATGGAGAATGCTAAGTTATTTTCACCAACAGATGCAGAGTAGGGTTTCTGGCAGATAAATTGTCATCTTATGACTTTCAAGTGAGTACACTGGACCTGTCCAGAGCCTTGTCTGATACACAGCTTGGAGCAGTTTCCTATGTTGTACTAGTTTCTCCAGTAAACACTCAGTGAATTTGAGGAGGATGTGTAAAACGCAAGTGGACAAACTTGACCCAAGATATTGTAAAGGCAAGAGGGAATTATGGGTCAGGGTAGGAGTCTGAGCTCTGGATGCAAGCTCTTGAAAAAGTTGCTGATATCAGGTCTGGGTGGATCTGATAACCCGTCCGTTGAGTTAAACAGAAAAGACAACATTGGATCTCTCAGTTTCAATACAAACTTCAATGATCTATCACAGCTCATCCTGTGCATCTGTTACATTTACTAGCTATTTAGATGCTACACTGCCCCAGGAGTGCCATCCTCCTCAACTACCATGAAAACAATGTTTTACAAACAGAGCCTGAAGGTCCCCAAGTTGGATGTAGCACTTCAGCAACTTGCCATATGACTAACAGTAGTCTTACTGCATTGGTATGCTGTCATCTATTTTAACATGGTAAACTACACTTGCCTTGGCCTGTCTGAAAGCTACAAATATCAGCTTTGCTGACTAATATTTGGCATTCAGTAGTATTTCATGTATAAAGAGAAAAGCACAAATCAGACTACAAGTTTGTGTGATGGAGAATGCGTCCGTGTCTGACTTTTCAGGTGTGGCATCATTGTACATAATGGCAGCAGCTAACCCACTGCACAGTAAGCTTCACAAAGTGTCAGCTGCTAAAATTTGATCTGCCCAATTGCCATTAATACATCCAGTATAGTTTGCTGGTGAGATAATTAATCAATTAAAATGGAAAGATAGCTGCACTGCATAAAGATGGAGTTGATTTTACATGACCCACTGCTACAGTCAATGATACTCTGAATAAAAAAAAGGTAGTAAGGGATATCTCTCTGCTTACTGATGTACCACATTACAATTATACTGTTTGTGTGTTTATGCGCAGTTCTCATATGGCAGATATTTTTAATCACTGCCAGTGCTAAAGTTACTACTCACATCTCTATTACTTTGGGCTACAGGTGCATTTCCTTTGGAGTGCAGGGACAATGAAGGCAGGAAGCCTATATTAAGGCTTACCATTGAAAACATGAAGTATTTATTGTGATGGTGTGGCATGTTTGTTTTAGGTTTTCTTTGTTAGATTACTAATATATTTCCCTTTCTGCAACAGGTGACAGTGATGTCATTCTGTGGCTTTTCTCTATAAAGCTTTTAGTTACCACTGAGTCTTTCTTATTTGTAGTCAAGCACGTAATACCATGAGAATGCAGAAGGGCATAACGTCAAGCATTACAAAAATTGTGTAGCTGTGGTATTTTTGTGTTATGTTATACGCATCATGAATAAGGCCACCACCTCTTTCTTCTGGTAAAACCATCTCATACTTAACCAGGTCCACTTTGACTGTCCTGAAAGAGTATATTAGAAGTTCCTATTGGGATTATGATATAAAATAGACAATTATCAAGATATAATTTAATCAGCAGTTCCAGTAATATTAAATATACCAATAAAGGACCAAACATTTTGAGAATATGTTGGGCGGTGAGGCTAGACGAGTGGCAGGAATTGAAAATGTTGCTGGGATGTGCCTATCACACCTTAAGTATTTCCTATGGACCTTAATCACTGGAATATGTAGACAGGTATCTTCATTGTCCAAAGAAATCACCACTGACATTGGCTGATAAAGGAAGCCATGGAAAGAATTATCATGGAAATGATCAACAGAGATATAGTAAACCTCCAGACATTGGACCCAGCCCAGTTTGGTTTCATCAAGGGCAGATCATGCCTACTCAACCTGGTGGACTTCTTCAAGAAGGTCACCAAAGTAATGGATGAGGGCAAAGTCGTTCACACTGCCTATCTTGACCTGGCCAAGGCATTTGACACAATAACCCACTTGGGTATTGTTGACAAACTCAAAAGGTTAGGTACAAACCCATATGTCACCCAGTGGATAGCCAACTGGCTCACAGACAGGACCCAGGAAGTTAGAATTGTGGAGTCCATTTCTACAAAGAGGACAGTCACAAGTGAAGTCCCTCAGGGATCAGTCCTTGGACCGCTCCTTTTTGGCATATACTACTCAGATGTCAAGGCCAATGTCAGTGGTCTCGGCTGACTAAATTTGCAGATGATTGCAAATTAGGAGCTGTCATTGAATCTCACACTGACACAAATGTTCTCCAGGAGGGGCTGACAACTATCATATTGACAACACACCCCTTAGAGTTGATCCAGTAGTTAGAGACTTAGGGACACAGACAGTAATCTAGGCTTTGATCATCACTTGTCTACAGTGGTGAGGAAATCATTCTATGTTGCGCAACTTATAAACAAAGGTATGTCATCTAAGTCCAAGGAAGTCATTGTTCCACTGTATTCAGCATTCATCAGACCTGTCAATGAGTACAATGCCCCTTTTGTATGTACCTAACCAGGCACATCCAACAATTGGAACGTCCACAGAGGTTCCTCACTAAAAGAATACAGGGCATAAGTAATGTGTCCTTATGCAGACTGCCTCATGGCCCTATCCCTGTATTCAGTTTTCTACAGGCTTTTGAGGAGAGATCTATGCCTGGCATACAGGGCATTATCAGACCCACTGTGACAGACCTCCTGCATATCCACAAAACAGACAGCACCAGAGTTACCCGTTCTAAAGACTTAAACCTTGCCTGTGATAGGAGAGATAGGTATATAACCCAGTCTATGGAACAGGCTCCCCAGCCATGTGAACCAGGGCTCCTCCCTAACCCAGTTCAAGTGCAACTTGGACAACTGGATGGGAAACCAGAAATTCATCCCTGGTCTGGCACCTATGTCTCTAACGGACAGAGGTACCCTGTAAGTGGCTCATTTCCCAGGTCCAGGCCCAGGCCCATGCTTACACTTATCAAAGGTATCAAAACTTGTCAGAAATTTGGGAAGCAGGGCCTTAAAAATGCCCCTGTGGTCATTAGCCTAGTAAACACCTATAAACCTATGAAGGCTACTCATGCAAGATGTAAAACTGTCACCAAGAAGCAGGTGAAAGCATTACTTGAGAGATCAGGAAGGTTGTCCATCACTATAAAACAAAAACATTTCATAAACTCAAGAGGCCTTGAGTGGATCCCCCCTGTATTCGCTATTTCTGACCACATACACAACTTTATTGCACAGCCAAAAGCTTCAAATCAGAATATGGGGGCTGCATTTAGTCAGGTTTCTTTAAAGAGAGACTGGAATCCAGAAGGGGAAAAGGAGTTATCTATATGATAAAAAGAATTCACACTTGTTTCAGATCACAATCCCTAAAAGTAAGTACACTGTCACTGGGCAAAATATTAAACTTCTCAGATGGAGCTTGGGATTATAGGCCTACAACAAGAGAACCAATAAGAACAGTGATGCCAGTAATGTAAATGCAGATGGCCTGTCATGACAAGGGACTAAATAAAATGCTAAAGGAATGCATCTTCAACACAAGCTATACTTCTTGGGGTGTCACTTGAGGTACAGAAGTCTGGACAAAATGGCCATGTAAGACATACAGCTCCTTTTTTTGTCGCAAAGATGAAGCAAAGATGCGAGGTCTGAAAAAAAAGCACAGAATCGGCAGTTCTTTCAGTAAAAAATGCAAAAATGTGAAATTAAAAAAAATGTTTTGTCAGTAAAAGTGCAGTAGATACTTGGAAAAAAAATGAAATGTTTTCAGACATTTTAGTAAACCTTAGAACTTACAATAGTACTTCTTGTCAAAGATCTACATTACATTAACTAGACTGCGGCTTTCTAGTTATTTAAGCAACTTTATTTGGGAGGAAGTTATGTCGATTTAAAGTTTTTACACAGCCGAAAGTGAAGGGTCAGGCCTCATTTATCAAAAAAGGGGAATTTGTTCGAAAGAGCTGTGCTAAATGATTTTCTAGTGTTGCCTTATTCCAGGAAATTCTCTCAAAGTTCAGTGCAGCAGCACAGTTCATTTAGTCTTTGCATTTCACTTGGTGTATGCACTGGCTTTCATAGACTAAAAGCAGTGCTGAAATCTTTTCATGGACTGCAGATGTGAAAAGATTCAGTGTGCTGCCTAGATTCATTAAGGTCATATCTATAAATGTTGCTTCTGAGTCTTTTGGCAACTGCTAATTATCTTAAAAGTCAGAGGTAGACAGACTGAAGTTATTTTCAGATTAGCAGTAGATGACCAGCTAGCTGACAGTCAGTGTATTTCTAATGCCATCTGTTCAATTTTTTATGTCAAATGTATCTGTGCAATACTATTACTTGCCTGCACATTTAATTTTCACAGTGCATTTCTTAATTTATCTAAAAGTTTCAGAATTCAGTTTCAAAAGTTTGTGATAACTGTTTTTTTTAAACATAACTACAGAAAAATGGTGAATTGTGTAAGTCTGCAAGTGGCAGCTGTGGTATACAACAACTAAAAAGAACCCCGGGCTGGGAACCGCTAAAACTAGTAACGACAGCAACTAATATTCAACAGAAATGAAATGCAAGAACTGTTTACAACCACCAAAACTGTCAATAGTGAATGAAAAAGGAAAGTAAAATGAGAGTATGCTAAAAACATACACAAGTGTGTTGATTCCAGTGTATTGGTCAGAGATGGCAGCTCAAGAATGACATGCATCAGACTCCTTGGAATTTGGAAACAAAGATGGACCAAATGCACTCAGTCAAAGATTTTAAGAGATGGAAGATGTGCTTACCTTGGCACTCAGATGAACTGACAACACTGCCACAGCATGGGAATAAGTTTGAGAAAAAGCTACTGGAATAGCAGTTAAAAGCTGAATAAATTGCACAGAAACTGGTTGAACAGGAAGACAACTTGGAGAAGAAACCTTGGGATTACTACAGTGCCAGTACAGGTGGAGAAAGAGACCGTCGAGAATTTATGATTTAAAGGTGTTAACTGACCGTCTGTGGCTATGAAAGTATATAGGGCATAACGCCTTTGAAGTTAACTTTCAGAATTTGTTCGTCTTTTGCAAGTTTCCTATTATCTAACCAGCTGAAAAGGCTTATTCCACCGTTGTAAAAACCTGGCCAAAATATTTTGTTCATGGATGGCTCTGATTTTTTTTTTTCATTCATCTGGGTCAGGCAGCACTAGTATAAATGTCTTGTCTTTAGAATGTTCCCAATCTTTGGGTGGCTCTATTAACTTTATCATGATAGCATCAGAGTGAGGCACTGAACTTCACATGTATGAGCTGTGTGTGAAACGGCTATCATGGTTAGAAGCAGCTGTGGCCATATATTCTGGCATATCACTTTGTGTACCAGACCATAATCACCCCTGCACAGCATTCAGTAACAGTCTTGTCTCAACGTGGGTAATACAACCAAATTTAAAAAATGTAATGCCAATACATGATCTGCCTTAGTCACGGTATAAACACTTGTCCAAAATGCAAAGACCTAGTGTCAGTGCTTGGTTTACAGACACATGCCTGACCTGATGTACAAAAGACTGATGCTGGTGTGTATTTTCCAAAAGACTATGACTGCTCAGCACAGATTTGAGGAGGTGCAGTGCCACAGAAGCCACTGCTGCAAATACAAATGTACTTATAAATAAACCCACTGGAGAAAGTGTTGTGCACTGGACTACCCAGAACTGCTATCTACTTGTAAAGGTTGTGTACTTTCATCAGAATGTCCTTCTATGAAGTTTGTAGCTATACTTTGCTTTGAAACATGCACTGACCCCCAGTACACTTCAATGAGCCATAGTATTACTGTCTTTGTACTGTGATATAATGAGTTTTGGATTTCTTTTCTCAAAGAGGAGGAAGACCTGGATAGAATCTATATCTGTCACATTTACCCCACACCCTTCATTTCAAGGCTTCTTGAGTATCTTTTTGTTCAGCTTCTAGTTGACTACACACACACACACACACACACACACACACACACACACACACACACACACACACACACACACACACACTTTCTTTGGCTTATTTACTTTAAGCAGGTAAGTGTACTGGAACTCAAGGGTCCTTTTCAATCATGGACCAAGATACAGACAGTACATAGCTTTACATTACCCTTTTAAAAGGCTATTAACTTTTTGGGTAAACACCTCTAAAACAACAAAAGTCAGAAAATTCCACTTTCCTTTTTTATTTTCTCCCCACTTTTTTGATGCATACTTTTCAGCCATCCCAGTGCCCCCAGCCATTGTCAAGTCAACCTGCTCCTGTTACTACCTTAGAGCTTTATCTAACTCAGAACTGGGGCTGGTATGGATCTTAAGGCTGTCCTGGGAGGTTATGCCAGTGCCTGCTTCTGCAGCTGTTTTTATTTAATGACTTGCCCTCATCCCACCCACTTCATTCGGCATTTTTGACTGAGAACTACTCCCATCTATGGACCATGCCTTCTTTACAGTAGCACCTAGACGAACATTCTCCTCCTAGGATAGGCAAGCCCATCCCTCCCTGCCAGCGACACCTGGAACATACTTAGTGCCATGGCACTGAGGGATAAAGCCCTATCAGCAATTCTACTTTATTGTACCACAAAAGGATTTGAATATGTTCTACTTTAAACACAGCAGCAAAAAAAAAATAAGGTTCACATTTATCCATTTCGGAGGAAGACCAAAATCAATCCATGGACTACTTGTGGCAGACAACACAGTAAAACAATTAATGATTTCAAAGCAGCTAGAAGAAGTGAAGGAAGTGTGATGCAATCACACAATTATACAGACAGGTTCATGCCACTACCATGCATTATAAGACAGTAAAAGATCAATAGTGCCCTCACACTGTTGGGGGGGGCACCAGGGTTGCCAGACGTCCCTATTTCAGCGGGATTGTCCCAAGATCAACACAGAAATCCCGGGTCCTGTTGTAAGCTGTAAAAATCCCGATGGCAATTTAAAACTGACAGCTCCGTTGGGTTCCTCCTGTTCCACCATTCCGATCCTACCCCAAGACAAGGGTGAGTGACTTCCTGTATGTTGCCTGGCTGTGCGCTTGCCTTGTACGTACATACATACCCTTTTTTCACAAGTTTCTCGTCGTCCTGTGTGTGGGTGGGTATGATAAGGCTGCATGTTCCTTGTTCTGCTCTGCTGTGTCATGCTACAGCTACCAATAGCTCAGACAGACTGCTCAGTGACTGCTCAGTCTAGACGATGTGAAGGAGTGAAGTTTGAACTGACTCAAGGTTTGTTTCTAAAGTTTCCACGAGTCCACGGTGCTGACTGCTGCTGTCCAACTTTTGTTTTCAAATTTCAGCCTAAGCAAGCTGGATGAAAAAAGAAAGGTATGTATGGCTATTAGAATTGGAAGTATGTAGCTTAGAAATTATAATGAAGGGGCAGTTGAAAGAAACTGATTGTGTTTGTATTATGTACCCTGCTGCAGCTGCTGCAGAGCTTAGTTCAAGACTGGTTGTTAGGATAAGGGAGATTTTTTTAGAGGTGGTTATTTAACTTTGGAAGAATTTTTTTTTTTTTTTATGCTTAGGCTAATTAATGATAGAAATAGCCATTCTTTAAGCATGGATTACAACTTGCAGCAGGAGGTGACTGAAAGGAGGAAATTTTCCAAACCCAGAAAATAGGGTCTTGATTTAAAGCAATAATGCATGCTACTGTGCTTGCCTTGCAATTTGCATACACCTGCAGTTTTTAAAAAGAGGAAAAGAAAAAAGTCAGCTTAGTCAACTAGGCTCTATTTACCACATTTACACCTCTGAGGAGTGTACTTAAATGGAGAGCAAGGGAATTATGCTATGATAGGCCATCCCACTGTTTTAATATTAGAAGAAATTGCAGTGTTCTAGAGGTAGACTGCACTGCTTGAGGAAAAGCCATTATCTACTGCCTTAGGTGATAATGTGCACGATACAACCTGAAATAAAGTAAAAAAAAAAAGCTGTGGATAGACTCACTGATGGAGTGTGTGTGTGACTGTGTGTGTGCATATATGTGTTTTTATTTTAATAAATTTGTGTTTTAATTGTTATTGTTATTATCAGTAAGTCTTTTTCTTTATGGTCAGAGTTGGACTAAGGTTGTTTTGTAAAATGATGCTGCTACCAGTGAGCCAAAATATATTACTTTTGTTATTTATTTATTTGAATATTCATTTGATCACAACCAGACATGAAATTTACACTGTCAGAAGAGAGTCAGTAAAGTTGCAGTAGTTAGTAGTTATCTGTTTGTGAGTGGTGCCGTGTGAGCATCTGTGTGTGTGTGTGTGTATATATACAGTATGCTCACGTGCACTTACATGTGGAGACACACAGGTGGGGCTGCAGTGGGATGGCTGTGTGTCTGACAAAAGCTGATATGTATGTATGTATCAATGTAGCTTTTTATCTTTTATTTATTTATTTGATTGCAATTAGAGAACTCAAATGTACCCATTTATGAAATGACTAACTGATGGGCAAATCTACTGTATGTGGTCTGGACGTTTGCAGTGGGCTGCACACTGTATGTATTTGATAAAAATAAACTGAAGTACATTATTGTGGCAATAAATTACATAGTTCTTCATTCATTCATTTAATCAGAAATTGACATCTAAAGTCTACTAATGCAATAAAATGGCTGTAAGTTTGGGTCAGGGTCCAGGGTCCAGGGTCCAAGCCAAGTCCTCCAACAGCGCTATCTAACCAATGCTTCATATCCCTGCACAAGTAGCTGACACACACACTCTTTAAAATGTAATTTGCACACACACACACACACACACACACACACACACACACACACACACACACACACACACACACACACACCCCTGGGAAAGGCTGGCACAGGTTTACTAGCTATGCCCCCTTTTGCCCAGACTGTAAGGTAGTTATCACTGCCACCAAAGTGATTTAATTTCAGATATATAAATAAAGTAAATAAATAAATCTTTGGATGTACAAAACTGATAAGTATTTTTTTACACTTGCTGTAACGATCTCAGTGCTATTTAACAGTTCTTTGCTGCATTTACTGATTTTGTTTAATTTATCACTGTTTTTCAGCCTGCAGTTGTTAAAGAAGTGCCATTTGTTTATTACTGTACTGCCCTTAGGTTGTTTTAACAGTATTTTGATACTTCCTAACCTCCTCTGATACTGCAAAAGCTGTTCTGAGTTTTGGAAAGTTTTTCTATGTAGAAATCTGTGAACTTATTTCCAAGGATCAAGATACTGCAGGAGTTCTGCCTTTTGTTGTAAACATCTGATGTAATGAGATCCTATCTCGCCTACATTCATAACTGATGGGCTCGGAGCCGAGAATCGGCTCCGACTCGGCCGATACACTAGCACGAAGTCTCTTATTGGCTGGGCCAACCCCCTTATCCCAGGATGCACTACGCCCAAACCCCCAGATCTCGTTTGCCACTCCTAGAGTAACTACATGGTCTTGACTTGGCTGTGGCCAAGTACCCTTCCTTTTTGGCCTTTTTGGTTGCTTTTTTGACAGTTAGCTTAGAATTTATTCTCAAACAGCTATTTTAATAGCTATTCTGGTTGTTAAGTCATTTGCGGTTGATGTTGTTGTACCTTTGAATTTTTGTGGTAATCCCTTCTGTTTGGCGGGGCTAGGCCCGTTTGAGTTAGAGGGCCTTTGCCCTATCTCTTAGAGCGTTTAAGTTAGAGCTACCCCCCCCCTCCTTCCTTGTGTGTTTTGAGTGTGTCGACAGTAGGTATGTCTGGCAAAGAAAAGGAGCATAAGCCATCGGGCTTTAAAAAATGTTCGAAATGTAGTTATAAGATGTCGTTGACAGATGGCCACGCCATCTGTGTTTACTGTTTAGGGGCTAAACACTTGCAAGAGTCTTGCAGTGTTTGCCATGCTTTCTCCTCTCGTGTCCTTCATGAGAGGAAAAACAAGCTCATCCTGAAGGGTCTTATTAAACCTGCCTTTGAGGAAGCTTTGGCTTTCTTCTCCCTCGTCGAAATCGAGGCTAAAGAAGTCTTCGGCTCCGACAAGTCCGTTGGAGCCACCTGCTAAAAGGTCTAAATCTGAGTCCCCTTCCTCGGCTCCACTGGCATCGGAGCTGAAGGATAGAGGATCAAAAGCTGGATCTCCCTCCTCGACTCCAGTGTTTTTGGAGTCTCGGGACGAGAGATCAGGTACTCTGTCCCCTTCCTCGGCTCCACTGATTTCGGAGCCGCAGGATAGAGGGTCTAAATCGAGGTCTCCTTCGTCGGCTCCATTGGTCTCGGAGCCGCTGGAGAGTGTTTCTGCTCTGGGGTCGATTTCGTCGGCTCCTGAACCGTTGGCGCTAAAAGGAGTCTCGGTTCTGGTCGAGTCTGCTTTGGCCCCAATACTTTTGGAGCCGGCCTCCTAGCCTGGTTTCGGAGCCAATAGGAAAAGTCTCTCGGCCCCCTTCCGTTTCCTCCAGGTCCTCCAGGCTTTCAGACTCGGATGTAGATAGGGTGGTCCAGAGGCTCCTCCAGTCACCTGTCTTATCCAAATTATTTTTGGTTCCGGCCCAGTCGGCCCTGGAGCCAGCCCCTTCGATACCATTTCTTCCTCCTCCGACAACCTTGGTGTCATCGGAGTCGGAGTTCGTAGAGTCGGGTGAAGTCCTTGAGGCGGTCCCGAGACCCACTGCTAGTCTGTCGGCACCGTCTTCAGCTCCAACCCTTTCTGTGCCTTCCAGAGGTTTCAGTTCTCGGGTGTCCTCAGCCGGGCCCGAGGGGGACTCGTCGGGGCTTCTGGTTTCGGCCCTGAGTCTCCATCTTGGCGTCTCGGCTAGGGGAACCCTGACACCGGTCATGGTCTCGGGGACGGGCCCCTCCTCAGATTCTGGTGGGCCCACCTTCGAGGCTATGAGGAGCGCGCTGGCCAAGTCTCTAGTGAGTTCACCCGAATCTGCGACTCCTTCCCTAGACATGGCGGCTAGAGCTTCTGGTGCCCCCCTGTCTTCGGACAGCGCGGCTCCTAGGCCTGAGGATTCCTCCTTGTGTGGTCCCCTTTTTTCCGAGGAGCCTTCAGAGTTCGTGCCTGAGGAGCCCCCCAGGAAAAAATTGTGCAAGAGGAAGCACATAGACTCCCCAGATGAATCTGTCACCTCGGACACCGACCTCCATGATGCGGAGGGGTCCCCCAAGTCGTCCTCTGACGATGTCTCGTTCTCCGATATCCTGGAGATCTTGAGACAGAGGGGCAACTGGCCATCCAAAACCCCTTCTGCGGAGGAGTCGGTCTTCCTCAAGGTCTTTGGAGCCCAACCCTCCGCCTCCTGGGTGTCTCCACCCTTCGATGAGTTACTGGACCTTATTTGTCGAAGGGTGTGGGAACACCCTGATTCTGTGGAGCCAGTTCCTTCTCGCCCCAACAAGTTTTTATCCGCACCCCCTGGCAAGGAGTTTCTAACCAAGGGAGTTCCGGTTGATGCTATGGTGGTGGCGTATGCCACCCAGCAAGATGTGGCAGAGGCATCTACTTCTATCCATCCTCTCAACAAGGAGTCCAGGAGCATGGATAGGTATGGGAAGCATACCCTGACGTCAGCGACCTTTACCCTGTGGTCGCTGAATTATTTATGTCATTTTACGAGGTTCCAAAGGGATCTCATAAAGGAGTTGGGAGATTCCCTGTCGGGTAATGTGCCTGAGGCGTTGACACAGTCTATCAACGCCCAGCTGTCTACCCTTTCATCCATTAACTTGTCCATGAGGCTCATATCGTATGCAGCCGAAGGGGCGAGTAGGGCAGCGAGTTCGGGCGTAGCCCTTAGGAGGCAAGCCTGGATGCGCTTGTGTCACTTTGCGGAGGGGTTCAAGTCTTCCTTCACCGACGCTCCATTTGATGGGTCCTCTCTTTTTGGACCCAAGGTGAAAGACACACTCACTAGATGTGAGCAGGAGGGTAAGACTTTGTCTGCCGTTGGGGCCTGTTTTTCGCTTCCCTCGAGACCTTACCCCAAGGCTCAGAGGGGAGGGAAGATGTGGTTCAGAAAGTCCCAAAAGTCTTTCCCTGCCCATCAGAGTGACCCCCCCCCCAGAGGCAGGGGGGGGATTATTCTGGAAGACGTCACTCCAGAGACGGCGGAGGCCCCCGCAACTCAGGAGACCGCGAATCCTTTCGTGGTTCCTCCGTCCAGCGTCCCTGAGGGACTGCCTGGCTGTGCGTCTCCAGAGCCAGTCGGGGGTCGATTCTCGATGCATCCAAGGGCCTGGGGTTTCATCACTCAGGATCAGTGGGTGCTTCATATCATCGCCGGAGGTTACACCATTCCCTTTATCCATCCCCCTCCACCGTCAAGGAAAATCCCGGACGTGCCACCCAGTCAACGGGATCAAGCAGCCATAGAGGTCGCAAAGCTGCTCGGAAAGGGAGTCATCCAGCCAGTCCCCGCAGACCAGACTGGATTAGGAACTTACTCAAAGTTATTTTTGGTGCCGAAAAGAACAGGGGACTTGAGACGCATTCTGGACCTCAGCCACCTAAACCGCTTTGTAAAGAAGTCCAAGTTCCAGATGGTCACGTTGCAATCCATTTTCCCATTGCTGGAAAAAGGAGTATGGATGTGCTCCATCGATCTCAAGGACGCCTATTATCACATCAAAATAAACAGGGCGTCCACGATACATTTACGCTTCCACCTAGGAGCCAGTCACTTCCAGTTCCGAGCCCTGCCCTTTGGTCTCACCACAGCCCCCAGGGTGTTTACCAAATGCCTGGCAGTGGTGACGGCTCACCTGAGACGTCTGGGATTCCAGGTGTTTCCGTATCTAGACGACTGGCTCCTCACTGCCCCCACCAGGCATCTTCTTATTCAAGCCGTGATTACAACCATCGAGTTGGGACATCTATTAGGAATTACATTCAACTGGGAAAAGTCTGTATTGCTGCCATCACAGCGTGTTGCCTTTATAGGCGCAGAGCTAGACTCTGTCGAGATGCGAGCATTCCTTCCAACAGAGAGGATAAAGATACTACAGGACCAAGTCCTAGCATTACTACCCCGAAGCAAAGCCCCAGCCAGGATGGTTCTTCAGCTTTTGGGGTCGATGGCCACCGCCATTCTTCTGGTCCCTCTATAGCAAGATTGCACATGCGAATTCTCCAATGGCTCCTGTCGACCCAGTGGTCTTACCAAGATCTGCCCTTGTCCTACCCAATTCTCATCACGGAAACCTGCTGGCGAGATCTTCGTTGGTGGCTCCTCTCCTCCAATCTGAACCAGGGGCAACTCTTCTGCCTCCCCTCCCTCATAGCCACAGTGACCACGGACGCCTCCCAGATAGGGTGGGGGGCATTATCTGGACAGGACTGTTCAAGGCACGTGGCAGGATCACGAAACCCACTTACATATCAATGTCCTGGAAATGAGGGCAGTGCTTCTAGCGTTGCAGGCACTTCACAGCTCTCTTCCCAAGGGTACCATCGTAATCTTCTCAGACAATATGGCGGTAGTATGGTACCTGAACAAGAAGGGAGGAACCAGGTATTATCCTCTTTGCAGAGAAGCCATGAGAGTTTGGAACTGGGCGATCGCTTCCCAGAGATTTCTAGTGGCAACGCACATTCCGGGGAAGTCCAATGTGATAGCAGACAGGCTGAGCAGAGTTATTCTGATGCCTCATGAGTGGTCCCTGAACGACCGAGTAGCGGCTCGGATCTTCTCCAAGTGGGGGTTTCCCTGTTGCGACCTTTTCGCCAGCCCCTGGAATGCGAAGTGCAGCAATTTCTTCTCCCTGATTCCCCCCCCCAGGGGGAGTCACCATGGGACGCTCTAGTCCACAACTGGCCCTACGGTCTGCTCTATGCCTTCCCTCCAGTCCCACTACTGCCAAAGGTGATTCAGAAGGCGATCTGCTTGGGAAGCAGCATGATTTTGATCGCATCACACTGGCCCCGCCAAGTTTGGTTTCCTTTCCTTCGGAAGTATGCAGTGAAGGATCCTTGGATTCTGGATCCAGTTCCAGACCTCCTGACTCTTCGGTCAGGTCAGGCCCATCCATCACTGTGAACTCTCAAGCTAACGGCTTGACTGCTCCACTTCTGACCTTAGTCAGACAGCATATCCTTTCGCCCGAGGTGGTCCGGATTATATCTTCTTCTCACAGAGCTTCCACTAAGGAGATATATTCTAATAAATGGAAAAGGTTTGCCATTTGGGCCCAGCGGCACAACCTTGACCCTCTGACAGCCCCGGTGACCGCAGTATTAGATTTTTTGGCAACTCTTTTTAGACAGGGTTCCGCTGTCTCCACGCTTAAAGTCCAATTGGCAGCGATTTCTAATTATCATGTTGCCTTTGAGCTTTCACTCATGAGTCATAAGTTATGTAAGGCCTTTCTTAAGGGAGCTTGGTTGCTTCACCCCCCCCCCGGTGTCGCAACGTGTTTTGCCATGGGATTTGAATGTAGTTTTAGGAGCCTTGATGTCTCATCCCTTCGAGCCGGCGGCCACTTGTGAGCAAAAGTTCTTATCTTGGAAGACTGCCTTCTGGGTAGCTATTACTTCAGCCATAAGAGTTTCGGAGCTTCAAGCCCTCTCTTTTAAGTCCCCTTATCTGATCTTTCACAAGGACAGAGTATCTCTAAGACTAAACCCGTCATTTCTTCCGAATGTTTCTTCTGCTCTTTGTATGCAGCAATCTATAGAGCTACCAGTTTTCTTTCCGAAATGTTCCAACAAGGCAGAATACAGACTTCATCAGTTGGATGTGCATAGACAACTGAGGTTTTACTTGGATAGGACACAGCAGCAGAGTTAATCAGACCAGTTGTTTGTGGCCTTTGCAGATAACAGGATTGGCAAAGCAGTAACTAAGACCACTATTGCTAGGTGGATTAGGGATTGTGTTTCATTTATTTATGCATCAACAGGAAGGGACCTTCCATTTCCAGTTAGAGCGCATTCTACTAGGGCTATGGCAACTTCAGTGGCCTTCCACGCCAGATTGTTGGTGGATGAGATATGTGCAGCGGCCACTTGGGCTTCTCCACATACTTTTATTTCTCATTACAAACTGGACTTGGCCTCTAGAGGTCGGGCGTCCTTTGGTTCCACAGTGCTCAGGAGTGTTTTCCAGTGAGCCTCCCAGGATCTAGGTGCTAGGGACGCTGTCCCATCAGTTATGAATGTAGGCGAGATAGGATCACATTACATCTTTTAGTTATGTACTTACCATAACGATAGATGTATGTGATCCATCTCGCCTACATTCTTACGTACCCGCCCTCCATCCCCCTACCTGTTGGATCTGGAGGAAACACTATTGTACAGTCGGAGTGGCACATGTGAGTGAGTTGTTGTGGGGCAAACAAGATCTGGGGGTTTGGGCGTGGTGCATCCTGGGATAAGGGGGTTGGCCCAGCCAATAAGAGACTTTGTGCTAGTGTATCAGCTGAGTTGGAGCCAATTCTCGGCTCCGAGCCCATCAGTTATGAATGTAGGCGAGATGGATCACATACATCTATCGTTATGATAAGTACATAACTAAAAGTTACTACACTTGAGCTCTCAAAACCAGTTTGTTTTACATTAAGAAACATTGAATAGTGACTATTACAGTTTAACTACACTAAAAAGTAAAATCAACGTGGACTCTGTCTCTGTGCTTAGTGGTGTTATTTTACGACTTTTGTGTTGAGTTTACCACACCCAGCCTGGTGTTTGTTGCTTGTTCATAGTAGATTTCTACATTCTATTAAAAATATCTTAACATGTAAAAACTTTTCATCATTATATAGACGAGTACTTCTGAAGATGTTGATAATACTCCTTCAAAGAAAATAAAAAGGCTTGTGAAATTTAACACTGGATGAAAAAATATTCCTTGCTACGAGAAGGGCAAGAAGGGTATGCTATATGCTCGATGTGCAATAATATGTCATTTTCAACTGGACATGGTGGCGAAAATGACATCAAACGACATATGAAGTCTACTGCACACACCAACAATATTTCAGCAGCTTCGACATCCACCAAAATAACATTTTTCATGACAAAAAATTCAAAGGAAGAAGATGATATTATTGCTGCACAAACAGCTTTTTGCTTTCACACTGTGAAGCATTCACACAGTACATTTGCAGTGACTGTGCAGGATTGCTCTTTTCTTGTTTGTTCCCAGATTCAACAATATCAAAAAAATATTGTTGTGGAAGAACTAAAGCAACAAAAATTATTACACATGTGCTTGCACCTGAATCAAAAATAATTATTTGGAAAGAACTGCAAGATGACCAGCCATTTTCTGTGAGTACCAATGCCTCAAATAAAGGTAATATAAAACCTTCCCATTAATTGTACAGTATTTTCACAAAGAACAGGGCATTCAAAACAATTATTAACCTTCTACTCACTGGAAAGTGAGACATCAGTTAGTATAGCAGATTCTATAACAACGGCTTTAAAAGATAATAATTTAAAAATACAAAATGTAACAGCTTTCTGCGCCGACAATGCTAACGTCAGTTTTGGTAAAAAACAAAGCGTCTTTACAGTATTAAAAGACCTTAATTCAAATATAATTGGAATTGGGTGTAATTGTCACATACTACATAATACTGCTAAAAAAGCTGCACAAACTTTAACTTTTGATATAGAGTCGATTGTTGTTAAAATTTATAATGAATTTAGTTCGTCAACAAAGAGTCGTACAACTGAAAGAATTATTTGAATGGCTAGAAGTAGAGTGGTCTGAAATGTTATGCCATGTGCCGACTCGATGGCTCACTTTGATGCCCGCAATTGAGCGGATAATAAAAAATTTTGAGCCAATATGATTGCACTTTTTGAGTCAAAAATCCAAATCTGAAATTCTTGAATTGTTTTTCAGTGATGAATTGGCATTAGCATACCTGGGGTTTGTTGGAAATGCATGCACTATTATTCAGAATGTGTTAACAAAACTTCAAAGCAATGATGTTTTAATAATTGATGTTTTTGAAATAATGATCGGCGTATTGCAGTCACTCAATCAAAAAAAAGATGAAGCCTTTTATGTAAGCATTGTTAGAACAATGTTACTACAATGCAGTGACGACACCAAAAAAACCCGTTTCAAAAATGACACACAGACATTTTTTGACACAGAGATAAAATACCTACAGAAATGGTTTGACTTTGAAAGTAACAAAATTCAATGCATTAATGTCTTGTCCTTAAAACCAAATGTAAAAATCAAATTCCAGTCAATTGAAGAATTAACAAAATTATTTAATATTACTTGTAATACTGACCTTCTATATGAAGATGTCTGTTTATTAAACAAGTTTGTACTGAATATGACTGAAGCAAATGAGAAAAAAACAATAGATGAGAAATGGATAATATTTTTTAAAGATCATCCTGCTTGCAATAATTTGTACAAAATCATGGCCCACATACTCTCAATTCCACATTTCAATGCAATTTGTGAGAGAATATTTAGTCTAATGAGTGCAGCCTGGAGAAAGGAGAGAAACAAATTATTGTTAAAGACTGTGGAAGCTGGATTAATGGTCAAACAAAATTTTAATTACACTTGTAAAGACTTTAGAAAATTTTTATCGACTAAAGATGATGAAAATATTTTGAAACAAGCTAAAAGCTGTGAAAAGTACTTGTAATAAAACTGTTGTTATTATATAACTTTGTGGATTTAAATCAAAATTCATTCAAAGGTGTATGACTGTATTGCTGTTATTGTTGTTATTATTGTGTGAGTATTCTGTGTATGTAGTTATTTGCATATATATGGTTTGATTTATACATGTTTAGAATTAGAATTTAACTACTATGTTTAGAAGGTATCTAATCAATATGTGACTGTTTGTAATGCATAATAACTGTGATTCCTGCAAATGTTCAAAGTGTACTACTGTACTATTGTTATTATTATTGTTACTGTGTGACTATTATGTATATGTAGTTAATTCCATGTATGTGGTTTGATTATAATCTAATCAATATGTGACTGTAATGTATAATAACTGTGATTCCTGCTTCAGTACTACTGTACTTATTTGCATATGTGGTTTGATTAACACATCTAATTAAAAAAGCGACTGTATGCAGTATAAGTCGTCGTCATTCATTGCTGTGGAAAAAATGGGTTTTTTTTTTTTTTTAGTCTTTACTTTGTCCCTACCTGACCAGTCGGAAATCTGGCAACCCTGGGGGGCACACAGAGCTGCTGGAAAAACAGCTTGACAAGTACTACTTTACACTGTGAAGACCTCCTATAAAGACCAGTATGTACAATCAAAGAAGGCAGTGGTAGGTGGTAGAGTGATTTAGTTATATGCACAACTTTCATGCCCCTCTAGCTCAAGTCCTGAGTGGAACACCTTGTGTGTGAAATTTTACATATCCTGCTTATGTCTGTGTGGGTTTCTGCCAATAGCATCAGTTTCTTCCCACATCCCAAAGACATGTGGGGAAGGTGGACTGGCTGTGCTCAAATTGTCCATATGTGTGTGTTGTGTGTACAACAGACTAGTTTCCCATTCAGGACTGTTTCCAGCTTTACACCTGTGACCCTGAATTGGACAAAGCAGAAAGTGAAATAGCTGGATGGATCGTTACAAACCTCTAATGTAATAAAAATGACTTTATAAGGGGTGTGTGTATGTATGTGTTACAGTGATTCTGGGAGCATTTACCATGTATCAGCTAAGTTTTTTTTTCCAGTTTGCAGGTAAGCAAAGTCCAAAAGTGAACAGTACTGAAAAAGTTTTTAAAGGCTGCTATCTTTTAGGAATAAAGTTCCCTCATGCATGAAGTTATGTTTCTGAACCCCTTTAAGTTGCCAAATATTAACACGAAAATAACCACCCCTATCTGCATATTCATTATCAGATTATCCACAGTTCTGGGAGGAAAATAACCTTTAGGCTCCAAAAACGGAACCAGACTATGTAATTTCTGTTATAATGAAGAACTGAGAATGAACAGATAAAGAAAACATTTCTGAATTATTTTACTCACTGTACGGTGGTGGTGCTGCGGTAGCGTTGTCGCCTCACAGTAAGACCCTGCCATGTTCGAATCTCTTCTGCGTGGAGATATGCGTGAATGGGCGTACCTTCGTTGAAGGTTGTGTGTCAGGGCTGGTAACTCGACACATAAAAATCAACTACCAATCATTAGCGGACCGGAGTTCCGCTGTGGCGACCCCTTACCGGGAAAAGTCGAAAAACACAAATGTATGCAGATAGTCACAAGACAGCATAAGCCTGTTAGATGTGAACTTACATCTCAAATTCAACAGGCCTATATGTATGTGGACTTCAGACTATTATATCAACCTGTCTCAATGATATGTCACATTTAGCATGCATGCTGCCTAAGTGTACCATTCTGTCATTTGAATATTCTGTAAGACTGATACAGTTAAATAAAATGTGCGACCAATGTCATTAGAAATGAATTCACATTTGGATGGGGCCTGCAAGAGTTGACGTATTATTACAATTCACGATTGTTTATGGCAGTTATGCTAATCAAAGTGGTTAATACCTGCTCCTATATATAAAATGAAACATATCACATATCTTCATTCTAATTAAATTGTCATCTAAAGGTTAACAGTAACTTAGTTAATATGCAACCCTTAGCATTGATATTGTGAAAGTCTTCCACTTACATAATTAACACAACCACATCAAGTCCTTCTTCGTTACATGTCTGCTTTCAGGAAGGACTGATCTGCAAAACGCAGAAAGTCAGTGTTACCACTTCTTTGAAGTACACTAACCTAAACTTTCTGTCTCATTTAATTTGCCTTGTTTCAGAGTGACCTAGCTCCAGGATGCCATCTTTATTTAATCTACACTACACTTTCACATCTCCTATCATAAGCCTTAATCTGCCTCTTGGTTTTCTGTATTTCACAACTTAAAGATCTCTTTTCTCAATCTGTCTTTTATCTATTTCTTATTCTGTTTACAGGTCCACTCCCCTAGAAATTTTATTAGTACCCTATCAATCTATATGTACAGAAATCTAAACTCCAAACAACTTTTTCCCCTTCCTTGGCATCAAGCATTCCATGCATTCACCATTCCACTAGCTATGAGCATGCCATGCTTCACTCTTTTTCTGTGTTTTTCAGTACAATGGAGTTTGGCTTTATTTGTCTGAATTCACTAGTAAAAACTTAAAAAGGTAAAAAGTCATGGGCATTCAGAAATCATGCAGCCCAAACACTGGTATGGCCTTAAGAGGTCATCTCCATATATCCCATGGGCCTCCATTTACAGGAGGTTTAAGGTATTACACAGTGAAGACTCTAGCTTGGTTGGGTCTTTCTTGTAGTTTTGATTTATTATGTAAATATCTTACTTTAATACCTTCCTCCATTCTTTCTTTATTCTGATTCTTAACAAATGTAGTACCACGTATTTACAACTTTTACCCATCAATTTTTTTTATTTTGTATTGTGCAGCACTGTAATATACGTTATTGTATATGCTCAGTGCATGCACAATGAAGAATGGAAAACAGGCACATCTTAAAATATGAATGCTTTGGCAAGGTATAATCAGTATAAAACCTGCCAAGTTTGGGAGTCAGAATGGGATTTATTACTTCCATGCATGCACGTTTGGTCCTGAGAACTCTGCTTCTGAGATTAATCCAGGCCGACATGAAGTAAATCTCACCATACTCTTACCACTGGTGGCTATTACGGTTGCATCATATCACTAAAACAGAATTATATAACTCCTAATACAAAACTCCAAAGGAGATACTAACCCAGGATCTGCATATGATGAACTGGTTAAAAGCCCCAGTATTCTGCAACTTGCTCTGTCAGGTGAATAATAAAATGAAGTTTCAGCTAGGTGTGTTGTTGAAGACAGCTTCCTCTGTTGGCCCTCCTTATAATATTAAATCAGTAGTAGTAACTGCTTGGGTTTCTGAACCTGTTTGCCCTCAGAGGAAGCTGACTGATCAGACTCTGACACTTCTGAAACCTTAGACTCTCTTCAAAATCAGCATCCTTGGGTGGTTGACTAGTTGTAGGAGCATCAGCGTTACTCATAACCCAGGCTTGCACCCCATAATCAACAGTCTGAATAATAAGATCTAGCCATAGCCACCAGATTAGGTGAAAACACAATTGGAGACTGCTACTCTGCAAAGTGGTGGGACTTTTGGACCTTTTTTCATACATTACACTAGTGAGAGAATCCTCAGGGGGAATAGAGGGGAGATGTATCAACACTGGCAACGGATTCTGTACTCCTGACTTCCCCTGTACCTGAGTTTGGTTCTCCCATACCTGAAACAGGCTAGGATAAACCCCCAAGGGATGTATTAAACCCTCATGTCAAGCACAATTGTGGTACAACACTTCGCTAGGGAACATGGAGGCAAAAGAAGATGAGTGGTCCAATAGTCTGCCCGAGGCTCATGCAAAGTCACAAGCCAAAGGATGAGGTTTATTTCTTGATTTACTTTTATGCTTTTTAAGTGCACAGAGAGTAGACTGGGGGGAAGGGCACCAAATCCATCAGTTCAGGAGACAAAAAATAGTCAGAGTAATATCAAACTGCACGGTCAGCCAGTAAAAACTGAAAAAATCCTCCTGTTCTCCCAAAAATAAAAATCTGAAGTCTACCAATGCAAGGATACTATTCTAAACATTGTACTGAATTAAATCGAAAGTTTCCTTATATATATAAAAAAATCTAGTTTCGGCCCCAAATGACTAGAAACAGCATAAAGCAATATTGAACAAGAAACAAAGCATAAACTCATGAAAAAATGGTTACCAAAACGGTGCCAAAATCGTAATTTAAATGAAAAAAAAAATGTTTAAAATGATGTAATTTATAAGTTATGTAGTTACCATAACTTGGCATCGATTAGTTTTAGGATTCGATTCCTGCATCCAATATGGATCCTTTCCTATAGACTTCGGATCCAAGCCTCAAGCTCCTCCTTTTAGCCAAAATCCTTCCCTAAGCTGACAGAGTTTACTGCCTACTTGTATGTATGTATGTATGTATGTGTGTATATATATATATATATATATATATATATATATATATATATATATATATATATATATATATAGGTTCATAGGTTCATACTAGGCTATCTGCCCAAGGGCATTTATAAGCCTAGCCCATAGTTATGTGGCTTTCGCCACCCCTTTAGTTTGAATAAAACTATGCCTATTATTTTGCTGTGCCTCTGTCAAGCAGTGACACTGATATATATATATATATATATATATGAAATAAAAAATGACTTAATATAGTAACACTGACAATAGCAGAGACTTAATATCCTGAATAGGCTCAAACCAAGAACCTGTGGGTTCTGAAGATAACTAGGAAATCTTCCAGGAACAAACGAATGGGGGGTGGGATGGGGGGGGGGGGAGTGAGGAAGAATGAAAATTGACCACACAGATGCCAAGTTATGGTAAGTCCAGAACTTATAAATCTGATGTTGCCCTTTTCATTCTTCCTTACTACTAGGCCAGAGTCCCCAGCTACATAACTCTTGGGTGGCCTTCATGGAAGGATATGACAAAGCACTGTTGAACCAAAAGCAGCTCTGCTTCTGGAGATAAATGTCCAGCTTGTAATGGGTAACAAAAGTAAGCACAGTAGACCAAGTGGCTGCTGCATAAACATAGTCAATAGAAGATCGAGGAAAAAGCGGCTGAAGTTGACATGGACCTGGTTGAATGGGCTTTAGGTGGGTGAGGCAAAGTTAGCCCTGTTGCACGGTAAATCAGTGAAATACAGTCAGAAGTCCATTTAACTGAAGTAACCTTCAACACTGCCTGTCCCAAACAGTTAGAAGAGAAGGACACAAAATGTTGCTTTGGTCTGTGAAGATAAAAATGCAGTTGTCAATGCACATCTAAAAGGTGCAGCACATATTCAACTTTGAAAATTTGAGAAAAAAATACAGGGAGTTGAACAGACTGGTTAAGATTTAACTCAGTGGTTACCTTGGGCATGAAGGAAGGATTAGTTTGAGGGGATACCCTATCTTTGTGGAAGACAATATAGATTTGCTGAAGTAATAGCTACAAGAATATTAGTTTTCCAGGAAAGATATTTAAATTCACAGGTGCCTGCTGGCTCAAAGGGTTTTTGTGTTAATCCTTCAAGAGCTATTGTGAGGTCCCATACTGGAGAAGGTTCTTTAACTGGTGGTCTGAGAAAGAAAATTCCTTTAATGAAAGCTTTACATAGTTTCCTAGAAGGCAAGGAAAAACTTTGGTTTCCTGAGTGAAAATTAGATATTGCAGCAAGTTGGAGCTTAATCGTGGCAAAGCTAACTCCTTGATTGAAAAGGTGGCTGAAGAACAGTAAAATGTCTGGAAATGAAGCTGAAAACGGGTCAAAGTTCTCTCTGCAAGCCCATAAAGAAAATCTTTGCCACTTACTTTTATATAGCTTTTTAGTGGAAGGCTTTTGAGAGGCCAGAACAATGTGATGTACTGGAGAAGCAAGCCTGGACTGCTAACAATCATTGGAATTGGAGAAACCATGCAGTTAGCTTCAGGCCATGGAGACTGGGGTGCTGAAGTTCTGATGGTTGATACAGAAGATCCAGAGATGGCTCCAGAATCCATGGAAGACATTTGAAATGAGACCACAGGAAGGGGAATCACACCTGGCGAAGCCAAAAGGGGGCAATGAGGATGATTGAGCTGTTCCACCTGCTTGCTTTCTAAAGAAATTTTGGGATCAGAGGTACAGGAGGGTAAGCATAGAGGAGAACCAGGAGCCAATCATGGACTACAGCATCTCTTGGTGACTCCCCTGAGGGGGGATCAGAGTGAAATACGTGCTGCACTTGTTGTTGAGGGGAGAGGCAAATAGGTCACAGCAAGGCTGGCCCCAATGGCTGAAAATCCTGTTCATTACTGACTGGTTGAGGGACCAATCATGAGCAATCAAAATGGACCTGCCGACTCTGTCTGCCAATACTCTGTTTTTTTCGGGTATGTGCGTTGCAACAAGAAACCTGTCTGAAGAGCTTGCCCATTCCCAGACCCTCATGGCCTCCCTGAATAATGGGTAAGAATGAGTTCCTCCTTGCTTGTTGATGTACCAGACCACTGACATGTTGTCTGTGTGAATAGCAATGGTCCCTAGAGGGAGGTCGTCTTGAAAAGCTTGCAATGACAGGAGGACTGCCCTCATCTCTAGGACACTGACATACAATTTGGTCTCTAATGGTGACCACATGCCTTGGACCAACTTCCTGTTGTAATACCCCACCCCCACCCCAGCTGCGAAGCATCTGCGGTCACTGTGGCTGTTGGAGGAGGAAGATAAAACGGGCCTGCCCAAGTGCAGATCACTGGCACTGAATCCATCAACGAACATGACATTTGCAAACTGGTGTGGGTTTTACAGGCATAGAAAGAGGATGATGGAGAGATGACCACTGAACTGCTAAGATCCATCGGAGTATCCTCATGAAAAACCTGGCCGGGGGGACTAATATTATTGCCACTGACATGGATCCCAATACCTGTAATACCAGCCCTACAGAAGGAGAAGGGTGAGATAGCATGTCTTGTATCTGATTTCTCAAGGAAGATATTCTGTGTGTCGGAAGATGGGCCACTGTGTGCAGGGTACCTAGTTGGGCTCCTATAAATTCCAGGTTTTGCACAGGAGTTAGCTTTGATTTTGGCAAGTTTACAGAAATTCCTAAAATGTTTGAGCTGTACATAAGATAGTCTCCTGGCATGAATCAGTGAATGCTTGGTTGGGGAAGTAAGGCGCCAGTTGTCTAGGTATGGAAACACCTGGAATCCTTTCAGCCTTAAGTGAGCTGCTACCACTGCCATGCACTTGGTGAACACCCTGGGGGCTGTGGTGAGAACGAAGGGCAGTGCTATGAAATGATAGTGATTGGCTCCTAGACGGAAGTGCAGAAATTTCCTGGAGCTCCTGTGTGTCCTTATTGATAGTATGCATCCTGGAAATCTATGGAGCACATCTAGCTGTCTTTGCACAGAAGCAGCAGGATGGACTGTACTGTAACCATTCAGAACTTGGACTTCTTTACATATCGAGTCAATCTGCTTAGATTCAGGATTGGTCTGTGGTCCCCTGTTTTCTTTGGCAACAAAAAGAAGTGGGAATAAGTTCTGAATCCTATCTGTTCAGTTGGGACCTTTTGGATAGCTCTTTTTTGAAGCAGCTTTTGGACTTCTAGGACTGCTGGACTCCTCCTGACTGAGTGGAACATCAAGGAGTTTCTTGTTTAGTCTTGTAGGAAGAAGGAAAAAGGGAATGTAATAGCCTCTGGATAAAATGAAAAGCATCCATTCCATTTGAGTAATACTTGCCCAGGTTTTTGGGTGCAGTGAAAAACATCCTGACTGCCTCCAGAGAAGAGCAATCAGGCAGCACTTCAGGAGCGCTGATAAGGCTTACCAGGAAAGGAATCTCTAAAGCCCTGATTCTGCAGACCCCATCTGTCTCTAGGGTGACATCTACCATTGAAACCTCCTCCTCTGCCTCTGGAAAAAGAATCTCCCTGCGAGTCGTGAAAAGGTGCACAAGACTTGCATAACCAGACTTTCTTGCCTCCTCATTGGTTCCTGGAGAAGGTATGCTGAGAGGCAGAAAACTTGATTTCAACAGTAGACAGGGTCTTTCCTTCCTGCTCACTGCAGGTAAGCGTTTCCTTGACTGATGGTCCAAACAAGGTGGAACCATCGAAAGGGAAGTTAACAAAAGACGTCTTAAAGGGTTCCACAAAATCACAGAGCACCATACAGCCATGTTCCCGTATGGTTGTGCCTGAGCTGGCTGCTCAAGAGGCAGCATCCGCTGCATGGGAAATTAGCCTTATTGAAGAGCTGGTTACAGACAAGAGTGGCCAGTTGCAGAGAAACTTTCTTAAGGTCCTCCACTGACATGGACTCAGAGACAATTTGAGAGCTCTTTGATCAAATCCCTCTGTAAATGGGTGAAGTGGGCCATAAAATTCAATGACCTCAGTGCGAAAGTTGCTGAGGTGTAAACGCGATTCCCAAATCTGTTCATCGCTTGTGACTCCTTATTCAGGGGATGGACAGTGGAGCGCTGCTGCACTAACTCTTCCTTTGTTGCTGCTGCTGCCATTGCTGCCACAACCATAGCATCCACACCAACTCCCTTACTCCAGTACTGGCGGTCCAACAGGAGGAGATAAGATTTTATCCAGACATTTGGAAATCAGTTCAACAGTATCCGGCTCCTTCCATGCTTGGTAGGAGACAAGGTCGATAAGCTCATCTGAAGGACGGAGTTAGTGAAGATGTAGATGGGCCAGCCCCAAAAGCCTCCAGAAACACAGTCTCCTCAGGAGAAGGATTTTGGAAGGACCATCCACCTCACTGCTTAAGGATTTCTGTGATGTCCCTGAAGGAGACATTGCCGGGTGGTGACTGGGGGGATCCACCACCTTCCTCAAAGTCTATGTCATCTGTGACAGACTACATGGGGGAGTCTATGTGCCTCCTTTTGCACAGCCTCTTCTGAGTAACCTCCTCAGTGGGGTGGTCCGTGGTAGTCCTGGGAGGTACTGGAAGAGAACAGGAGTCCCTATGCGGAATGTTCATAGAGACCTTCTGGAACTGGCTGACCCAATGGAACAGAGATGATCGGCTTGGCACTCCAGACAAATGGAGGATAGGAAGTACGAATCAAGACAGAAGAGGATGGTTCTCTGGCTGCAGAAAAGGTCCTGCTTACAACCCGGAAGGCTGACTGATCTGGAGAAACCCCCCTCCCCAGAGCCGAAGTGGCAGAAGAGATGAAGTTGGGGCCCTTCTCAGATCCGCTCAGTTCAGACAGAATCAGACCTGAGCTACCTAAAACTGAGGTGCCCAGGGGAAGGGAATGATCCAAACAACTCAGAGCCAAACCCCTGTCCCTTTGGGCCTAGCAGACCCACTCTGATCCAAAGACAACTGAACAGAGCTGGTCAGGGTGATGGTCAGCTCCGAAGTCTGGGACTTCTTAGGATCTGACGGCATGCCTCTCTGTGATCTCAAATCCTTGGGCTCTGAAACCGATGGAGCTGTAAAAGAGAAAGCCGTTGTCAGACTGGAGAGTTCATAGATGCAGTAGGGGATGGAGATGGAATGACACCCATCTGTTTGTAAAGCAATGGAAAGAATAATCGTGGCTCTTATAAATAATGACATAGGAAACCTCCAAACTCTGGATTCCAACCAGTTTGGCTTTGTCAAGGGCAGGTCATGGCTACTAAATCTGCTGGACCTCTTTGTGATAGTCAATAAGGCCATGGATGAGGCAAAATAGTATATATACACAGCCTACCTCAATCTGGCCAAGGTATTTGACACAATCCCCCACTCAGGTGAGTAAACTCACAAAGCTGGGCATAAATCCCTACATCAGATGGACAAACAATTAGCTCACAGACAGAACACAAGTGGTTAAGGGTGGATTATCCAATTCCAGCAAGAAGCTTGTTGCTTGTAGTGTGCCACAGGGCTCAATGCTGAAAGGACCACTCCTGTTCAAAATACACTTTTTGTATGCCAAAGTCAATGTGGAGGGCCTCTGGGTGACAACATTTTGCAGATGTCTGCAAGCTGGAGGCAATCCTTGAAACCTCCGATGATGTAAATATCCTTCAGGAGGATCTAAATCAGGCAAATGATTAGTGTCAGAAACACAGCCTCAAACTAAATGTGAAGAAATACATTATCATACCCCTTGGAAAATCAACTATCCCTGCTAACTACAACATTAACAACATATCCATAAGAGTAGAATCAGAGATAAGGGATCAAGGTAAACAGACCGTAGCCTTAACTTTGACCGTCATGTATCCAGAATGGTGAGGAAGTCCTTCTATGTAGCACAACTTATAAGTAAAGGTATGGCATCCAGATCCAGTGAGATTATAGTCTCATTGTATGCAGCCCTAATTATGCCAATAATCAAGTACAATGCCCCATTGTAATATACTTGGCTAGGCATTTAAAACAGCTGGAGTGACCTCAGAGTTTCCTCACTAAGAAAATACATACAGGGCATTAAAAACATGTCCTCTGCAGACAGATTGAAGGCCTTTCCTTTTACTCGTCTCCTATTGACTATTAAGAAGTGACCTATGCCTGACCTACATTGCATTCATAAATCCAGCCCTGGTAGAGCTGCTACATGTCTGCAAGACAAACAGTATGAGGGTCGCCCATTCTACAGATCTAAACTTGGTCAGTGATTTAAAGAGAACATGCTGGAGATATGGATGTGTGCCTGAGACTGCCCCCATTTGGAATACGCTTCCTATTGACCTTAAGCAGAGACCTTCCTTGGCGCTCTTCAAGACCAATTTGAATAGATGGATGAGGAACTGCAGATTCATACCTGGGGTGGCACCTATGTCCCTTATGGACAGGGGAATCCTGTAAATTCTGCAAAGTACTCATGGCATAGGCTCAACATCATGCCATTACCCACCCCCTAGGGGCCCTATACTGGGTTATATTAGCTAGGCTTGTAAAGGCTCTTAAGCCATTAGCCTAGTAATCTCCTACAAACCTGTGTAAATATATTTATAGTATACACAGCACTGATTTCTTGTAGTACATCCTTTCTACTAGCTGCTGCATTCTTTAAGTCCTTTACCAACACCAGTTCCAATACAGACATTCAATGCAAGAATTATGATAACAGGCACTCCTCCTACTTGTAGCTCTAATGAAGCAACCACTTAGTGGGCTTCCTTCCAAAGAAATTAGTCAACATTGTAATATTATTAGTTCACAATTCTAAAGACAATTTGATACATCATACAACATATTCACATTCCATGGTCTACAGTAAGTATTCACTGCTATATAAATATACAGTTGAATATTTTTATAATAATAGAAGCTCTTAATGTGTTATGATCAGCAGATTCTATTTTTTAAAACATGGAAGTCAAATGTTAGCTTTTTTTGCTTAACAAAACCTTAAACACTTGGCTTTGGAGAAAAGCCCAGCATTTAATTCTAAATGCAAGTGTGCTCCAAACTGACAAATTGCCTTGCTCCAAAGTGTTTTGTTAATAAAGGACAGTCATACCAAAATTAGGTCTTCTGGGAAAGATGGGATGCAAATGTTCTTCCTCTCCATTTATCCATCAATCCACAACCCCCTTCTCCCATTTTTACATATTGGGTTGGGGTGTCACTTCAAGAGTGAATCATCTAGAGCCAAGTTTACACCACCATGTGGTTAGTTCTGCCACATCACATACTCACATGCACAGTTGCATCAATAGCCAATTTAGAGTGTCCAATCCACTTACTGCATGTCTTTGGAAAGTGGGAGGAAACCAGAGCACACCTGGAGGAAACCCATACAAACAACGAGAGGGCATACAGACTCTACAGTGAAGGCACCCGAGCCAAGAATTGAACCAGAGAACCATTTGCTGTGAGGCAACAATGCTATCCGCCCTGCCACTGTGGTGCCATCTGACCCAGAAATACTAAAAGTAATACATGACAATGAAAATATGCAAGCATGATAAACAGCACAACATATCAACAAAAGTAAAGAGGGACTGTGGAATTAATTTTAACAAGAGCAAATGAACTTGTTTCTCTTACCTTTACTTTTTTCTGTTGGAGATGAGGGCTGTTCTGTAAATACATCACAAGAGGTTGTGTCAGGCTGGTCAAGATCTTTATCCATTACTTCCATGAGGCTGGTGATATCTGAATCCTCTGAGCTATGCCTTGAGTTGGAACAGTTTATGTGTGGAGAACTGAACTGTGTGGCCTGAAGCAGTGTTGTATTCTCAGTCTGTTCTTGCTGCTGCTGTGACTGAGACACTGTTGATAGCTGCTGTAAATGTGGCTCCTGTGAAACTACAGTCTGCTGCTGACAGGCTTGTTGGATCTGCTTGCCTGAACGGAACCGTCTGTTCTGTTGACTCTGAATTACAGTAGTTTCTGAAACAATACTGTTTGTTCTGTTACTAGTCTGGTTTGATGATATTTGTGAGGCTGTTCTAGAAGTACTATTTGAAATGTTTTTTGATTTTGCACTTTCAGTGTCTGTTGAGTTTCTATTGCTGTGCACCTGTGATGTTACATTGCTACACTGCCGCTGAGTCCCTAAACTCGATTTTAATGAAGAACTCTCTGTTCCATACAGTCCTCGTGTAGAGTTGGAATTTGAATCTGATCCAAATGTATTCAAGCTACATTGGATGGGAAATAAGAGATAATTTAGCTTTGGAGAAAAAGAACCTAAACAAATCAAAATCTGCACAACTGACTCACTTACCACAGAAAAAAGTAGTTATGTACTCACCATGATGTTCCATCTATGTTGTCTAGTTTTACTCTTCCTCAAGTGTTAGGTTTGGATCCGATTCTTGGATCCAACTCGGCTGTTACTAAAGCTCGTGGTAACCAAAAACTCTCAAGCGTCTCCCTTACCCATAATGCACCAACCCCTAACATACCTCAGACCTCGTTTGCTAATTTTACCAGAAGTGGTATGTTAACATGCATATATATATATATATATATATATATATATATATATATATATATATATATATATATATGTATTTTTATATGTAATGACACTTAAAAATGTATGTGTTCTATAGAGGAAACCATATCAGGAGCTCAAGCAAAAGGACAGTGGTGTCCTTAGAATATCTATTTTATCCAGAAGTTTGTAGAAACAAAGGATAGGGCTTGGTAGGCAGGAAGGTGAGGAAGAATGAAAATAACACAGATGGAACATTATGGTGAGTACATAACTTCTTTATCCGATGTTGTCAATTTTCATTCTATCCTCAACTGTTAGGACAGAGTCCCCAGCTACCTAAAGCCCTGGATGCACTATAAGGAAGGATATTCCTGATCACAGTTGAACCAAAAGATGCTCTAACCTCGAGGCCAGATCTAATTTGTAATGAGCGATAAAGGTACGAGGACTTGCCCAAGTTGCTACTGAACAAACGTCCATGGAAAACCTAGACAGAAATACTGAAGAAGTTGCCATGGACATAGTTGAATGTGCTCTTACAGACTTGGCTAAGATAAGACCCAATTTGTTATACATAAAAGAAATACAGTCAGCCAGCCATCTGGCTAAAGTTACTTTTCCGACTGGTTTACCAAATTTCAAATCTGCAAAGGAAACAAACAATTGGTCTGTCTTTATGATTTCTTTTGTTCTATGCAGATAAAAATGTAATTGTCTGTGAATATCCAATAAATGCAACATATATTCACCTTTGTTTGCAAGTTTAGGAAAGAATACAGGCAAATTAATGGACTGATTGATATAGGATTCTGACACCACCTTGGGAAGAAAAGATGCATTGGTTTATAATGTAACTCTATCCTTATTTAAAATCAAGTAAGGAGGTTTTGAAGACCAGGCTTGAATTTCTGAAATTCTTCTAGCTGAGGCAATGGCTACTAAAAAGAGAGTTTTCCAAGTAAGAAACTTAAGGTCATACTTAGCTGCTGGTTCAAAGGGGGAATGTATTACTGCTTGCAGTACCAAGTTCAGATCCCATGATGCAGTAGGATCTTTAAACAGTGGGCTCAAAAGAAGAGTGCCTCTCAAGAATGCTTTAAACAGTCCAGCTGAAGTCATTCAACAACCTTCAAATCCAATACAAAAATTAGATATTGCTACTCAACGAACCTTAATGGTAGAGGTGCTTGCCCCTTCCTTAAAGAGTAAAGCTAAAAATTCAAGTATATTATGTAAAGCAGCTGAGAAAGGATCAATATGATTTTGTTGTGCCCAGTAAACAAATCTTTTCCATTTACTTGAATAGAGTTTTTGTGTTGAGGGTTTATGGGAAGATAAAAGAATATGGCAGATGGGGAAGAGAGCATAGGCTGTTATCTGGCTATTAACGGAATTGGAGAAACCAAGCTGTAAGCTTGAGGTTAATTTTTCTGGGTGAATCATGCCTGTTGGGTGAGACAGAAGGTCTGGAATTGGATCCAGAATCCAAAGTTGGTAAAGTAGATGAAGCCATAGGAAGGGGAACAAATCTGTCAAGGCCAGTAAGGTGCAATGAGGATGACTTTGCTCTTCAACCTGGCAGCTTTCTGCAGAAATTTCAGAATCAATGGAGTTGGCAGGTAGGCATAAAGAAAACCAGAAAGCCAATCATGAAGGAGAGCATTCCTCGGTGATTCCCCCTGTGGAGGGATTAGTACATTTGTTGTTTAGGGGTGAAGCAAAAAAATCTTTGGCATTAAAAAAAATCTTGAGTAAGTTCGAGATTCTATCTTGTCTGGCAGGACCTCTTAGATGACCTATTACTTCTAGCAGCTTTTGCATTTGTATTGCTGCTTTTTTCCTCTGACTGGGTGGAACATTGGGAATTTTCTGTTATAGTTGGAGGTGGAAGGGAAAAGGGTATTATAACATCTGGAAATAATTCTCTGCACCCAAGTATCTTTTGTTATGTCGAGCCAGGCTTTCTGGTGCAGGGATAGTTGGACCCTCAACTGCCTTCAGAGGTGGACAATCGGGTCTCCTTTCAGGAGTGCTGGTAGGGTCTGTCAGAGAAAGAATCTCTTGACCCCTTCTTTTGCAGGCTTCCTCTGCTGCAGGGGCTTCGTTGACCATTAGAGTTCCCCCCTCTGCCCCTAGGGGAACTTTCTCTGTGTGTGTCCTGGATAGGACCCTGGGAGTTCCTGGACCACATCTTCCAACCACCTCACTGATTCCTAGAACAGGATCTTTGAGGGGCTGAAAAATGTAAGCCCCCTGCAGAGAGGGTCTTTCCATCCTTCTCACACCTGGATAATGTGTTCTTCACTTTGGGGCCAAACAAAGAAGTGCCATCAAAAGGAGCACTGACTAACGAGCACATGAAGGGCTCCACAAATCACCTAAGTGCATCCAGGCATGCCTCCTAATAGATATAACTGAACCCCGCTGCTCTTGAGGTGACTTTGACTGCATGCAAAATTACCCCATGGACAAATCTGAGGTAGATTGGAGGGTAGCCAAAGTCAACTGAGAAGCCACAGATGACTGTCTCTTAAGAGAAACTGTCCCTGAAAGTGAAGTTGAAAGTTTTTTGATCAAATCCTTTTGCAACCTAGTAAAATGTGCCAAACAGTTCAGCAACCTAACAGCAAAGGTTGCTGAAGCATAGACATACTTTCCAAATCTGTTCATCACCCTAGATTCCAAGTTAGGGGGATGAAGAGAGAAACTCTGTTCAGCAAGTTCCTTCTTTGTGACCACTGCCATGACCATGGCATCTATGGGCACCCCTTTAACCCAAAATTATTTCACTGCTAGTGGAGCCAGAATCCTACCTGGCATTGTAAGTATTGTTTCAACTGCATCAAGCTCTTTCCACACCCACAGAGAGACTAAATCAATGAGCTCACTGGCAGGCAGAGTAACCCAGAAGGTAAATGGGCCAGCTCCAAAGACTTCCAGAAATACTGAATCCTCAGGTGAAGGGTTGCTGGGGTGGCCAACCACCTCTCTGTTTCAGGATCTCAAGGATGTCTCCAAATGAGACATCTTCTGCATGTGATCATGGGGATCCTTCACCCTTATCAAAGTCTGTATCTTCAGTGAGTGACTCTTGTGGGGAGTCCAAGTGCCTTCTCTTGCACTTTCTCATTTTAGGGACTTCCTCGGTGGGATATTCCTGGGAAGTGCCAAGGGAGATTATTACACACTGCTGGGTAGACTGGAGGTCTTGAGTTGGCTGTCCCTGTGGAGTTAAATGATGGGAATCCAAGAAGAGAGACATCTGTCTGCTAGACTGAAGATCCGAGGGGGTTGAGACCGTCAATCCTGTTAGAGCAGAAAACACCCACTTCACAACTTCGAAGGCAGACCGCCCTGGAGAAAGAGAAGACCTTGGCACTGAGAAGGCAGGCTTCTGGACCGTCGTTTCCTCTGGCCCTAAAAACAATCCCCCGAAGAGAAAGTTACAGCTAAGCTGTCCAATGCCGAAGCACCAAGGGTGCAGAGATGGCTTTGAGACCTTCGCAGCTGATTCCAGTGCCTCGGATCAGACAAGGAAGCTTTGGCTCCGACAGTCCACCAGATCTGAAGATGTCAGAACTGTGGCACTCAGAGTTAGTTTTGGATCTGATGATCAAGACGAGAAGAGGGAAGCCTTTCCAAAAAGGGGATGGGACCCTGGTAGGAACTGGATCCACAGAGGGAAAATAATAGGTCCTAGGCACAGGAACCGATACTGTCAGCCTGAATATTTTTTGGTTAGCTCCAAGGACATCATATCCGTAAACCTTTTTTTCTTTGGATCTGAGGGGGAAGAGGTTTGAGATCTCCTTGAATCCGACTTAGTCCTCTTTGAAGACAACTCCAAGGATGGAGCTGAGGAAGTAAAAGCAACAGGAGATTTCGACTCCTTGGACTTAAGCTTAGGGGACTGAGCCCCAGAAAAAGCTTCTACAAAAGAAGAAGGCAACAAGTCTTTCAATATTAATTTATTCTTTCTGCCCAATAAAGTGCTTCAATTAAAGTCAAGGTAGATCAAACAGTCTTCTTGTAGGTGCTGTGGTCCTAAACAATAAACAAAGAGATTGTGGGAGTCTGAAACAGGCAAGTTGTGCCCACACTTCAAACACTTCTTACAGCCAGTAGGGCCCTTCTCAGCCATTCTAAAACAAAAAGAAAGGAAAGTGTTTTTTTTGGGGGGGGAGAGGGGTCTTACCAACAATGGTAATTAGAGATACACTATTGTGTAAAAGCAAGAAAGGGATAGATACCAACTATGGTATTTACAGAACTACAATACAAGGGTAAGGGAATAACAGTAATCAGAAAAATTAAGACAAAAAGGCAAAAAATATATAATATATGGAAGACAAACACTTATCTGAAAACAGCGATGAAGCTTAAGAGCTATGGCTGACCACGTCCTTTCACGAAAAGTAGCAAACGAGATTTGGGGTATGTTAGGGTTTGGTGCATTATGGGTTAAGGAAAAAGCAAGAGAGCTTTTTTGGTTGCCATAAGTTTTAGTAACAGCTGAGTCAGATCCAAAGATCTGATCTGAACCCAACAGTTGAGGATAGAATGAAAAATGACATCATCAAACATCAAATTTTAACTTAGCTTCATCAATTACTTTTTGCAACAGTTATCACAAATTAAGATCAGTCTTACATAACGTTAAATAATTTTGTAATGCAGGTTAAGTATTCTACTTCAACTGTGTTGCACATAAATGGCCAGATGTGTGAAACTGTCTATCCATATTTGGCAAAAAAAAAAAAAAAAAAGTCATCTTACATTTTACCCAAAATGGCACAATCTAATAACCAAACAATTCTTGAAAAAACTTGTCTTAAAAATATTGTTCTCAATATCATTTGATATCTGAAAGGTGTATTTGTCCCCCCAAGGCCATTTTTCATCCACGGACCATACAAAGCCAATGAGTCAAGTTGGTAAGCAACTCAGCCAATCGCACTGTAGAAGAGACATACAAACATATGTAATCACTTCATAAGTAACCTATAACTAGTTGCACTAGACACAGTAGTCAGTGGATGTGTGCCATATTAAACAGAGATGAACATTTTAGGGTCTTAGAAACAAGTGATACACAGAAACTGCCAAGAGACTGTGAAAAATAGAAGTTATGTTCTTACCATAACGTTCCATGTTAGTTGTCTTCTTCTCGCCTTCTTTCTTGCTGGATGGGTTCGGAGCCGACCTCGGCTCCGACTCGGCCACTCTAAAGCTCGTGAGTTGGTTCCACCGGCTCGAGGCCCCCCTTATATCCCACAATGCTAGGCATGAATTACCTCAGATCTCGTTTTGTGAGCTAGGCCCAGCTAATAATACAACCAGGAAAAAACTGGAAAGGAGTCCACCTCTATAAACAAAGGGAAGGAGAAAAGGTGACCTAAGCCTGATCTAGGAAAATATGCACAGTAGAGCATATACCTATCGCAAAGAGGTGGTAGAAAGAGAGGTCACAATCAAACTCCTCTAGGTCTGTCCAGGCCAGGGGAAGGAGGGTGGGACGCAAGAAAGAAGGCGAGAAGAAGACAACTAACATGGAACGTTATGGTAAGAACATAACTTCTATATGTTAAGTTGTCTATCTCACCTTCATTCTTGCTGGATGGGACCGCGTCCCTAGCACCTTGTCCCGGGTGGCCTAACGGAACAGACTCTTGAGCACAGTGGAACCAAAATTAGCTCTATGCCTAGAAGCTAAATCCAACTTATAATGTGAAATGAAAGTGTGAGGAGTAGCCCAAGTAGCTGCTGCACAAATGGTGTCTATAGGCAGTCTGTCTTGGAAGGCTATAGAAGTAGCCAAAGCTCTGGTGGAATGGGCTTTAGGTTTGTTAGGCAGCGTTTGGTGTCTTATTTCATAGACAATGGAAATTAGAGATGTTAGCCATCTAGATAGTGATACCTTAGAAACAGAAAGTCCCTTTCTGCCTTCTGCATAAGAGACAAACAGCTGGTCAGATTTTCTGAATTGTTTGGTTCTATCCAAATAGTACCTAACTGACGATGAACATCTAGCCAATGCAATTTTTGTTCAGACCTATTAGAATATTCTGGAAAAAACACAGGGAGGTCAATGCTTTGATTTAGGTTAGACGCCGAGGCTATTTTAGGTAAAAAGGACGGGTTGGTTCATAAGGATACCCTGTCCTTATGGAACAACAGATAAGGAGGTCGACAGCTGAGTGCATGAAGTTCTGAAACTCTTCTAGCTGAAGTAATAGCTACCAGAAAGAGAGTCTTCCATGATAGCAATTTTAAAGAACAGGAAGCTGCAGGTTCGAAAGGGGGGAGAATCAAGGAACTGAGAACTAAATTTAGGTCCCAAGGAGGAGGAGGATTTCTTATAGGAGGTCTGAGTAGAAAAACTCCCTTTAAAAAGGCTTTGCAAAGCTTGTGGGACATTATGGCAGACTCTGAAATGCCCACATGAAAGTTAGAAATAGCTGCCAATTGAACTTTAAGAGTAGAAGGAGATGAACCTGCATGGAAGAGTTCAGCTAGAAAATCAAGGACTATTTGGATGGAAGCCGTGAAAGGATCTATGTCCCTTCCTTGAGCCCAATAGGCAAACGCTTCCACTTACTCAGATAAATCTTTCGAGTGGAAGATTTATGGGAAGCTATCAAAATATCTCGAACAGCGTGAGATATTTGAGGAAGCCTGGCTAAGGTTGGAATTGGAGGAACCAAGCAGTGAGGTTCAGAGAGGGGAGGGAGCGATGAAACTGACCCGACTGATGGATCAAAAGATCTGGAACTAGGTCCAGATGCCAAGGTTGCTCCAACAGAAATTGATGTAGAAAGGGGAACCAAACCTGTCGAGGCCAGTAAGGAGCAATGAGGATCAAGGAGGCCTTCTGAGCGATAGCTTTCTGTATCACTTGAGAGATTAGTGGGAAGGGAGGAAATGCATACAGAAGTCCCCAGGGCCAAACTTGGACTACAGCGTCTCTGCTGGGCTGGCCTGGTAACGGGAATAGGGTGAAATAATCTCTGCACTTGCTGTTTTGGGGAGTAGAAAAAAGGTCGCAGCAAGGCTGACCCCACTTGAGAAAAATTTCTCTCACAACAGAGTCTTTCAGAGACCATTCGTGAGGCATGAGGATAGCTCTGCTCAACCTGTCCGCGATTTGATTGGATTTCCCGGGGATGTGCATTGCTATCAGAAACCGCTGAGAAGAAATCGCCCATTGCCACAGTCTGAGTGCTTCTCAACATAGGGGATAGGACCTGGTTCCGCCTTGTTTGTTGATATACCACACTACAGACATATTGTCCGTCTGGATTGCTATCGTTCCCAAGGGAAGAGAGTCTTGAAGGGCTTGCAACGCTAAAAGCACTGCTCTCATCTCTAGAACATTTATGTGCAAGTGGCATTCGTCTGGTTGCCATGTGCCCTGGACAGTTCTGCCCTGATAATGCCCCCCCCACCCGATCAGGGAGGCGTCCGTTGTCAGAGTAGCAACCGGAGGGGAAGGAACAAAGGGTCTTCCCAAGAAGAGCTGAGAGGAAGACATCCACCACAGAAGATGATTCCTGCATGTTTGCGTAATCATAATGGTGTGGGACATCGGAAGTTGCTGGTATGACCATTGTGTGAAGAGCATCCATTGAAGGATTCTCATGTGGAATCTGGCTAATGGAAGCAGAGGTATGGCAGCCGCCATAATCCCCAATACTTTCAGAACTAACCTGGCTTTGACTCTGTTGCTGCTGAAGAGGAGTGAGACCAGTTTGTGTATGTCTGTTATTCTCTGATCTGTTAGTCTCGCAGACATGTTGACTGTGTCTAGATTTGCCTATGAAGGTAATAGTACGACAAGGCGACAAAACAGACTTTTTGCAATTTATTGAAATGCCTAAGTTTTGACAAATGCGAAAGGTGTAGTCCCTGGCCATTAGAAGAAGATGCTTGGTGGGAGCTGTGAGGAGCCAGTCGTCCAAATATGGAAACACCTGGAATCCTTGACGTCTCAGGTGAGAAGCTACCACTGCCATGCATTTGGTAAACACCCGGGGGCAGTGGTGAGACCAAAGGGCAGGGCCCTGAATTGAAAATGACTGGTTCCCAGCCTGAAGCGGAGGAATCTTCTGGAGCGTCTGTTCATTTTTATATGATAGTACGCATCCTGAAGGTCTATAGAGCACATCCAGTTTTCCTTTCCCAATAGGGGAAGGATGGACTGTAGCGTGACCATCCGAAATCTTGTTTTCTTGACCGACTTGTTCAAGATACTGAGATCCAAAATTGGTCTCCAGTCCCCTGTTTTCTTTGGAACTAAAAAGAACCTGGAGTAGATTCCGGATCCTTGCTGGTCTGCTGGAACTGGCTGAATTGCTCTTTTGCCAGCAGCTTTGAAATTTCCAAAGCTGCAAGATCCCTTTGAGCGGGTGGAACATCTGGAAGGGATTTTTTTTGATCGGTTTGGAATGCGAACGAAGGGAATGGAATAGCCTTCGGAAATGATGGACTGTACCCACTTGTCTTGAGTTAGGGATAGCCAGGCTTCTGGGTACAGTGACAATCTTCCCCCGACTGCCTCCGAAGGTGGACAGTCGGGCAACACCTCAGGGATGCTGAAAGGGCTTATCGGAAAAGGTTTCTCGATTGCCCTGGTTCTGTGGACCCCCTCTGCCTCTGGGGCGACGTCTACCATTATTGTTCCCTCCTCTGCCTCTGGAGGGGAACCGACTCTGTGCGTCAGGCAAATTCTCTTGAGATTGTTTGCGGAACCACATTTTCCCACTTTTCTGGCCTTTGGGGTAAGGTCTAGAAGGAGTAGAAAAACGGACTCCGACGGCAGATAGAGTTTTGCCATCCGTCTCGCACCTAGTCAAGGTTTCTTTCACTTGAGGACCAAAGAGAGATGATCCATCAAACGGGGAATTAGTGAAAGACGTTTTAAAGAGGTCCGCAAAATTGCATAATCACATCCAGGCATGCCGGCGTAAGGCGACACCTGTCCCTCTTGGCTCTACTCGCTCCATCAGCCGCATATGAAAGGAGGCGCATGGAGGAGTTAGCTATCGAATTCAGGGTAGTCAGCTGGGTTTTCATTTTGTCCTGAAAATCTGCAGCTGTAGGATCCTTCAACATCTCACTCGCTTCCTTGATCAAGTCTCTCTGGAGACGGGTGAAATGGCATAGGTAGTTCAGCGAACGCATTGCAAAGGTCGCTGACGAAAACATCCGCTTCCCATACCTGTCCATAGACCTAGATTCTTTGTTAGGGGGATGAACAGGCACTGAAGGATCAGCTAGTTCCTTCTTGGTGGCAGCAGCTACCACCATAGCATCCACAGTAACACCTTTGGTCAGAAATTGTTTGTCAGTTGGTGCTGTTATAAATTTAGAAGGTCTCCTGGGGGTGGGGTCCACTGAGTCAGGAGCCGTCCAAGCTTTCTTTGCCACCACCTGCATGAGGGGATCAAAGGGGGGGGACACCCAGGAGGTGGAAGGGCGAGAGCCAAACGCCTCAAGATACACAGATTCATCCTCCGAAGGGTTAAGGGCTGGCCAATTTCCCCTCTGTTTCAGGATCTCTAGAATGTCCGCAAAGGAGACATCTTCAGAAGGGGAACGGGGAACCCTCGAATCCTCTAAATCTGTGTCAGAGGTGACAGACTCAGGTGAGTCTATGTGCTTCCTCTTACACTTTCTCTTCCTAGGGGGCTCCCCTGCCAATTCAGGGGAGGCCTCAGAAGAGGATGAGATCCCCACAGGGGATTCTTGAGGAGCTGGCTCTCTGTGGTCTGGGATGAGGGAGTGAGTAGACATAACCTGAGGCACCGAAGAGGGAGAGACGGACGGAGCCGACTGTGGAGTTGAACAAGGTTCCAACACTCTCTGCATGACCTCGAAAGCACCCCTGTCAGGCAGAGCCAGAGGTCCCCGCTCCGAGAAGCTGAGAACCTCCCTTGGCACCGACAGAGATGGCTCTGAGGCCGATGTCAGAGCCGAACTCACCAGCACTGAAGCACTGAGAGGGAGAGGGAAGTCCGGCGCAGAGATTCTTCAAAAGAAGAAATCGGAGCCGACGGAGCCGAAGACAAATGTATCGGCTCCGACGCTACCACAGTCTCGGTTCCGAGACGCCCCGGCTCCGAGCTCAAAGGAGTCGGAGGAGGAATATTTAGAGGAATAGGTTGAGGCATCGACTGATGAGTCGGGCTCTGAAGCATTTGGGCCAGTGCCTCGGACTTTAGAAGTCGACTCACTACCCTCTGGAGGTCATGATCCGAGAGCCTCGATGACCTGGAGGAGTGAGATCTGTGGCTCCGTTCAGACAGCAAGGGAGACGCTGGAGCCGAATGAACGGAGCCAAGGGATGGTGACCTCGACCTCTTTCTAGATGTCGGCTCCGATGGTCTGATCGGAGCCGACCCAGGAATCTCCAGCCGAGGGAACCACAGAAACTGTAGTCAAAGACTCATCGGCTCCAGCCGGAGCCGATGTAGCAGTAGGCTTCGAAGCCTTAGGCCTCGACTCAGAAACTGGAGTCGAGGTCTTAGAAGCCTTGGAAGGTTTTCCCGATGAAGCAGTTAGGGAACCTTCAGGCTTGAGCAAACCCTTTAGGATGAGTTTGTTCTTTCTTTCCTGCAGGACTCTGGGGCTGAAGCCATGGCATACAGCACAAGAGTCCTGCAGGTGTAAAGGTCCCAGGCAGTACACACAAGAAGTGTGACCGCCTGTCAGAGACATTTTCTGACAGCACGAGTCACACTTCTTGAAGCCTGAGACCTTTGAATCCTTGGACATTTTCAAGGAACCGAAGTGTAATCACCACACAAAACACACACACACCGATTACACTATCAGAAAAAAAGGTAAATTAACTAAAAGCTAAAGAAATTAGATATTTATATAAAATAAATCCCTACAAAACACATACACACCACTATTAGGGATAGAGGGCCCGAAGGCCTAAGGAAAGAACTTATCAGTTCTTGTGGGAAAGGGGCTGGATAAGGGTAGAAAGGATAATATCCACTACACTATAGCTAAATAAGAAAAAGCTAAGCTAAAAAGGGTTTAAATAGTTTTTAAGACTGATCTAATACCACTGACCTGAGCCGGTAGAAAAAACAACACCTCGATCGCTGTAGCGGCAAACGAGATCTGAGGTAATTCACGCCTAGCATTGTGGGATATAAGGGGGGCCTCGAGCCGGTGGAACCAACTCTCGAGCTTTAGAGTGGCCGAGTCGGAGCCGAGGTCGGCTCCGAACCCATCCAGCAAGAATGAAGGCGAGATAGACAACTTAACATCTGACCTTCATCAGATTTTAGTAACTCTATCACAACAATATATGGATCCTCCCAGAAGGAAACATTTAAACTTGTCATCAACTAATATGACATTGGGAAACTCAAATATAACAAGAAAGACAAAATTAGGTCACACAAGAGACAGCCCGGCTGAGCCACTGATTATTCTGTGCTTAGGGACAGAAAGAATGTACAGCTTTTGTGAGGAACTGCCTTAAGGGCTTTCTGTGATGAAGCAATACAGTCCAATGAAGTCATCCTTTGGGGAAAGAGGTCTATACACATCAGTGTGCCAAAAATGATCAATACGGTCTGATGTTACCAATGAAATATTTTTCCCTTACCTTAAAAATGTTTGCCTTGTAAGGAACTGAAAAGACAAAGTTATGTTTCATTTCCCAATATAGGTAGATAGTGTTTGAATTAAAGGTAAGGTTAAGAAACATGGCCAAAATCCAGCTGAGTGAAGGTAACATTTTGTTGAGAATGTAAAACATAATTTAGGACTCAGAAAAAAATGGTTAGATAAGCATTTACTATAACATCAGATCTTCAAAAGCATACCATTCATCACGGTGCTTTTCAGCAGAATGATCTTCCTGTCAGCAAAGAAAACTCTCTGCCAATACCTCTCAGCAACATGTTTAATGTCTGCCTTCATCACCATCAGGAGACCAAGAATACAATAACAGTATTTCTTCATGACCTCAGCTCTTTCTTCTGAAAACAAAAGCAAAATCAAGGAAAGGAGAAGCCTACTATCTTGCACTTGCCCTAGATGTATGAAGACAACAAAAGTAGAAATATGAAGACAACACACATTCTACAGGGATGAGGAAGGGTCTTTATTCTGCCAAATGAAATGCTCTCAAAGATAAAGAATTATGGAAAGCATAATATAACTAACCCATTTCCTCTAGGGCTCTCATTCAGTAGGGCCCCTCTTCAGTACTACACAAGTTTGTTTAGATGAATGGGAGGCAAGTAAAGGGTTTCTATTAGACCTTACTAGGGCTTGCATTCCAAATCCAGCCCTGCGCCTTTGAAATATCCAGACTGTGATGCCTCATAAGGTATGGGCAGTTGTACAGGTCTCAGTCAGTAGCACAGATGTTCCTGATGGTGCAACCTCTAAAATGTATATTAGAAACAGCTGCTTTAGTAGATGCCTATACTGGGACTCACAAAGGTTTCTCCCACAAACATGTCACACTGTTTTGCAAACTGGTTACATCCAGTTGGTCTGTTTATTAATATTTTTTATTGTTTTTTAGCAAGACATCCAAGTTGAATAAGGAAACCACTATAAACTGCTATTAGGAGCTCTATGTATCCACTATGAAATGTTGAGTAACATCTGGATTAAGCTACAATCTTATGAATGCAACTGGTATTTGCTTAATTCATCTTTAAAATACAAAGCATTTTTGCAAAGAAAGTGCCCCACCCCACATAAGAGACTTTGCTCCCCTTTTATTTATATTTTTTCGCATACTTATTCATACACATGCACAGTCATACAGATAGATAAATCATGTGTGTACACACACAAACACACCAACTCCATGGTTGCACAACTGTGCAGCACATGAATTTTTTTTTTTTTTAAATTGAATCTTTGCTGGTACTATATCAAAAACTACACTGGCAATAAGTTCATGTAACAAGCACTAACTGATAATCAACAAATATCTGGCAATTAGCTATGTATATAGTTAGTTACACTGACACCTACTTACTCATTGTCAGTTTCAACTCTAAATATAGTACAACTACCACCATTTATAACCTAACTGCTGCAGTGCTATCCAATAAGAAAAACTGGCAACTCACAAGAGTGCTTTTCTCAAATTTAAAATATGCTTTTGAAACCTGCTGACCTTACCCTACTTCTATAAAACACTTCTTAGTTATGGGTTTTCTGAGAATGTGATCACCTGTTTCAAAAACCTTAAAAACTTAAGTCCTTTCAGATAGTCTCTGACAATAATAAATCATTACATAATACTTTTTTTCCTCAACAGGAGTCTCTCAAGGTTCTGTAATGGGGTACTTTCTCTTCTATCAACAACCTACCCTCTAATACACTTCAGTCTAAGGAGTATTCTTTGACTAGCACAGTCAAAGGCCTTCAAAACCCCTTTCAGAAAGACCTTAACCAACTATCACACTAGTTAAAAAGTTTAATAAATATGTAAACTGCAAGCACCAGTCTCCACGCTCCAATGTAGGTAAAATACTCCTTTAATGTCAGGATTCCACACAAAGTCGATACTTTAAAAACACTGTGACAAGACAAGAAAGTAAAAAATGTGTATAACGTAAAGCGCTTTTCGTCCGGATATTATCCAGACTTCTTCAGACAATCAAAAACATTCAAATCACCATTTAAAAACCCTTCATCATAAAAATATGGGCCTATCAGGTCTACTCATCTGGACCACCAAGTATTTAAAGGTGTATGTTACAGCTTATGCAAGCATAGCCATATGTTGACATAGTACCTTGTTTCAGTTTAAAAATATGTGTCAGAATAAACGTAAACATAATGCATTTAAATCAGGTGCGCTAACTCATCATCTGATATTACTAAAATCTGAATGAAACTATGCCCTTTTGTAATCATACCAAGTGCATCTCATCTGAATACTGAAACTATCATTAAAACTATCTTACACAATGTTATATTACCTTAGAGTTACATTCAAGCTATGCTGCAATATGCGGTAAATTTGTTTAAACTTCGTCTCGGAAAACCAGTCAACCTTGTATCAAAAATAATACAAAGTAATAAATAACCCTACATTTTAAACCAATACTATATATATATATATATATATATATATATATATATACACACATATATATACATACACAAAGTAAACATAAATATTAAGTAACAACAATACTACAAGTCCAAAAAAATGTTAAAAAACACAATGTTACAAATTCTCAAAGTGTCAACAAATTCAACGTCTAAAAGATATAAATAAATATGTATATATATTCTGTTACCACCTCTAACTCTAAACTGGACCTGTCATAGGACCTTACAATCTTAGAATTCACCTATATAAACTCTTTAGTTTCAAAATACATGAAATGGAATATGTTTCACTGAGTCCTGGTTGACTACAAGCGTCCAATCGAAGTTGCCAATTAAGCTCACTTCTTTCTAATAACAGTTTAATCAGATTGTCTTCCATGTATCTATTGTTCTCCTGCTGAGTTATATGAGAGATGATTTTGAACTTAAAGACGTGATGCACTTGGTATGATTCGGACGAAAAGCGCTTTACGTTATACACATTTTTTACTTTCTTTTCTTGTCACCGTGTTTTTAAAGTATCGACTTTGTGTGGAATCCTGACATTAAAGGAGTATTTTACCTACACTGGAGCGTGGAGACTGGTGCTTGCAGTTTACTTATTTGCCTGTTTTGAACTTGATTCTTCCTCTTTTTCTTCGTTGTGGTTTGTTGACAGGAACCGACAACTACGCTACAAACATGGACACTTCTTCGCATAGTGACGAGGCAGAGAGAGGTAGTTTAGCTCAATTACTTGAACTAATGAATGATCGTTTGGAATGCCTTTCAGCAAGAGTCTACTCGGTAACCAACTTACATTCTAGCCAACCTGGAACTAATGGAATTTCCCCAGCATCTTCTGTCCACCATATTCAACCTTTGGGATCTAATCAGCATTGTACAGTAATCTACAGGAAGGAAATTCAACTGCAGAACAGAATGGTACAAACGAGAGCTGGACAACAGTTAACAACAGTGATACTATCATACCAGGATTAGCTAGACCATATGACATTACCAACTGGTTGAGCGATGAATTGACCCTAGAAAATCCACAGGCAAGTAATAACGCTGATACGCTTAACCAGGAGAATGTTAACATTACTGAAAAGTTAAAGTTGTTTGATAGTAAACTTTTAAAGATCAAGAAATTGCAATTAGAATTGAACTATTAATGCATTAAGGAAAAAATTGTACCGAAGGGGCTTAGATATTGCTCATACCCAACAGGCCTGGTTGAAGGGTCCAGTTTCTATAATGATTTTATAGGTTCATAGGTAGGTACTAGGCTATCGGCCCAAGGGCCTACGTAAGCCTAAACAGCAAGGTACCATAGCTTATGCCACCAAGAAAGTTATTTTCCTGTGCCACTGTCCAGCAAAGACACAGAAGTGATCCCCGGGGTTTATTTCCTATTTCCCATCCACTCATCAAAATTTTTCTTGAAGAGTGCTAATGAAGAACTTTGCTTGACATAGATGGGTAGCTTGTTCCAGAGTATAGGAAGTCTCTGAGACAGGAATCTATCCCTCCAGCGTGTCCTGTTTATTGTGGTGACAAGGTTTAGGTCCCTAGAGCGTGTAGCTTGGAGGGATTGGGATTTCTTTAGGTGTAGCATGTCCAACAGCTCTGGGTTTGACATAGCTTTATATGTTAGGCAGAGATCACCTCGGAGTAGGCGATATGCTAAAACTTTTTAACAATCAAGGTTTGGACTTAAGATGCATGTCCAAACACTACCAAATTATGATTAATAAGTTGGCTACTGAAACCTTAGCCCTCAAAATGGACATTAAGGCAGATATGTCTTTTAATCGCTACCAATACGATTATAATCGTACTTTCACCAGTATAGCCCAATAATTGGGATAGACTAAAAAACACTAAACTTAAAAAACTGCAGAGAGATCTAAAAGCATATGCAGGGGGTACTGCATATCCAAAACCCCCAAATTCACAAAGTACTTTAACTCGGAATAGAGCTGAACAATTACATACACATGGACCTGCCTTTAGACCGGACCAACAAACACCTTGTAATACTGGACCTAATTTAAACTATGTGGAGAGTAGGAACAACAGTGAAGACTATAGTATTGCAAGTGTTGACCTAATTGATACACAGAACATGGATAACAGGAGGGTTCAGAATTACCAGCTTGAAATTTCCTCTCAACAACAAAGTCAACACCATTGGCAGCAACAACAACAACAAAAACTACAGAGGGGAGGGGGAACAAATGGAACCCCAATCCATATTTTCCCACAAAAAAAACATACAATACTCGCAGCAACAAGAAGAACTTATGATAGTGTCAAGGACAGCTGACTTTCCACCATGTAATGTGGTTTTTAATGCTGATGGTGACTTTAGAATTTATAACTACACTGACTGTTCCATTGATAAAATGTTAGTTGAACTGTTTTCAAAAGGGTTAACCTTTGTCCCTACAAACAAGTGTAACTTGGCAGAGATGTTAATCGATTTCAAATTGTTTGTACGTAAGCTGAACCTGACTGTACTGATGGGGAACTCTTCATATAGTAACAACGAAGTTAGAGTTGCTAGCACATTTAATCCACCATCTAACCCTGTAATAAGTATGTTTGAGTACCTATGTGAACATGAGTTTATACAAGCTTTGCTAAATAACAAAAGATATGTAAAACATGAAAACATATCTAAAGAGGAAAAACATCTATTAACATCTTTCCGTAGTCTCCCTATCCGGTTCATGAAACCGGATAAAGGAGGAGGCTTAGTAGTCATGTATAAAGAACATTATATTAGGAAAATGTTATTAGTTTTAGAAAAGGACACATATGAGGAAGTTAGCGTAAACCAGCTAAATATAGCATATAACAGAATTAGAATGTATATCAACGATTTATTTACTGATGGGTTAATAGATGTACATTTAAGTTACTAACTATGCTATCTCCCAAATTACCACAAGTATTTGGTGTACCCAAAATTCACAAAGGGTTAACTGACCCACCTTTGATAGCATTGGCGGATGCGAGACAGTCTATCACATACCCTTGTGCAAAAGTTGTGGACCTAATACTTAAGAAATATGTGAGCAAAGAAAAACAGATTTGCAAAGACTCCTGGTCCTTCTTAGAGCAAATAAATTCACTTACATTTAGAGAAGAATTAAATTTCCTCACATGTGATGTATGTGATTTATACTCATCTATACCTCAAGACCTAGGCACAGAATGGGTTGTAGAATTTATGAGGAATAAAGGAGCAAATGACAATGATCTTAGATTGACAGAGCAACTGTTGGACATAATTTTGAAAAACAACTACATTTCCTTTAATAATAGATTGTTCCTTCAAAAAATAGGAGTTGCTATGGGGTCCGCATGTGGGGCAAGCTTCTCCAATTTAGTGATGGCGTACTGGGAAACAAACTTCGTATTCACTAGTCCTTGGAAAGAAAAAATAGTTTTTTACACAAGGTTCCTGGATGATATTTTCCTATTAATTGATGGGAACAGTGCCACAGCTGATAGTTTAGTGGAATTTTTTAACACAGGGATCTTTTTGAAGTTTACTAAAATCTACCACGAGCACAAGATCCACTATTTGGATGTGTAATTGTATAAAAACATACAGGAACGCAGATACAGTGCGAAAATCTATAGGAAAAGTTCCTATTCTAACTCATTCTTACACTTTTTTAGCTCACACCCCCTTCACCAGAAAAAATCAGTAGAAAAGGGACAATTGCTGTGAGCTGCAAGAATGATAATTAAGGAAGAGGACTTTAGTGAAGAATGTAGCAAATTATATGAGATGTTCACGCACAGAGGTTACCCTAATAGGTTCTTATCAAACATAATTCATGAAGTAAGGGTGAAGAGAATTATAGGAGTGTACAAACTTATTTTGGACAATTTAAATGTTGTATCAACAAGTAATACGACACTAGATGAACAGTACACAATACAAGAAATAAGTATGACTACCAAGGGAACAGATCAAGTTACAAACATTTTTAATAGCTTTTCCCTTTCATTTATACTAACATATAGTCCAGCAGCTTTAGATATTCAAGGAATAGTACGGAAATATTGGTACTACCTGTCAATAGATAAAGATTTGTTTAAGAAAATAGGCGAGTTTCTCATTACTATCTTCAGGCGTGGCTCAAATTTAAAAAGCCTACTAGAAACACCATATAAACCAACTCACATATAGGTGCGACGCATGTAAGTTCTGTAGGCATATAGATACTGGAAACCGCTTTGTTATTAGAAACGAGACTTTTTACATTAGAAACAAATATAATTGTAATACTCGATAAGTGGTGTACCTAGCCCAATGCCAGCATTCCCCAGCTTTCTACGTCTGTAAAACCGACCGTCGATTACGGGACAGGATTTATGAGCATACTTATGCTATTAAAAAGAAAAAAATAGATAATGCTTTGGCTAGACACTGTGATACTAACATGGATCACGTCTTTAAGTTCAAAGTCATCTCTCATATAACTCAGCAGGAGAACAATAGATACATGGAAGACAGTTTGATTAAACTTTTATTAGAAAGAAGTGAGCTTAATTGGCAACTTCGATTGGACGCTTGTAGTCAACCAGGACTCAATGAAACATATTCCATTTCATGTATTTTGAAACTAAAGAGTTTATACAGGTGAATTCTAAGATTGTAAGGTCCTAAGACAGGTCCAATTTAGAGTTAGAGATGGTAACAGAATATATATACATATTTATTTATATCTTTTAGACGTTGAGGAATTTGTTGACATTTTGAGAATTTGTAACATTGTGTTTTTAACATTTTTTTGGACTTGTAATATTGTTGTTACTTAATATTTATGTTTACTTTGTGTGTGTGTGTGTGTATATATATATATATATATATATATATATATATATATAGTATTGGTTTAAAATGTCGGGTTATTTATTACTTTGTATCATTTTTGGTACAAGGTTGACTGGTTTGCCGAGCTGAATTTTAAACAAATTTACAGCGTACTGCAGCATAGCTTGAACGTAACTCTAAGATAATATAACATTGTGTAACATAGTTTTAACGAAAGTTTCAGTATTCAGATGAGATGCGCTTGGTATGATTACAAAAGGGCATAGTTTCATTCAGATTTTAGTAATATCAGACGATGAGTTAGCGCACCTGATTTAAATGCAGTATGTTTGTGTTTATTTTGACACATATTTTTAAACTAAAACAAGGTACTATGTCAACATATGGCTACGCTTGCTTAAGCGGTAACATACACCTTTAAATACTTGGTGTTCCAGATGAGTAGACCTGATAGGCCCATATTTTTATGACGAAGGGTTTTTAAATGGTGATTTGAATGTTTTTGATTGTCTGAAGAAGTCTGGATAATATCCGGATGAAAAGCGCTTTATGTTATACACATTTTTTACTTTCTTGTCTTGTCACAGTGTTTTTTAAAGTATCGACTTTGTGTGGAATCCTGAAATTAAAAGAGTATTTTACCTACATTGGAGCATGGAGACTGGTGCTTTCAGTTTACTTATTTACCTGTTTTGAACTTGGTTCTTCCTCTTTTTCTTCGTTGAGCTTAATAACTATGTCAAGCTTAATAATAAATACTTCAAATCTACAGTCATGCTTCTAGGTACCTTACACTGTCTATATTCTTCTTTTTTCAACATCGTCAACAAACCTCTTGAAAATTCTCTCCTCGCAGTTTCAAAACAAAAGCAATGACGAGTCTAGACTGAATCAACATCTTGATTTTAACAATCACATGGAATGACTAGAAGAAAAAACTTCTTAAAAAGCTAAAGTTTTCTTATAGGTTTCCCCTCTCACAACAAGCAACACAAGGAAAGGTCATAACACACTTCTCCTTCACCTGGAGCATGCCTTACCTCATTCCTGCACTAAATTTACCACAGAATTACCACACTAATCAAAGCAAAAGAAAACAATTTAAAGTTTTATTAGCTTGCAACACAGGGCACCACTGTGAATCCAAAGCTACAGCTAGCTGGCTATCAGTTTTGTCCACAGCTACATTTCTTCTAAATTCCCTAATCTTTAAACTATTCAGCAATGGTTGCTGTCTTCCACTTGGCAACAAACTAAAATTTAGCAAAGCTCTCACTGTGCAACCATGCAGGCATGCGTCTTGTTAGATCTCCTTTCAGTTTAACTAAGGGAGACAAAGACCTCCAAAATCACTCCACCAGCTGGAATGCATTAACTCAAGACAGAAGAATAATCTGTGATTATGACTTCAGGAGACTGCTTAAAAAGCACCTACTAGATACCTAGACATGCAGCTGTATTCCATGATTCTAGGTAACCTTCCTGGCCAGCTTCAGTTAGTGGTAGCTCCTTACCCTCATAAAGCTCTGGATACATATATATCATGGGTTTCATGCAGTACTGGCACACTTCAGTAAACTAACTGCATTTACAATCAAGCTGTAAATATTATAAATCTGACAAATATGTTTTCTCCTGCAAAATGGTTAGTTTAGTAATATGCAGTTACAACGTGTAAAATCTATTTTATAGAGTCATAGTTAAGTTTTAGGCAATAATTTTGCATTCCATTATAAACCTGATCAATAACCCAGATTCAGGAGTTTCCTCCAGCCTCAAGGAGGGCCCTACAAGGCAGAAAAAGGAGAATTTGAAGGTGCTCTTTCAATTATTTAAATTTATCTTGAAGGTGTCAAGGATGCTACTCTGCTTGATATGCAGTGGAAGTTTGTTCCAGAGGTGGAGGATATGTTGGGATATGAACCTATCACTCCAATTTTATTGTTGATAAAAGATTTTTTTTCACTTTAATTGGGTACTTGAGGAATCCTTTCTTCTGCAAACGAATATGACATCAAAGAGGGTTAGATCTTTTATGGCTTGAAAGGCTAGACACAGGAGGAGTCTAAAAGAAACTGACTACAGAGAAAAGGCTGACAGTCTGCCACAACAATCAAGATTTTTGAAGCCACTAACCTTTTTAGTTAGGAATCTCTGTGAAATCCCAAATTAAACGTTTCTACAAATGCATGCCACAATGGGGCTGATGACAAAACAGTAAAGTAGAATCAAAACCTCTTTGGATCTAGAGAATGTAGCTTCTGAAATTAGATGAGCTGCAGAAACATGGTAGTCAAAAGATAAGGAATTATCAATAACAGTGCCTAGATCCCTTAGCACAGTGTCAGAACGTAGCAGTATGTCATCCATATGGTATGAGAAAAATCCTTTGTTTACCGTAATTAACTGTACTACGTTTTCACATTTAATGTTAAACCACTTTCCTTGCATCAGTTAACATGGTCTAACTCATGCTGAAAGCAAATGAAAGTAAGTGGAAGACTGAATCATGACACACAGTTTACAGTCATCTGCAAACTCAGACTACTCTAGGCCAAGAGTACTGGCGTGAAGGTGTGAGAAACAGATGACCAACGGGAGAGGGTGCAACGCTAAGCCCTGTGGTATATCACTAGTAACTTTTGTTGTTTTAGGACGTGTCATCTGCAACTACCTACATGGGTTCTGTCATACATCATCTATCCAGTGCACAGCCTATGGATTTATGTTGAGTTTTATAAGTCAGCAAATAATGACTGCATGGGGAATAATGTCAAAGGCCTTGCCCAGGTCCACATGAACTATATATACTGCTTAACCACTATTTATTGTTTCAGTGATGTTTTCAAACAAAATAATTAAGTTACGAGCCAAGATCTTCCTTTGAGAATGCTGACTTGATGATGGTCCAGTGTCACAAAAAGATGGTTCAGTGATAAAAGACTTTCAGTGTCCGGTTTAATGTGGTCAGAGATAATACATTCCATAACTCTAGGTAAGAGATTTGTGAGGTTAATGGGCCTGTATTTATCAGGGTTAATACTTAATGAACAAATATATATTGTTTACAGAGATAATAATACAATGTTACGAGGTCAATTGCAAAATCATTATCTTTACAGATTAACCATTCTTTTAAAGAACCAGCACAGAGAATTTGACTTCATTCACTCAATAAAATTAGACTTACAGTTTACATAGATTACTGATGTGACTTGGTATTGCTCTCCAAGCTGTAGGCCAAAATTTGGAGAAGGTCTTCTCATCTACCAGTAATGTATTAGCTATTTTAAGAGTTAATGCTCCTGAGTTCATTACTGAAAAGTTTGTCTATCTGTCCTTTTAACCCTTTGACTTGGATGTTATTTGGGATATTTTACAGGCACCTTAATGTATGGTTATCTGACTTATTTTAAGCTATGCATTTCTTAAGTATAGCAAAACAATCTACTTATGCTCTACTAATGAGGTCGCTAAAAAGGTCAAATGTACATGCCCACAGCTAGTGGGGATTGTCTTTATTGGCCTGAATGTGCCAAGACTTAAAAAGTAAAAAGTCATAGGCATTCAGAAGCCATGTAGCTGAAACACTTGATGTACTTAAAGTGTAATTTGCATATATCCCAAGAGCCTCCACTACAAAAGGTTTAAGGCATTTCACACTGAAGATTCCAGCTTGGGTGGGTTTTTCTTGCAGTTTTTACTGAATGGTCTGGCTGTGTTCCCTTTTACGCTTTCTTTTAGATTGATATACAAAGATGTAAAGCATTTCAGTGCTTACCCCTCAAACTCTTATCACAAGAAATCTGTACAATGCCAAAAATAATTGGGTGTGGGGGAGGGGACAATGGCTAAAAATAGGAACAGATTTTAAATATTGCTCTCAAAGTTAGAAGGTTGCTGTAACAACAGATTTTGTGTTAGCATGCATTTTCTGAAGGATATGAAGTTTGAAATTAAAATGTCTTATTAGTTTGCGACTTCAGTCCTCAATTGTTTGCCAGACAACCACAAGTTTTATGAAGAACAGATCAAAAATATGATAAAAAATCTGAACATTCTGCAAAAATCTGGACAGTTGAGCGGTATATTTGAGCATGCAAACTGTTCTCTTACCATTTCAGTCCTTTATGTCTGAGCTAAGCTACTGGCTGGTTGAAGACTGGCAACTCAATGACTTGGTTGATATTGGATTCAGAACAAACTTTGGGCAAAAAAAGAGGGGTTTGTCCTAAGAGATACTATCAGCATGAAAAATCAAATAAGGAGGGCTAATAGATGAGGCTTGAAGTTCTGACACACTGCGGGCAGAAGTAATAGCCACCAGAAATATGGTTTTCCATGTTAAAAAATTGAGATCACAAGATGATGCATGTTCAAACGGGGGAAGAATTATATGAGACAGCATAAAGTTTAGATTCCAAGGAGAATAAGGAGTTTTCACTGGAGGCCTATTGTGGAAGGTCCCTTTGAGAAAGGCCTTGGACAACTTGTGGGACATTATGTTTAGCCCGTCCACTCCAAGATGAAAGTAAGATATCGCAGCCAACTGGACCCGAACTGTAGCAGCTGCAGCTCTTTCATTAAAAATCATAGTCAAGAATTCTAAAATGGATGGCAAGGGGGCTTGATAAGGATCAATGTTCTTCTTAAAAGCACATATGGAAAAGCTATTCCACTTACTAAGATATAGTCTCCTGGTGGACGGCTTATAAGATGACAAGAGGATCTGTCTTGTCTCATCAGACAGATCATGAAGCCTGGCTATGATGGGAACTGGAGCAGCCAAGCTGTGAGCTTCAGCGACTGCAATGAGGGATGCAGGTCCCCCGACAGATGTGTCAGAAGTTCTGGAACTGGGCCCAGAATCCATGGATCCTCCGATAAATGATGATGAAGGAATGGGAACCAAATCTGCCAAGGCCAATGTGGGGCTATGAGGATGACAGTCCTTCCCAGCAACATTGTTTTCTGTAGAAGTCTGCGTATAAGATTGGAGGGAATGCATAGAGGAGACCCGGGGGCCAATCGTGTACGAGTGCATCTCTCGGGGGTTGGCCCGGAGGGGGAATCAGGGCAAAGTAGCTTCTGTATTTCGTGTTGACGTGACTGGCAAAAAGATCGCAGCAAGTCTGGCCCCATTTGCAGAAAATTCTGTCCGCAATCTCTTGTTTGAGGGACCACTCATATGGCAACAGAACTGCCCTGCTCAGTTTGTCTGCTATCAGGCCGTGATGTACGTTGCCAACAGGAAGCGCTGGGAGGAGACAGCCCACTGCCAAACTCTGAGGACATCTCGGCAAAAGGGGTAAGACTTGGTCCTGCCTTGCTTGTTCAAATACCAGACTACCGACATGTTGTCTGTCTGAACTGCAATTGTCCCTAGAGGGAGAGAGTCCTGAAAGTACTGCAATGCCAGAAGTACTGCTCTCATCTCCAGGACATTGATATGCAGGTGTGATTCTTGATCCATCCATGTGCCTTGGGCAGTCATTCCCTGAAAATGCTCCCCCCCCACCCTATCAGGGAAGCGTCCGTGGTCACAGTGGCTACTGGAGGGGGTAGAATAAAGGGACATCCTATGGTTACATGAAGAGACGTCAACCACCACTGGAGATCTCTCTTACAAGAGTTTGTAATCAAAATCATATGACTCACTGGAAGTTCCTGATAGGACCATTAGGGGAACAGCAGCCATTGAAGAATCCGCATATGCATCCTTGCTAAAGGTATGGCCAAGATCGCTGCAGCCATCAAACCTAATACTTTTAAGACTTCTGCGGCTGGTGCTCTGTCCTTTGACACTAGTGATTTGACATGCTGGTGAAGGAGAAAAACCCTCTCGATTGGTAGTCGTAGAGTGGTGGTTGAAGTGTCTAACTCTGCCCCTATAAAGACAATATGGTGCGATGGCGACAAGGCAGATTTTTCTGAGTTGATTGTAATGCCTAAGTGATGGCAGAGTGTCAGAGTATATTCTCTTGCTTGAATAAGTTGATGCCTGGTGGTGGAGGTAAGGAGCCAATCGTCTAGGTATGGAAACACCTGGAATCCTAGATGCCTCAGATGAGTTGTGACCACTGCCATGCATTTGGTGAACACTCTGGAGGGTGTAGTGAGACCAAAAGGCAGGGCTCAAAACTGATAATGACTGGCTCCCAGCAGGAAACAATGATCTCTGGATGGCCGCGCCATTTTTACGTGGTAGTACGTATCCTTGAGATCTATCGAGCACATCCAATTGTCTTTCCCTAAAAAGGGAAGTATCGACTGAAGCGCGACTATCCGGGACTTCTCTTTCTTTACAAATTGGTCGAGTCTGTTGAGGTCCAAAATAGGTCTCCAGTCCCTTGTCTTCTTTGGAACCAAAAAGAATGTTGAGTAAGTTGCGAATCCTATATGGTCTGCTGGGACTGGCTGGATGACGTTTTTCTAGCAACTTGCAGACCTCTTTAGTTGCTTGTTCCCTGTAAATGGGTGGAATGTCCGGGATTCTTCTTGGGGGCGGCGTAGGTTGAGTGAAGAATTATGAAATACCCTCTGGAAATAATGCTTTGTACCCAGCTGTTTGTTATATTTTGCCAGGCGTCTGGGGTATAAAGACAAGCAGGACAGTCGGGTCTCCCTTCAGGAGCACTGAAGGGATCTCTGTCACCCTGGTGTTGCGGCCCACCTCTGCCACGAGGGCGGCATCTTCCATTGTTACCCCCTCCTCTGCACCTAGAGGGGGGTTGACCACGTGTGTCCTGAAAGGCTCCTTGGGCTTTTTGGAACCACATTTTCCCTCCCTATTGGCCTTTGGGGTAAGGCCGAGTAGGGGTGGAGAAAGGGACTCCAACGGCAGACAGAGTTTTTCCCTCTTGCTCACGCCTGGTAAGGGTTTCCTTCACTTTGGGTCCAAAGAGAGATGAGCCATCAAACCGGGTGTTGACAAATGAAGACTTAAAGGGATCCGAGAAGGAACACAAGCGCATCCAGGAATGTCGTCTTAGCGCAACTCCTGTACCCGATGCACTGCTCGTCCCATCAGCTGCATATGATATGAGATGCATGGACGAGTTCACGATGGAGTTTAGGGTAGCAAGCTGGGCGGCAAATTTGTCAGAAGCCCCTGCAGCTACAGTACCCTGAAGGGTATCTCCCAACTCCTTAAGGAGATCTCTTTGCAGCCTGGTGAAGTGGGTCAAATAGCTCAGGGATCAAAGTGTAAAAGTCGCTGAACTAAACATATGTTTCCCATAACAATCCATGATCCTGGACACTCTGTTAGGAGGATGGATCGTCGAGGAAGCCTCAGACATTTCCTTCTTGGTGGCCGCTGCCACCACCATGGCATCAGCAGGGACTCTCTTGGACAAAAAATCTTTATTTACGGGTGCAGAAATGAACTTGTTTGGCCTTCGAGGGACAGGCTCCATGGACTCCGGTGATTCCCACGCCCTTTGAGAGACCAGCTGCATGAGCTCATTGAAAGTCGGAGACACCCAAGAGGTGGAAGGTTGAGACCCGAAAGCCTTCAGAAGAACTGACTCGTCCTCAGTAGGGCTTTTGGACTGCCAATCACCCCTCTGCCTAAGGATCTCTAATATCTCCGCAAAGGAGATATCCTCAGAGGGGGATCGGGGGGACCCTTCTGACTCATCCAAGTCAGTATCGGATGTCAAAGACTCCTGTGGGGAGTCCAAGTGTCTCCTCTTACAGAATCTCTTCCTGGGGGCCTCCTCAGTGGAAGCCTCTGGGGAAGTCTCGGAAGAGCAAGGGGCTACCTGAGGCTCAGAGTCTCTAAGCTTGGCCTGGACAATGGGTAGAAGCGGACATAGGCACTTTAGGGGAAGAAGAGGCCAGAGCTGGCGTTGAGGATGTCTTTGAGGACAAGGCTCTCCTCATGGCTTCGAAGGCATCACGGCTCTGATGAGAAGGAGTCAATGGATCTGAGGGAACCGCCATCCCCTCCCGCACCGAGGCCGTGGGCTCCGAGCCGGAGGTAGGAGCCGAGCTCATTCGAGCCGAGGCCCCGAGAGGAAGAGCTGGCACCAAGTCGGTGCAACTATCCTCCCCGGACCAGACAGGAGAGTGTCGGCCCCTAGAGTCCCCGGTCTGCACCGAGGATGTCAGAATAGATGGAACCGATAACACCGGGGCAGGTCTCGGCTCCAAATGCTCCACAAACAGCAAGTCAGCCCCCTCTGGCTCCGAAGATCCAGTACAGCTCGGAGGAGGAGGAGCAGTCAAATCCAGGATGGTGGTCTCCAGTTCTGACACTGGGGTCAGAGCCGACAACAATTTGGCAAGGCTTGATGCCCGTAAAAGCTTCTGCACCAATCGGTCCATATCCAAATCTGAGAGGCTGACAGAAGATCTACAGGAGTGCATTGAAGGTTCCAACTGGAGGAGTGGAGATACAGGTCTCTTAGAGACCGGCTCCAAGACAGTGGGCTGGCTCCGAAAAGAAGAGACACTCTGCATCGATAGCTGTGGCGCCGAAGTCCTGGAATCCTCCACTTTCTTAGACTTTTTAGATGCCTTGCAAACAGTAGATGATTTAGAAGACTTGCTGGCCCCATCCTGGTCAGACAAAGCTTCAGTAAAAGGATGCTTCAGCAAACCTCGATCCACAAGCTTCCTTTTCCTCTCTAAAAGAACCCTTGAAGAAAAGGAATGGCAAATGCTACAGGACTCCTGCAAGTGCACTGCGCCCAAACAATACACACACTGAACATGCCCATCAGTGAGAGACACCTTTTGCCCACAGTCTGGACATTTTTTGAATCCAGACTTTGGGTGCTTGTCTTTTTCCTCTGACATATTAAACAATACATAGACTAGAAAAAGTCAAGATAACACTACTAACAACCCAACACTGTTTAACAAATGGCCGGGAAAAAAGGCCAACAGTATAATATAGCCTAAAAGTTAAAGCTATCCTTAGGCTAAACTGAATACAAAACACACTCTAACAATGGCCTGAGAAAAGAAGGCCAACTCTAAACAATGTGAAACAGTGCACTATCTACACTATGAACACTATAGCAAAACAATGAAACACACACACTGAAAACGAGGCCTAACATGAGGCCGCTACAAATATAATAAACTATGAAGCACCAAGGGAAAAGGTCTAAAGAGACAACTATAGGGCTATATATATAGGAGTAATTATCTATAAGAGATAAAAAAAAGTTTTGAAAAAGACTTGCAAATAGCGATTTTGTGTCAGAAAAGGCTCGAGCGAACTGGAACCCCTGAGATCCGTGCTGCGGCAAACTAGATCTGAGGTAATTCCAGCAGTGCATCATGGGATAAGGGGCTTGGTCTCGAGCTACTGGTAAACCTTGAGCTTTGCTAATGGCTGTGTCGGATCAGCTCCGAACCCATCAGTGAAGAATGAACGGCGAGATTGAACAACTTCACATTTATATTTAGATAAACAGACCACTCTTTTACTAGTGGTTTTACCATTTAGCAAACAAAAAAAGAATGATTCACTTGTTCAATAGGTAATCTCTCTATTTCACAGCTCCAGGGTCTCCCAAAAATATGATGTTTAACTGTTCGTTTTAAACTTCCCAAATACTTTGTGTTTTCTCTTGTTCTTGTATCCATGATTGCAGATGAAAAGGGTTTAGGATATCCCATTCACTAAACACATATAAATTAAACTTCTGTGTAAATCATGCTGCTATCTCTCAGCTTTTTAGGTATGAGTGAAACGTCTATTTAGATGAACAAGCACTAAATGATATATAATTAATAATAATACACACTAAGACATCTTGCAAATTATTTCAAACTCAACAAGAATAAGGCTTCTTATTGTTTTTTCAGGTTTCACAGCTCATTAACATCCGTAAGTCATCAATATGAGTTTTTAAACGTGATTTTGTGTTAAAAAAAGGAAATTCTGCAATTGGTGGTGTATGTCCTCCCCTTAACCTTTAAATTTTAACTCCAGGACACAAAGCAGAGGAAAAATGGGAGAATGTTTATCTTTAAAAACTGTGAGTTCTGCATGTGACGGGTTATGATTAGATGACACATTACATCTCCTAAAAATAAGTATTTGTATAGAAGGTACTACTTGAAATGCTCCTCACTGGCTTAAAAAAAAAAAAAAAAAAAAAAAAAAAATCAACCCTAAAACTATTGTTGAATTTCTCTGTGATTTTAACATATCAGAGTACAGGAAAATAATAGAGTACAGGAAAATAATACGTACTTCAATTCATGGAGGCAGTTTTCTTTATCTTAGCACATACATACATTGATTCTTTCCATAGAACAAGGTGGTTTAAGATTATCTGATTTGAAGGGTTACATACATAAAGTGGAAATAGACAATTGTGAAAACAGGGGCGTTGATAAGGAAGGAGTGATTAGAATTTTGGATGCAAGTCCCTAAGCAGAACAACCACCGTACAGAATATTATATTCAGAAAGTATTCCTAGAATTAAGCCAACAAGGGAATGGAGAAATGCTATTTTGCCAATGGGTATGATTACAAGTAGCTGTACAGAAGATAGGCAAGAGGGAGCTAGAATTTACAGGAAAACATTAGCAAAAGAACCAAGGTATTAGGAACAAATAACTATAAAAGCAGATGTAACAGAGTGGGGCAAGGTTATACAGAAGTTTGGACTGCAGGTTAGAGACTGCCTTCCCTACCAGGGAAAGATAACAGATGACACAAAAACAGAAAGGGACAGGGGGAGTAGTAAGTGAAAGACCAGCTCTGGTAGAGTTTTTAGTTGAATTTTGTATTAAATAAGAGGATAACTGGAAAAGCATATAAAATACTGCACTGTAACTATAACAATCAATCAGAGTTAAGTTAAAAAAGATGGGGAAAATGGAATGGAAAGGCACTATACAAAGTAACATTTGGAGGACGTATGTGCAACCAAGTCCATAAGTATTAGGATTTTTGCTTGAAAGTGCTTACACAGGTATTGTTATGTCCCAAGCAGACTTCATTCATTTTTTCCTCAGGTAGATTGCAAATGGGGGAGGTATTATAGGAAAGTACAGTTGTGTACACTTACCATAAATGTAGATGTTCGAGTGTATTCACTGTTGCAGTCATTACATTTGGGTAATCTGCTGGCAGGTTGCCCTCAGTCGGCCTGATTAACAAAGCCTTGGGTTCTGTGTCAGTTGCTGTCCCTTCTTCCATGACGTCAGGGTTATAAAACATGCAGCCGATGCCATTACATCAGTTTTTCTTGCCCCAGATGTCAGATGCCCCTCAAATGGGGAGCAATATATATATATATATATATATATATATATATATATATATATGTGTGTGTGTGTGTGGTTTACTACTGTAATAGCGAACATCACTCGGTCGACTGTTGTATTGTCGAACGCATAAGGTCGGAAACGCAAATGTCGAAGACATTATAATCGGTCGAGGAACGGTTTTAACATGGGTCGAGGTAGGTGTACAGTATTATTCCCACTACAACCATCTTCCCTACCTCGACCCATGTTAAAATCGTTCCTCGATTGATTATAATGTCTTCGACATTTGCGTTTCCAACCTTATGCATTCGACAATACAACAGTCGACCGAGTGATGTTCGCAATTACAATAGTAAACCTATATGTGTGTGTGTGTGTGTGTGTGTGTGTGTATATGTGTGTGTATATAAGTATATAATTTAAAACACAAAAAATATACTTCCAAACAAAAGCAAATACACCCAAAAAGGCTTTTAAGCATAGTAAAAGAAAGGAGAGGTATAGTAAGAGAAAAACAGGGGGCTGGAGGGTGGATAACCAGGACTGCAACAGTGAATACACTAGAACATCTACATTTATGGTAAGTGTACGCAACTGTACTATGTTCTTCGTGTTTCACTGTTGCAGTCATTACATTTGGGTAGAATCCCAAAGCTATGGTTGGGAGGATGGATTTATACAGCATTAGGAGCAGCTATAAGGCTCTGCAGGACAGCAGTGGCAAAGTCAGCTCTGGATTTAGAGAAGAGAGGTAAATGGTAATGTTTGGTTGAACGTATGAACTGAGGTCCAGGTAGCAGCTACTAGAATGTCTCTGGTAGGAACCCCTCTGAGAAGGGCTGCAGAAGTAGATGCAGCCCTGGTGGAATGAGACCGGATCCCCATGGGGATAGGCTTACCATGATGCATATAGTAGAAATGAATGCAATGGCTTATCCATTTGGAAATAGTCTGCTTTGAAATAGTCTTTCCCTCTGCCCCTGCAGCAAATGCCACCAATAGTTTTTCAGATTTTCTTTGAGATTTCGTCCTGTTTATGTAGAATCTAAGTTGTCTGTGTACATCCAATGAATGCAGAATCCGCTCACCCTTGTTCTGTGGATTGGGGAAGAAAGTTGGCAGATGAATCGTCTGATTAAGAGTCACACTGGATACCACCTTAGGCATGAAAGATGGATTGGTCCTGAGAGCCACCCTGTCCAGATGAAAATAATGAAAGGCTCCACTGCCATAAGAGCCTGTAATTCTGAAATCCTTCTAGCTGAAGTGACTGCTAAAAGGAAAGCTGTTTTCCAGGAGAGAAATTTTAGGTCTGTAGTAGCAGCTGGCTCAAAAGGAGGGAGAGTGAGTTTTTCCAAAACAAAACTAAGGTCCCATGCAGGAGTTGGTGCTTTCATAGGAGGTCTTAAATTCTTGGCCCCTCTGAGATGCTGCTTTAGCAGATGATGAGAGAAGAGGGGAGGTTTTGTGTTGTAATGAGCTGAAATGGCAGAGGCATGGATTTTTATGGAAGAAAAAGATAGGCCCATGTGAAGCGTCTCAGTTAAGTATTGCAGAATCTGAGGAATATTGGGCATTGCTGTGCTTATTCCTTGTGATTTGTTCCAGGCACAGAATCTTTTCCATTTGCCAGCATAAGATTTTCTAGTGCTAGGCCTTCTAGCTTCCAAAATGACATCCATCACTGGTTTGCTGAGTGATGCCAAGAGTGAAATTAGTTGAAAAGCCACACTGCAAGATTCAGAGTTTGGAGCTGAGTGTGCAGAATTTGGTAGTTCTGCTGAGACAGTAGGTAAGATGTCTGAGGCAGGTGCCATGGTCGAAGGTGTGACACACTGCACAGGAGTGGGTACCAGTGTTGGCGAGGCCAGTCTAGAGCAATCAGAATCATTTTTGGTTTGTCCTGTTTGACTTTTAGAACTTTGGAGAGCAGAGGCAGAGGGGGAAAAGCATAGACTGATAGGTTTTTCCAGTTGAATGACAGTTCTGGGGTGAGGCAAAAAGATCCATGTCTGGGTTCCCCCATTTATGCGTCAACATGTTGAAAACTCGTGGTTCCAATTTCCATTTGTGTGGGTCCATAAGATTTCTGCTTAGTTCGTCTGCCAGAGTATTTAGCTTTCCTGGTAGGAATTGAGCTTGTAGTTGTATCTGATAGGTCATGGCCATGTTCCACAATGCCATGGCTAGTCTGCAAAGGGGGTAGGAATGTGTACCCCCCTGCTTGTTTATGTACCACATAACTGTGGTGTTGTCTGTCTTTATCATTAGTTGTCCTGGATGAAGGTAGTCCTTGAAGGCTGTCAGAGCATTCTGTACAGCTAGCATCGCTTTCAGATTGATATGTAGGTGAATTTGATTTGGGCTCTATTTGCCCTGAATGCACTTCCCTGCCAGATGAGCCCCCCCCCCCAAGCATAGTCTGATGCATCTGTTTTTAGGGTTCGGTAGTCAGGGGGGTGAAGTGAATGGCAGTCCCTTGTTTTGGTGGCATGCCTCTGCCCACCATAGGAACTCTAATTGCAGGCAAGGTATAATAGGAATGCTGTGGCAATGTTGACTCCATAAACTTTTTAAGTACCACTGAAGTTTCCTCATATGCAGTCTTGCATGTGGAATTAGAAGAATGCAGGAGGCCATGAACCACAAGGCCTGCAGAATTTGTCTTGCAGATAGCTGGGTTTCTGTGGCCACCTGTTTGAAGTAAGTCATCAATTGAATTTGCTTTTCTGGCGTAAGGTAAGTCATCTGGGCAGTTGTATTCAAGCTTGCACCCAGGACTGTAATTTTTTGAGAGGGTACCAGTTGTCATTTCTTTTCGTTTATGGTGTACCCTAGACAAGTTAGACCCCTTTTTACAAATGCCAGATGCTTTAGAAGAATGTCCTTGTTTTCTGCCTGAATTAGACAATCGTCCAGGTATGGATATATTTGAATATTTCTTTGCCTGCAAAATGCAATTATTGGTGCCAGGCACTTTGTGAAGACCCTGAGCACAGTATATAAGCCAAAGGGCAGTGCAGAGAACTGGTAATGCAAGTAGCCTGCTTTGAAGTGGAGGTATCTTCTGCAAGATTCCCTGACTGGGATATGCAGGTAAGCCTCTTTTAAGTCTAGGGTTACCAACCAGGCATCTTTGCCTAGCATAGGTAGTAAATGTTGAAGAGTCAGCATCTTGAATTTTGGAATGTCCAGAAATGTGTTTAGAGTGGAAAAGTCCAGAATTGGACGCCATGATTTGTCTTTTCTGGGTATCAGGAAAATTCTGGAATAGAAACCTTGTCCCTTTTCCTCTGCTGGTACTGGTTGAATAGCTCCCATGTTCATGAGGGACAGAACTTGTTTCTGGGCCACTGCCCAATGATTTGGGGCAGACCTGGCCATCTGTTTGGGATTGGCAATGTGTGGAAGTGAAATCTGTATCCCTGGGATACTATATTTAAAACTCATTTGTCCTGGGTAATAAGTTGCCAGTTTCGTGCATGAAGTGCTAGTTTTCCCCCCAAAGGGGTGGCTAAGAGGCAAGTGCTTGGTGATTATAGAGGGAAGTCATTGAGACTATTTACCATAGGGAGGTGCCTTGTTGCTTCCAGATTTTGAGGTGGAGGCACCCCATTGTTTTGTTCTAAAAGATCCTTGTGACTGAAACCTGGAGCCTTTGGAATGTCTTGATTTGACTTAAGTGGCTCTCGAGAGGACTGGAAAGGACCAGTTCTTAGAAGGCCAGTGCCTACTAAATCTTGGAGGTTGCACTTGTAAGAAATCTTTCACAGTTAGCATAGATTTAGCTTTATCTTCCGTCTTTTTAACACTTCTTCATCCTTATTACCAAAGAGATGGTCCTGTTGTAAAGGGGTATCCAACAATTTTGCTTTAATATGGTCAGGCAGAGTTTGCTCTTTGAGCCAAGCATGCCTTCTTAGCACAGATCCAGTTACAGCAGCTCTGCAAGAGGCCTCCAAGGAATCAAAATCACATTGCAAAGTATGTTTTCCAATTTGTTCAGCTGAATGCAATAAATCCTGCAATTCTTTATTTTACACACAGTCTGAGATTAACATCATTGTCTGTTTAAGTAGTCCCATGATATGCTGTTGATATTTAAGCATATGAAATTGACAATTTAAAGCCCTGATTGCCAAGGTTGCAGACGTGTAAACCTTCTTTACCCCATCTATCCAGCGCCCTGGAATCTCTATCAGAAGGGATAGGATTTTTGGCAGTAGAGGCCTTAATGCCCTTGAGACCCTGAGAAATGGTTTCAGGATCAGCAACAGGGTTTTTGAAAAGGAATTTGTGGGAATCAGGAACCCTGTAGTATCTGTCTGGCTTACAAGGAGCTGGAGGCAGAGAATCGGGAGTTATACTAGATTCTGAAAAAACATCATCAACAATGTCTGGAACAGGAGGTACAGCCAAAGGCCTATGCTGAGGAAGTAGAAGAAAATCCCTAAGTCCCTTTTTAGATTCAGAGAAATCCTGACTTTCCCAGTGGAAATGTTCCCTTAAGGCATGTAAAGTTTCCCCAAAAGAAAAATCCTCATGGGGAGAGGCAGAAGGAATGGAATCCTCTGCATCAGAGTCCTCATAACTAGGAACAGACAAATCCTGTTCATTAGAAGAGTCAGAAGAAATAGAATCCTGTTCAGAAGATTCATAATCAATGTATTACCTAGGCCTCTTAGAAGGAGGGGGTTGGCTACCCCTGATCATCATTATCAGAGTAATTAGATCTTCAGCCATTTTGATAATTTGTTTTTTAGATATAGGGGTCTGCACATGTGGCCCAGGCGTTGGTTTTTTAGACATAGATTTATTTTGGCCTTAGTTTAGAAGATGGCGTCGGTCTAATATACAAATCTGTAGGCCTGAAAACACCCTAAGAAGCCGGTGCCTGCACAGCGGCTCCGGACCCATCAAAAGTAGAGACATCTGTGGGTTCCATAGTTGAAGCATCTCGCAGCATACCGGACTCTGAATGGGTCTCAGTAGAGGCCTGTGAATCAGAAGTAGCGGGTATCAGGGGCTGCGAAAGCGCCTGAGTACCGGCGACTGGCTTAGGAGAAACGTCATCGTTGATTTTGGACCTTGACGGTCTGTCTCTGTCTTTTTCTTTGCGCTTTTTAGGTATTCCGGTAGTCGGATTGCTAACCAACGACATTTCTGGATAGTTAAATCTTGAAGCAAAAATATACCGACGTTTAACTGTGCGTTGATTAAATTTAGCACAAAACTGAAAGCAAGGCACATTGTGGTCAGGGCCTAGGCAAGGAATACAGTACAAATGAAGATCCTTATGAGGTATTTGCTTCCCACAAGTAATGCAATTATTAACTTTTACTGACATTGGTAAGGAGCAAGCAAAAGTTTCCCCAATGGGGTACTTAGCTTTTAGTTGAAGACTTCGGTTCTGAAACTATGAAAATTTCAGGAGTCGGCCGACCGGCACTTGTGAACTGCTTCTGCTTCGGGCACCGTGCGGCAAGAAAGACTGATGTAATGGCGTCGGCTGCATATTTTATACCCCTGACGACCTGACGTCATGGAAGAAGGAACAGCAACTGACGCAGGACGCAAGACTTTGTTAATCAGGCCAACTGAGGGCAACCTGCCAGCAGATTACCCAAATGTAATGACTGCAACAGTGAAACATGAAGAACATCATGTTTTTGAGAATACAATGAGTTAGCAGATTTCAAAAAAATCCCTAGAGAGCACTTTGTCAGAAATGTCAGGGGAGCAAATGGCTGATAACTATTGGAATGACTCTTTTGAGCTGGGATACAGGACCTGAATTGCCAAACATAGCATTACACTTAACAAGACCTTAGTATTGTCTGGCAAAAAATCAATTAATAGAAGACGGAAATCAAAATTTAAACTAACTAACTGAAATACTGAACACTGTAAAGAAGATAAAATGTCTGGAGATGAAATCTTTAGAAAAGAGAAGGAAACTGCATGGAAATAAGTGAAATATATGGGAACTACACATGCAGAATAATGTTCAAGAAGAAGGGAAGTTGACATTTAAAGAAAGTCAGGAATTGAGCAATTTATGTAATATTGGAGTGAATGACAATTGCTAAAAAGAAAACATGTAATGTATAATATGAAAATACTGAAAGTTGTTAACATGTTTTCTTTTCTATTAATGCATGTGCACCTATGTGATTTTGTAAAAGAATTTAATAAAGATTATTATACCAAAAAATGACTGGCAGAACGACCAAGGCAGCATAAATCCAAACCAAAAATCCTTAAAACGTTTATTAAAGAGGTAAGCGCTTTCACATAAAAATGCTTCTTCAGACCTTTACACAGAATAAAAAATGGTCAAACATATACTATACAAAGGACAAATACACCAATCAGAATTCAGACTCAATTATCTGGATTAATTAATATAAATAAAAAAGGATATACATATATATATATATTATTAGAATACTTATAAAAATATGAAAAACTATACATTAAAAATATGTAATAAAAATATAATAAAAATACATATATATACATTTATTTAGGGACCCTCTGCTTTTTCAAAAAAGGTTTTATGGAAGCTCGTTCGTTAAGACCATGGCCCCTATCAGCTCTTAAAATTATCATCCAATTATTTTCTTTAAACTCAGTGTGATTACGTATATCACCAAAGCGTAGACTAGGAACAACAATATCAATTACTCTAAAGGTGAAGTGATGTACCTCACCATGTTCCATAACATGCTTAGACAAGGCATTACTAACCATGCCCTTTCTTATATTATATAAATGCTCCCTAATTCTATCACGCAGGGGGCGATTAGTTTTGCCTACGTAAAAAGATGAACAGATTACACATTGGGCAAGATAAACAACATTCATACTTTTGCAATTCGCATTCACATGAAAAGAAAAAGATCTTTTTGTGTCTGGATGAACAAATGACTCAGAGGTATTAATATAATCACAAAAGTTACAAAACCCACACGGTACCGTAGTACCAGTCTTAACAGATGCATCACATACTGCTTTCTGGCCACAGAGGATTCTCTTCAGATTCTTTTTATTCCTAAAGATAAATTTCGGACTAGGACCAACAATATCACCTAGTTCAGAATCAACTTGCAAAATGGACCAAAATTCCGCAAAAACATTACATAGTGTATTTTGATCTCTTGTGAAAAATAATGGAATCCTTACATAATCAGAGTATCCAGGAGCCTTAGAATTAACTAAGTCTGGAATAATTAACTTAGGTCCATAATAAGGGGCTGCTGATCCAGCTCTAAGAGAGTTCAAATCAGACCAATTAGACTGGATCTCTTCTTTATTATACCCTCTAGAAACAAGTCTATGCTGCAACTCACTGATATCAGTGCAAAAACCATCAAGAGTGGGGTTGAGTCTAGAGACCCTAATCCCTTGGCCACGTATTAAATTCTGAAATACGTGGTTCAGATGCATACTACCTCTAGATAGTAGTGTATTGCGTGAGCAACTTTTGCGATGAACCCCTGTATTAATCAAAGGCCCTGGGAGTTTTTCAACAAAAAGCTCCAAAAATATAACCTTTTCACTAGAGGAAACCATTGTAAAAGACAAACAATGACATAACTTATTAACCTGTGCAAAGAAAATTTCTAAGTCAACAGCATCACCTTTCCAAAGAAGGAATACGTCGTCAACAAAACGACGGTAAAACACAACATTAGTGATGAATAACTCCATCTTGAACAAGACTTCAAGCTCCCAGTGTGCCAAAAACATATTGGCGTAGCTATTGGCACATGAAGTGCCCATAGCTACGCCATGTTTTTGGATAAAAAACTCATCCTGAAAAATGAAAATGTTTTCCAAGATTATTTCCAAAAGAAAGCAAATCAATTCAATCTTCCTTGGTTCATACTCACTATGAGCCTTAAAATAATCATGTATATAGCCCTTGGTTCATACTCACTATGAGCCTTCAAATAATCATGTATATAGCTAAGTCCTAAGTCATTAGGTATCATCGTGAATAAGGATTGAATATCCATTGTTACAAAAATTATGTCATCTAACGTGTCAAACACTTGGATACATTCATATAGGTTCACAAGGAATTGTTTAGATCCTTGTAAAACTGTCCTATTAACTTCAAGGACTGGTCTCAGATGTCGCTCAATAAAAATTGAGAGGGGGCTCAGTAATCCAACCACCCCCAGAGACAATAGGTCACATAGGAGGATTGGTTGGGTGTTTATGAATTTTCGGAAGTCCATGAATCACTGGAATCAAGGGGTCAGACACAACAAAAAATTTTAAAGTCTCTTCAGAGACTAGGCCAATCTCAAAGATCTCCTGCACTGAATGCCTAATGCTATTTATAATATGGAAAACATCAGGTAAACCTATTTTCCCATAAAAACTACCTTCACTTAACATCTGCTTCATGCTGTTGTTATAATGTTCAGAGTCCATGATAACAACTGAGCCACCCTTATCCGCGGGTTGAATACTAATGCTTAAGTTTTCTTTAAGCTTCAGTAAAGCACGTCTCTCATCAGGCGTGAGATTACATCTCCTGCCATATCTGTATTTCCCTGATGAATTACTATAATAGTCATAAATGCTATCCTCAGTAAGCTTAAAATATGCTTCCACTAAAGGATGATTGGGTGGAACAAAAGTACTTAATGGCCTAAAAACCGGAGCATGCATAGATTCATTCTCACTATTGTCATTCAAACAGGCATTCCCATAGTGAAAGCGTAACATCAAATTCCTGCAAAAAACTTTTAAGTCCAAAATAGTATCAGTAAGCCTACTATTCTCTGAGGGAATAAAATTTAAACCCTTACAGAGTACATTCTGTTCTTCTTTACTCAAAGAAAATAAAGAGATATTCAGAATCAGTGAGTTGACATTTTCCCCCACATTTTCTTCAATGACTGATTCTGCTGCTGTTCGCCCGATAATTTCCTCTTCTGGCGACCTCGACTCATAGATCTGCTTCGTCTCCCAAACTGATCTGGGCGGACAGGCAGAGGAAAAAGGAGGTCACCACAAGGAATATCAGGACAAACATTATTACTAGTAGGGGAATCAAGCTTGCCATGATTCCTAATTTTAGGTCTGACAACTTTATCTAAAACAGACTTATTAGTGTTATTAACAATGACTTTTGGGAACAAATTAAACTCAGGTTGTTTATGCTGCTCATCGCAAAACTCTAAATGTATCTGAACCTCATCATTAGCAACCTGAGAAGTTTTAGACTTATTTAATAAAGAAGGTTGTACTGTATGAGTCTCCGAAGACTCTGAAATACCATCATCTATCAACTCAATACAGTCACGAGTAACTGTAGCTGAACCATTCTGTAAAACAGTCACTCCCTTAACAGAGTCGGTAGCATCTTTAGCAAAGTCAATCAGTTCCGTGGGGGCAGCTTTCTCAGATATGGAACTCGACAAAGCAGATTTAAAGGGTCGTACATTGGTCGCAGTTCCATACACAGCGCCAGTAACTTTATTAGCTGCAAGAATCCCCTCTCGTCTTGACCAAACAAAAACCTGACCCGTTTTAAAGTCATTCAAGTCTCTTAAAACTTTTACCTTCTTCTGTTGTATCAACTTTCTTTCGAAGACAGCCACACTATCCAATACACTTTCAAGCACAGGATTCAAAGACTCATAGGAGATTTGATTCCCCTACTAGTAATAACGTTTGTCCTGATATTCCTTGTGGTGACCTCCTTTAGGCCATTAAGTACTTTTGTTCCACCCAATCATCCTTTAGTGGAAGCATATTTTAAGCTTACTGAGGATAGCATTTATGACTATTATAGTAATTCATCAGGGAAATACAGTATGGCAGGAGATTTATTCTTACGCCTGATGAGAGACGTGCTTTATTGAAGCTTAAAGAAAACTTAAGCGTTAGTATTCGACCCGCGGATAAGGGTGGCTCAGTTGTTATCATGGACTCTGAACATTATAACAACAGCATGAAGCAGATGTTACGTGAAGGTAGTTTTTATGGGAAAATAGGTTTACCTGATGTTTTCCATATTATAAATAGCATTAGGCATTCAATGCAGGAGATCTTTGAGATTGGCCTAGTCTCTGAAGAGACTTTAAAATTTTTTGTTGTGTCTGACCCCTTGATTCCAGTGATTCAAGAACTTCCGAAAATTCATAAACACCCAACCAATCCTCCTATGCGAACTATTGTCTCTGGGGGTGGTTGGATTACTGAGCCCCTCTCAATTTTTATTGAGCGACATCTGAGACCAGTCCTTGAAGTTAATAGGACAGTTTTACAAGGATCTAAACAATTCCTTGTGGACCTACATGAATGTATCCAAGTGTTTGACACGTTAGATGACATAATTTTTGTAACAATGGATATTCAATCCTTATTCACGATGATACCTAATGACTTAGGACTTAGCTATATACATGATTATTTGAAGGCTCATAGTGAGTATGAACCAAGGAAGATTGAATTGATTTGCTTTCTTTTGGAAATAATCTTGGAAAACAATATTTTCATTTTTCAGGATGAGTTTTTTATCCAAAAACATGGCATAGCTATGGGCACTTCATGTGCCAATAGCTACGCCAATATGTTTTTGGCACACTGGGAGCTTGAAGTCTTGTTTAAGATGGAGTTATTCATCACTAATGTTGTGTTCTACCGTCATTTTGTAGACAACATATTCCTTCTTTGGAAAGGTGATGCTGTTGACTTAGAAATTTTCTTTGCACAGGTTAATAAGTTATGTCATTGTTTGTCTTTTACAATGGTTTCCTCTAGTGAAAAGGTTATATTTCTGGAGCTTTTTGTTGAAAAACTCCCAGGGCCTTTGATTAATACAGGGGTTCATCGCAAAAGTTGCTCACGCAATACACTACTATCTAGAGGTAGTATGCATTTGAACCACGTATTTTGGAATTTAATACGTGGCCAAGGGATTAGGGTCTCCAGACTCAATCCCACTCTTGATGGTTTTTGTACTGATATCAGTGAGTTGCAACATAGACTTGTTTCCAGAGGGTATACTAAAGAAGAGATCCAGTCTAATTGGTCTGATTTGAACTCTCTCAGAGTTGGATCAGCAGCCCCTTATTATGGACCTAAGTTAATTATTCCAGACTTAGTTAATCCTAAGGCTCCTGGATACTCTGATTATGTAAGGATTCCATTATTTTTCACGAGAGATCAAAATACACTATGTAATGTTTTTGCGGAATTTTGGTCCATTTTACAAGTTGATTCTGAACTAGGTAATATTGTTGGTCCTAGTCCGAAATTTATCTTTAGGAATAAAAAGAATCTGAAGAGAATCCTCTGTGGCCAGAAAGCAGTATGTGACATATCTGTTAAGACTGGTACTACGGTACCGTGTGGGTGTTGTAACTTTTGTGATTATATTAATACCTCTGAGTCATTTGTTCATCCAGACACAAAAAAGATCTTTTTCTTTTCATGTGAATGTGAATTGCAAAAGTATGAATGTTGTTTATCTTGCTCAATGTGTAATCTGTTCATCTTTCTACGTAGGCAAAACTAATCGCCCCCTGCGTGATAGAATTAGGGAGCATTTATACAATATAAGAAAGGGCATGGTTAGTAATGCCTTGTCTAAGCATGTTATGGAACATGGTGAGGTACATCACTTCACCTTTAGAGTAATTGATATTGTTGTTCCTAGTCTACGCTTTGGTGATATACGTAATCACACTGAGTTTAAAGAAAATAATTGGATGATAATTTTAAGAGCTGATAGGGGCCATGGTCTTAATGAACGAGCTTCCATAAAACCTTTTTTGAAAAAGCGGAGGGTCCCTAAATAAATGTATATATATGTATTTTTATTATATTTTTATTATATATTTTTAATGTACAGTTTTTCATATTTTTATAAGTATTCTAATAATATATATTTGTATATCCTTTTTTATTTATATTAATTAATCCAGATAATTGAGTCTGAATTCTGACTGGTGTATTTGTCCTTTGTATAGTATATATTTGACCATTTTTACTCTGTGTAAAGGTCTGAAGAAGCATTTTTATGTGAAAGCGCTTACCTCTTTAATAAACGTTTTAAGGATTTTTGGTTTGGATTTATGCTACCTTGGTCGTTCTGCCAGTCATTTTTTGGTATAATAATCTTTATTTACTCTGAACGAACGTTTACTCTGTGGATTTTTGTTATTTGTTTGCTTGTTTGTTACTAATTTAATAAAGATGTTTTAAAAAGGTATCTTATCACATAAAAATAATGCACAAGTCATACAGGGTTCTTCTTATAATCACTGATTTGACGAATGTACACAAAATGCAGTATAGCATATTAAGTATTTGAATTGCATAATACACCTGTGCTTACAGGACCATAATAACTGTAGGCCTCTCTGAACCGTGAATAAGTACAGCAAGCATAAGCAAACAAATTATTCCTTGGGAAAACACAGAATGTGTGAATAAGAACAAATTAAATGACTTAATACAAAAACTATCTAAAAATTTTGCAATGTGTGCTATACTAATTAATACAGTTAAGCTTGTAATACTATGAATTTGTAAAAAATGGCTACCATGCAGCTGTCAATAAAATAAATACACAACTATAACACTTAAAAATTATGTGAGATAATCATTTTCATGTTAGGGTTCACATTTATGGAACAGGTTATCTGCAGAAACAGGAACTACCCTATCATACAAGCAAATAAACTGCTCAACTTAATCAATGAAATGTAAGGCATACTCAATGTATGTAAATTGCCAAATAATCTAAAAATAAAACTCAATATTTGATTAAAATACTAAAATACTGTTCATTTTCTTCTGCATGTTAATCAACACAATAATATACTCATTTGTACACAGTGTGAGTATATAAAAAGACCATCTCATAATTCAGCACTGCAATTTCAATCGTTTCCTAGTTCAAGACTTGCTAACAAAAACCTTAACACAACCTTACTTAACTGAATACAAAATGGTTAATATGAAAATTAGTTATTCAATATACAATAAAAAATGTTGTGAGCTCTTCAATATCCTTTACTCTTCCTAACTTTGCAAGAATTGATGCACTGCCAAATTACTCAATTATATTGCAAAAAAAGTATACTTACTTTCCATCAGATGAAATACCAACGATTCTCCTGAGATCAAATGGCCTTCCCAAATCAAAGGGAGGGTTGGACGCCTCTAATGACAGACGTCTTCTAAATGGCTCCCAGATTCCTTGAGCTTCCAAATAAGCTGTTCCAATTACTAACAGAAAAAGAAAACTAACAAAGAGGGGAATAAACAAGCAAATGTTTTAGCACTCACGATAAAAGCTTTCTGCAGTCAGAATAATTTTGTATTCTACATTACAAAATCAAAGCAGTTTAATAACAGATTCTGATCATAAATCAGATATTTACTTAAAAAAGAACAAGACTTATTGACATATTAATTTAATTTAATTTAAACTTACTAAAAAGACAGGCTTACAGAGAGCAAATTATGCATTTTAAAATGAAAAGAAAACACAAGAAAGTTAACTGGCTTTCTTATCATTATGAAATATTCAAATGGAGTGGATGGCATTTCAAATCAAGGCTTGCAGAAAAGTACGATAGCTGCTTTATTCTGTAAACATGTATAACAATGGCTCCCTTTCTCTTGGATTCTGTCCCGAGACTGTCAATTTAAAAATTCATACAACCTAAACAGGGTAATAAAATGCTGAATTCTTCCTTGCTGTGGTCATGAACAGTTACTGTCAAGTAACCTTCAGTCAAGTTAGCAGTTGTCAAATACTTAGTCCTACCCAGCTGCTCTAAAACTTTGTGTTGGCTATGGGGTATGGATTTGCATCAGTCCTACCCAGCTGCTCTAAAACTTTGTGTTGGCTATGGGGTATGGATTTGCATCTTATGAGACTAATTTCCCCACAGGACTATTCCAAACATTTATGAAAATAGTCTCCCAGTGATGTAAAAATAAAATTTCTGTTTGCACATCCTGAAGTGTTTATTCCTAACTGAAGGCAAATGAGGTAAATTCTTAATGTCATTTATTTATTACTCTTTTTGGATCTGAATTTGGGTATTGCTGCAAGGCAGCAGTGGAATAGGGCCCATCATAGACTTTCTGTGAATTCCACACTGTTTTGTATGGAATAGTCAGAGACTCAGATGTGTAGCTATTCAGTTTGTGCAAACATACTAGCCCTTGGTAGGGGAATTGCTTTGTAAGGGAAAAAGGGTTTGGGGTTTTTCTCCTTTAGACAATTTTAGCAAAACACAGAATGTGTAAATAACTGAGCTGTTTGTAAGGCATACATAGTAACAGTGGAAGGAACCCACAGGAAATTTGTTGCTAGTGGGAGGACCCCACAGCAAATGAGAACAGGTTATTAAATGTATGTGCACATACAACAAAGGACACATTAACACAAGGTGGCACTTGTGTCAAGTGCGGTATCCTCAGGACTGAAAGTTAAGAGCTATGAGAGATGTTTTGTGCTGTTAATGTATGAATGAATGAGAAAAAAGTTAAACACAGTTAAAACAAGTTCACGAGCCTGCAGCATGTTGGAACGTAGAATATGCAGTGCTAAAACCAATTCATGAGCCCATAACATGCTGGGACATAGGTGTGATTGTGTGGAAGTACCAGCAGAAGGTCCAAAAGAGTGGTTAGTTCTGGACACAGTACCTATCCGCCCCATTATCCTGATCACAATGCTGGAGCTGCAACTTTTTACCTTGCAATGGGACGAAAGCAAGGGGGTGCTTTGAGAAAAGGCTGATCGAAACCTCTCCTCTGTCACTGCATGAAGGCAGACTTTCTACTCCTCCCTCCCTGTATGATTTGCGGATTGCTATAGTTATTTTCTACCCTCTGAACTGCCGGGATGCAGAATCTGTAAGGTAAGCCTTAACAATTTTTTTTTAACATAAAAAAAAATGTGAACAAAGATAAGTAAGCAAGATCAAATCCCTGAAAAGGGAACACCTAAATATTTTATGTACTATAATTATTGAAAGGAAAGTTGTAAGTATTTGCATGACTGGTTTCAGTTTACTAGGAATTGTTCTGGTGGGGTATTTCCATTAAATGGAACTTATGATAGGACTAAATTGATGACACTGAAAGGTATTTTGGAAGAAAAGAAAAGCAAAGTAAGTGGGGAACAAATGGCAGTATTTTATTCTTAGTACACTAAAGCACTTAAAAGAGAAAAGAAGTCAGCATTAAGAGGGTTCCAGGATGCTAATAAAAAATGTTGCAACAGGTGAAAGAGGTTAAGAGGACAGTACAGATCAGTAAAAAGAGATCCATTTCTCCTGTCTTAGTAGCTCTGGAACTAATTGAGGAAGGCCAAAAAGCAGAAACTTCAGAAAAGGATGATAATCCTCCAGCAGCTACTGCACCCCCACCCCCATATGCACTGATGGGAGTACGTCCTGCACAAGATTTTGCTGTTTCTCAGACCCTTGCCTTTCGGTCAACTGTCCATTGGACACCCAGTCAGCGTAATACTGTTACATCTCAGACAAGTTCCCCTGGTTAATCTTCATCTTCTGAACAGGCATCTGCAGTCGAGGGGGGGGGGGTTCTTCTTCCTATCCTTCTCAAACAACTTCTACTTCTCCAACAGGGCCATTAGTATTTAATATTCCTATAGCTCATAACACAAGCTCACATGATAGGCCACAACCAGAGACTGTAGCCTCTGAGGGGATCTTTTGGTACCGCTCAGAGAAATTCTGGCGGCGAACAGTAGAGAGCTTGTTCATCATCCTTGGACCCCTGCTGATTTACATACTATGTCTAAAAGTTTTCCAAATATAAGGGAAGATCCATTAAAGTTTCAGGAGCAATTAAAAACTATAACAGAATGTTACAATCATACTTTGACAGATTTAAATCAGCTGCTTAGAGTAGTTACTTCAGATGAAATGAGGAAGCAGTTACTGGAAAAGGCTGCGATAACAGGTTTTACTCTCACATGGAATGCATTAATAGATAAACAGAGAGCATCGTTAAACAAAATTACAGGTGTGCGTCAAATTAGGACTGACTGGTTTAAAACACAGGCATGTATATAAAATAAAGGGGAAGACCCTGCAGACTACTTGAGTCACCCTAAAACAGTATCCCAAAAGAGCAAACTAAGCCAGCTATTGAAGCAG